>NW_020664417.1:97755866-97855393 GCF_002925995.2 Terrapene triunguis | reverse complement strand
AACTCAGAAGTTTCACCGCAAAAAGAAAACCACCTCCACGAGAGGCATACAGCTCTTACCGGTGATGCTTTTGCGGCGATGTGCAAGTGAAGACACGTTCTTCCAGTTTACACAGCTTTTAGCCTCCGGAGGATATCCCACAATGCCTAGGTGACCACTCTGGCCAGCAGCTCTCCTGCTCTGATGCCAGTAAACAGACATCCACCCCTCCCCCTGTAAAGCCCCAGGAACTTTGAAACTCCCCTTCCAGTTTTCTTGGCAAGTGCTCACTTATCTGGCCAGGTGACAATGCCTGCTTCACAGAGCAAGTGATCCCCTGCTTGGAGCAATGCTGAGATGCTGGAGCTTATCAGTGTTTTGGGAGAAGAGGCTGTGCAGGGATCCAGGATGCCCCACGATCACCCTTTCCACAAGACACATCGTCAAAATGGAGAGAGCTGCCCTAGAGCGCTGCGATGGAAGTGCTGTTAATGTAAGCACTCGAACGCCTTAGGACAGGGGTCGGCAATCTTTCGGAAGTGGTGTGCCGAGTCTTCATTTATTCACGCTAATTTAAAGTTTCGCATGCCAGTAATACGTTTTAACGTTTTTAGAAGGTGTCATTTTGTAAGTCTATAATATGTAACTAAACTATTGTTGTATGTAAAGTAAATAAGGTTTTTAAAATGTTTAAGAAGCTTCATTTAAAATTAAATTAAAATGCAGAGCCCCCTGGTCCAGTGGACAGGACCCGGGCAGTGGGAGTGCCACTGAAAATCAGCTCACGTGCCGCCTTTGGCACGCATGCCATAGGTTGCCTACCCCTGCCTTAGGAATTAAGTGAGTACACAGACAAACCAGTGCTTTACTTTCACCGGTTTCCTATCACCGGTGAAACTTGCAGCACAGAAACTCTGCAAGTGTAGACATACCCTCAGTCTCCCTAACCACACCAACATAACTGCACCTCCACAAGAGACGTAGGGCTTATTTTGGTGTAGTAGGGCATTTACGTCGGTGGGAGGAACGCTGTAGTGTACAGAAATTGTATGGAGGGATGGTTATGGGAGGGGATCGTGGCCCGGCCCTCACCTCCTATCCACCCCCCGGGGACCCCTGCCCCATCCACCCCCCCCGCTTCCTGTCCCCTGACCACTCCCGGAACCCCCACCCCTGACTGCCCCCTGCTGCCCCCTCCAACCCCCTCCCCCTTCCTGACTGCCCCATCCAACCACCCCTTCTCCCTGTCCCCTGACTGCCTCCGGAACCCCGTCCCTAACTGCCCCCCGCCACTCCATCCAACCTCTCCTCTCATTCCTGATGGCCCCCCCGGGACCCCTGCCCCCATTCAACCCCCCTGTTCCCCACCCTCTGACGGCCCCTTACCGCGCTGCCTGGAGCACCGGTGGCTGGCGGCGCTACAGCCGCGCCACCTGGCTGGAGCCAGCCACACCGTCGCCACCGTGCAGCACAGAGCACCAAGTCAGGCCGGGCTCTGCAGCTGCGCTGCCCCAGGAGCTCGCAGCCCCGCTGCCCAGAGCATTGCGCTGGCGGTGGAGCGAGCTGAGGCTGCGGGGGAGGGTGAACAACAGGGGAGGGGCTGGGGGTAGCATCCCGGGCCAGGAGCTCAGGGTCCGGGCAGGAGGGTCCCGCGGGCCGGATGTAACCCGTGGGCCATAGTTTGCCCACCTCTGCTTTAATGAGTAGTTGCTACATGAATAGTAGCGCTATAGAAGTAAATAAGAGGAGGCAGATACTGCTTTTTGTTTAATATTAAAAGTTTTCCTTTTATTGAAGGCATTTATTGTCACTTGAACATTGAGAAATAAACTGTATTTGTGACCGTGTTCTTGATTTCTGATGGTGTTTCTGTCTATAATCCTTTTGACTCTAAAAACCTATATTGCAGCTAATACTTAATTTCAGTTCCTTGTATTGTTGCCAATTCTTTTTAAAAGGAAGAACTTACTAAAGTTAAATGTGAATTTTGCCTGAACAAGGAGTGAAAGAATTTTTGCCCTTGGGAATAAATTAGCTACAGTATCTAAACGTCTAAAAATCAGAAGACCTTGTCAGGAGTGTCATCAATAGCTTTTATTCTCCTTTTCCCATTACCTTTCTTTATAATCATCCCTTTGACATTTTGAAACTCAAATCTATTTCTTTATCAACAAAACAACCCTATAACAATGAGTATGTGTAAAAAAACATAGGAATAAAATTATGGGGACTGGAGTTCACTTTTTATTTTGTTTGATATAATAGAGCTTTAAATTAAAAGAAATGAGTGTGACGGGTTGGATCACAGAACTCCCCCTTGGGAACTGCCAACTGATGTGCCAAGACTACTACTGCCCCTGCTTTCCCTGCCAGCTTGGGACTCCAGCACCCTGTCTTGCTGAGCCAGACACACCAGTCTGCTCCAACACAGACCCAGGGTCTGAACCACGTGTCCCAAAGCTGCAGATTTAACTGAAAGCAACTTGAGAAGTGTTCCCGTCTTTAATACTCAGATGCCCAACTCCCAATGGGGTCCAAACCCCAAATAAATCAGTTTTACCCTATATAAAGCTTATGCAGGGTAAACTCATAAATTGTCCACCCTCTATAACACTGATAGAGAGAGATGCACAGCTGTTTGCCCTCCCATGTATTAATACATACTCTGGGTTAAATAATAAGTACAAAGTGATTTTATTAAATACAGAACATAGGATTTAAGTGGTTCCAAATAGTAACAAACAGAACAAAGTGAATTATCAAGCAAAACAAAATAGAACACGCAAGTCTATGTCTAATACAGTAATAAAACTGAATACATATAAAATCTCACCCTCAAAGGTGTTCCAGTAAGCTTCCTTTTACAGACTAGTCTCCTTCTAGTCTGGGTCCAGCAATCACTCACACCCCCTGTAGTTACTGTCCTTTGTTCCAGTTTCTTTCAGGTATCCTTGGGGGGTGGAGAGGCTTTCTCTTTAGCCAGCTGAAGACAAAATGGAGGGGTCTCCCAGGGGTTTAAATAGACTCTCTTGTGGGTGGAGACCCCGTCCTCCCTCCTATGCAAAGTCCAGCTCCAAGATGGAGTTTTGGAGTCACCTGGGCAAGTCACATGTCCACGCATGACTCAGTTTTCACAGGCAGCAGCCGTTGTTTACATGCTATCCTAAACGTCCTCAGGTAGACTTCTTATGTGGATTGGAGCCTTCCAAGATTCATTGTCCTTTAAGTGTTTCTTGATTGGGCACTTAATTTGCACATTCCTTTCTCAAGAAGCTGACCAAATGCTTTACTAAGGCTACTTAGAAATCAAGCAAGTACACAGCCAATATTCGTAACTTCAAATACAACAATGACACATGCATACAAATAGGATGAATAGATTCAGTAGATCACAACCTTTACAGAGAGATGTTACATGGCATATGTAGCATAACACGTATTCCAGTTATGTCATATATACATTCATAAGCATATTTCCATAAAGCCTTATGGGGTACACCGTCACAAGGGGATCCATGTTGAATTTCATGTCCTTACCTAATAAATATAAATATATTAAAGGAAGACCAACCCTTGGTCAGCCCAATCTTGAGTCCTTTTAAGCACTGTCTCTAAGGATTGGCTCTCTTTCTCTTGCAGTTGCAGCCGCCTTCGACAAATCCAAAGCATCCTGACCCAGAGCAGCAAATCTCAACCCGATGGAATCCTCTGCATTTTAGGTTAGTTTTCTGAACTGTTAAAGTGAGTAAACAACATGTTAAAGAAAAGCACAGACTAGACCGTTAAAAGCCATGAAAACAATTGCGGATAGAGAAATATGGCAGGATGTAAAGTTTAGAACCATGGGCTGAAAACTACAAAATGAGATGCATCATAGATAGAAATAATAGTTCACATTTTTCCATTTTGGTATCTTTTCTAAATTCCTTACTGTGCTGACAAACTTAGACAGAAAAGGATATCTGCTACCTTCCCCAAATCAATGGATTTTTTTTTTTCTTTAAGGGTAAATGATTTAAAATACAGTTTCAGTGACAAGCAACCTCTGAGAAACCGGGGAAGCAGTGATTATTTAATGGTGACAGTAGCACATAAACTATACATGAGTTTGCAATGTCTTATGGCACCAAAACAATGAATATAAAACAGAGCTGTGTACACACAAGCATCATTTTACAGGAAGGTAATAGCCCCATTCTATATGCCTATCCTGCCTGTAATGTTGCAGTTGTAAGTACCTAATTACTAGCAAGATACTGACAAATTTGAGGGCATTCCATGAACAATGATTGGGGTAGCTGGAGGGCATGACTGTGAGGTTAAAAATTTTATATAAAACTTAGCTAAGCAACGACAAAGGAGAGGAAATGGCAATATACAAATATTTGAAGAGGAGAGGAATTACTTAGTGTACCCCAAGAGAGGCTAAAACTCATAATACTGGGATTAAATTGAGAAATGGATATAATGGAAAGCTTGCGGACAGTGTCCTTGCTGTGGAATAGTCTGCCAGGGAAACTGGTGGAAGACCATTGATCAGTTGGCACTTTGAAAACTAGACTGGATAGAAAACTAATAAATGTACAGGAGGTAATAATTCTGCCTTGGCAGAAGGTGGATTAGGTAACATTCTGGATTTCTTCCATATGTAGAATATCAGTATTAATTATAATAGTTGGAGAAATCTTTTGAGTTTTGGCTCAAGATGAAACAACTTTTTTCCCACTTGCTAAAGGAATTTCTCCAAGGTGAGAGACTGTGCCAGTATTGTAATTTTAAATTCAACAACATTTTGCATTTCAGTGATGCAGTAAAAAATAAAAATACTTCACCCAATTTAGACTAGCATCAGAGACAAAAATGAAAGATTGTTTTTAAGTGATATAACTGACACAGCGGCCTTCCATTTGCACCATAGTATTCCTTGACATCTGTTGCTTTCAATTTGAACTCCTGCTGCTGTCCTTACTTTCGAAGCAGCAGCGGAAGGCAAGAAGGAAAGAAGCAACTTTAAAGAAATGCTATTCCTGTTGCTAGAAGCAGCAAGTAATGTTTGTCTCATTCTGGAGTTGACTTTGTTCACTGTGAACGCATCGATCTGGCAGAATAAGGGAATCTTGATGTGAAATATTTCAAACCATACAGAAAATCAGCATACCAGGCATAATTATTTCCAGTATGGAAAATTGTGGCATTTATTGTTGGTTAATATGAAGCTCAAACATCATAATTTGTTTTGGGGTCACAGAAGGGACCATTATTATCATCTAGTTTGACCTGCACAACACAGGTCATAGAATTTCACCCTGCATCAAGGCCATACATTTGGTTGCGCTAGACCATATCTTTCAGAAAGACATCCAGTCTTGATTTAAATACTCTTCAAGTGATAGAGAATCCTCCAGTTCCTTAAGTTATTAACCCCATGGTTAAAAAATTGCACCTTATTTTGAATCTGAATTTTTCTAACTTCTTTTTCAGCCACTGGATCTTATGTTCTGTTTCTTAGATTAAAGAGACCTACATTATAAATCTTTTCCTGTTCAGATACTTACTTAGGCATAAAGTATCATAATATAAATTGACACATTCTCCCTTCTCAGAAAGATATTGCATCAGTGTGAACTACAGATTTGTGCTAAAGTTAAAAACTTCTTTGTAAGATTCCAAAAGAAGGGTGGGTGGTGGAGGGTTCAGTGGCAGTTAAAAATATATTTAAAGCTGAATTTTTAAAAACATGCATCTTTAAGATCCAGAGATATTTGAATGGTAGAGTTGCTGGGTTCTTTGCAAGCAGTGAATGACATCACAACTACCATAAACAGATGTGAATGAACAGGTACATGTTTAACCTCCTGTTCTAATAATGTTTTTTCTGGAAGTTGTAATCTGCCTGGTTCTCTCAGAAGTTGCAGCTCAGATTTCTTGACAGCTTAGAAGTGATAATTGGGGTTTAGCTAATTTTAGTTGATCACAAATTACATTTTTAAAATGACTAATTTCTTCTTTTAGGATCTTAACTTAAAACAAACAAACAAACTTGCAATTCCCTTTTCGGTTGAGCTGTTTTTGAGGACACGTATTTAACCGTACAGCATGTATTTTGAAAACTTTACCTAGATTCACAGCTACAAGGGCAGTAAAAACTGGTATGGTCTAGTTTGATCACATTCTTAACACATGCCACAAGATTTGACCCAGTAATTCCTACAGTGGGAGGAATTATTTTCCTCTACTGCATATCTGAAATCACTGTACTGTTGTCTACACCATTGTGAATAAGTTTCAGTATAATGAAATTTTGTTTTGTATAGCTTTGCAAATTTGCAAACTACAAAGGTAAATAAAAATAATGGCAGGGGGAGAGAAGACACAGTATAGGGGCAAATAGAAAAGATGTTTTGCTAGGTGATATTTCAGATGCTTGTTCCTGGTGATAAGAGATGTAGAAGAGAAGGCTCTTGCTCCAAAAGAGATGAGACCGTGTGGAGGGACAGAAAGGAAGCCAGCCCTGGATGAGGGGGTTTAGTGAGCGTAGGCGCAAGGTAAGCTACAGCAAGTGCAGGGGAAAGAAATGGAAGGTCTTACACACAAGGAGAGCTATCCTGAACTGGATTTCAAAATAAGTAGGCAGAGCCAATTGGGCCATCTGAGGCGAGATAAGCGCTGTGGTTGCAGTCCTCTCTCCTTGTAAGAAAGAAGGGAGGCAGTGTGATTTTTGTACATGCTGGAATCTGGACAGCTGGGACACAGAAGGGGATATAATAGTCAAGGCAAGAGATGATGAATATATGTCTGAAGACTTTGGTAGAAATGTAGTGGAGACAATGGAGTCTGCTGGTGGGGGTGGTAAACTTACACTTGGTAAGGTGCATTTAACTATAGTTGACCTCTGGCTACAGCTCTTGTTGGATGGGGGTATTTTTTCTTTTCAAATGGAAGCAGGTATACTCCAAAATTGTGCTGGTAACACTTTTTCTTTTTTTCTTTTTCTCCATTTCCAGTTCACTTTTCCTCTTCCTGCTAATGTGTGTTTTTTTGTCTTATGCTTCTCTACTTTATAGCCATTTAGTTAGATGGAATCTGCTTGGATACCACATTGCCATGATGACACCAAACAGCAGCTGGAAAATTGAGGAGGATTTTTGCAAGCCTTATCAGTTAGCATTGTTGCCATGGGTTACCATTGTTGAGCATTAGCTCTGCTCAGATAGCAATTAATCTTAACTATGTGAGGTTCTGATTCTTCTATTTTGGTTTTGGATGAGTGGGAGAGGAGGAGGGAGAGAAAAGATTGGATTTCTACCATCTGGGATTTGAATTCCGAGACACTGTGGTGATACCCATATTTTGCTTTAAGTGTGTCACGGATCGCAGAACATGCTATGCCTTGTACTATCTAGTATCATGATTGCACCCTTCCTTTTGATAGGCCCTGGACCTTCACTTTACTCGAGGGAGTTCTATGACTCTGGCACTCGTTGACTTGGTCCCTAGGCTTCAGTGCCCATTTCATTGTGTCTCCTTTAGCAGGGCCGGTTTGGCTTGGTTCTCTGCAGGAATCCTCTCTTGGGTGCTTTGTAACCAGAAAACCTATGCAGAGAAACTGTTCAGCCTTCTCAAAACAAAGTATGCATTAGTCAATAGGATACAATAGTCACAGAAATGGGTTACAAATAAAGAAGGCTTATGTGCATGAATCTTACTCTGAGAGCGTGCAGTAGCTAACAAGGGACTCTGGAGGGCTGAGACATTAGGTCCACAGTCTAAAGGTCTGGATTGTGGGATCCTCTCTGTGAAGAGGGATGTCAGACATGGGGTCTGCCCTGAGGTGTGACCTAAAGCTAACAGTAACCAGTTACTACTCAGACCCAGGGGGTTCAGCAGTTGGATCCAAATACAGCAGCCTGGTCATCATCCCTCAGGGGATGCTTAGCCAGAGTTGTAAAGGGACTTTTGTGTTGTAGGCTTATTATGGGACTATTACACCATTATACTGTCTTGTTCCTGTTTCTAGTGCAGTCATGTGTCTATTATTAATGACCAGTTTAGATTCTGATGCAGCTCTGAACGCAACCTGGATGTCCTTGTTTTCTTGAGTATTGTTATGCTGAGCTCTCATTTGGTTATTGCTAATATATCTAGATTTGTCGGCAGCGACTGAATTGTATTCTAACTACCTGTGTGAAAGCTTGAATTTCTGATTTGTGTCAGAAGTCACATAGTTGCCGTAATAGATTTGGTGTCTATTAGCACATCCAGATGTTAACTGTAACCAGATCCTATACAATTTTAACTGTGGGGAAACTTTGATTCATTAGGTTCTAATTAAATGTTATACATAGTTAGTTTGTTATGTGAACGTTCTCATCTGTAAGAAATCGGTAGGTTATTTTCTTTATTTTAATTAAAAAGCTGCCAGTACAAATTTATGACAAGCTTGGATTTTAAGAGTACTACATCAAGAATTTCCTCCTTGTTCCTCTAACACTTAAGTATTATGTATAATCATGTTTACACTGATAAATACTTCAGCAAACCTATTAACCTTTTAAGAACTTGAGGTGGCTGTGAACACTTAACTTGTAGATTACTCTACAGTGTCACTATTTTTATGTATGCGGTCGTGGTTTCCATAAATTTTATTAGTGTTTCCAGTGGTAATAAATGTTAGATATTTCCTTCATCAGTTGTAATGAAAATCTACACCTGGTTTAGAAAGGGTAGACTTGTAGTGTCTTTAATGCTTTTCTTTCTTCATGCTAGATCTTCTGTACTATTCATTTTTAAGATCTTAATGCTAGATATTTTGGTGACTTTTTCTCAGAAGCCTTCCACATGCCAAATGTTTTGTGAGGCTAACTGTAGATAAATTGTCATACCTCAGCAGCTGTTTTTTGGTGACTCGGGGATTGTAGTGTAATACGTGTGAGCTAATGTTTAATCATGCAGTCTAAAGCAGAAGAATTGGGTAACAATTTATTGCGAAAGTTCAATCAAGAGCATATTAATTAGAATGAATGTTGTATATTTTTAGCTAGATGTGTAATCTTTACTCATCTAGTAATTTAAGTCCTGCTGCTTGACAGTGCTGCAGAAAGGTAAAGGGTTCATTTACAGAGCAGTGTGTGGATTTAAGTCAGTGATGTGCTGCTTGTGTGGTTGTCATTGATCTGGAAAAAGGCTTTGGTAGAGTTTCAAGAGAAGTCATCGAGTGGGATATGAGGGAGAAAATGGTACCAAAACTTTGTGCGGCTTCAAGCCACCTATATAAGTGTAACCTCAATAATTAGAATGTCTACTGGTGAAGCAGACGAACTGTCTGCAAAGGTGGGAGTGCATCAGGGATCAGTATTAAGTCCTTATCTTGTTTATCTTTGACCTGGATACTGTCACAAGGAACATACGGAAGGGCACTTTGGTGCATGTTAAATAGAGCAGTATAAACAAGTCGTTTGTCTGTATGAAATTTTAGTATATATTGACTTTGCTAATGCTTTTTATGTAGCCTGTTATCTAGATATTGCCTAGTTTTACAAGTTGACATACCCCCGGGAGACTTCTGTGTATGCGCAGGGGTACACAGACCTCTGGTTGTGAACCATTGATCTAATTTGTAATAACATTTTTTTAAAGTTATTTTCTCAAGTCATCACCAAGGAAAGAGATGATAAACTTTTATATTACAATGCACTGTGCTAGAGATCAGAGTAGCAGCCGTGTTAGTCTGTATCCGCAAAAAGAACAGGAGTACTTGTGGCACCTTAGAGACTAACACATTTATGTGAGCATAAGCTTTCGTGGCCCATGCTCAAATAAATTTGTTAGTCTCTAAGGTGCCACAAGTACTCCTGTTCTTTGTGCTAGAGATGTTTCTACTTTGTACCCGAAAAACAAATTGAGTTTGTTGATAGTATATTGCAGTATTTCTCTTGGGTAATCTGAAGAGAAGGTTGTGATAGAACTTTTAAAGAGGGATATGCTTTCTTGGAAGTTGTGTATCTTTTCAGAAATTCTCTCTGTCAGGAATGAGTTGGCAATATCCAAAGAGGGTCAACTCCAGCTCCAGGAAAGTCACCCCAAATCTTGAATGGGGCAGTGGAATATTAGCCAGTGGCTCCTCCGAACTTCTTCCAGCACAGCAGGGATTTAGGTGCATAGTTCTTATTTACAGTAACAGTCTTAATTTTCTGATGATGCTCTGAAATGAGCCTCACAGGGACCAATTGGCATAACAGCAGTAATAAACAAGATATTATTTATATACAACAGTAATGCCCAGAGGCGCCAGTCATGACCAGGACCCCCATTGGGCTAGATCATGTATTAAAACCTGGTCCTTAGCCCCTCCCTCCCAGTTTACAATTTGAAGCCCCCTGTCATACAGAGTGTGTGCACAATTGTATGCTCAATGGAACTACGTAAATCTATCTTATCCCTCAATTTTGCAAAGAAGTGATTTATGAAGATTTACGTAGTTCCATTGAGCATACAATTCGAATTAATCTCGTAGTGTAGACGTACCCTTATAGTTAGTTCTTTCAATCTCCCTGGCTGCAGATGACGCCCATTACTTCTTGTCCTACCTTCAGTGGACATGGAGAACAATTGATCACTGCCGTCTGTATAACAGCCTTTAATGTAGATGAAGACTGTTATCAGGTTCCCCATAGTCATCTTTTCTCAAGGCTAACATGCCCAGTTCTTTTTAACCTTTCCTCATAATTGAGGTTTTCTAAACCTTTTATAAGTTTTGTTGCTCTCTTCTGGATTCTCTTCAATTCGACCACATTATTCTTAAAATATGGTGCTCAGAATTGAACTAAGTACTCAACTGAGGCTTCACCGCTGCTGAGTAGAGTGGACAATTACTTCCCATGTCATACATATGACACTCCTGTTAATACACCCCAGAATATTAGCCTGGTTTTTTGCAGCTTCATCATATTGTTGACTTGTGTTCAATTTGTGATCCATTATAATGCTCTAATTCTTTTCAGCAGTACTAACATCTAGCCAGTTGTTCCCCATTTTGGAGTTGTGCATTTGATTTTTTCCTTCCTAAGTGAAGTACTTTTCACTTGCCTTTGGAGAACTGGTCTGACGTCAACAAGATGAAGTTCAATAATTTGTCAAGGCTGTTTTGAATTCTAACCTTGCCCTTGAAGGTGCTAGTAACTCCCCTCAGCTTGGTATCATCCTTCACATTTTATAAGCATACTCTCCACTCCATTATATATCATTAATGAATACACCTCTACCTCGATATAACGCGACCCGATATAACATGAATTTGGCTATAACGTGGTAAAGCAGTGCTTCGGGGGGACTGGGCTGCGCACTCCGGTGGATCAAAGCAAGTTCGATATAACGCGGTTTCACCTATAACGCAGTAAGATTTTTTTTGGCTCCCGAGGACAGCGTTCTATCGAGGTAGAGGTGTATATTAAATAGTACCAGACTCAGGACTGATCTCCTGTGGGACCCCACTAGATGAAACCTATTTGTTTGACAGTGAATCATTGATAACTGCTCTCTTTCAACCAGTTGTACGCCCACCCACATTTCCCTAGGTTGCTTATGAGAAAGTCATATGGGACTGTGTCAAAAGCTTTATTCAAATCAATATATATCCTGTTAACTTCTCTTTCTCCCCCACCCCCCAGGCCAGTAATCCTGTCAAAGAAGGAAATTAGGTTGGTTTGGCATGATATTTGTTCTTGACAGATCCATACACTATTACTTGTAAGCCAGTAGGGGTTTACAAATTGTTAAATAATTTGTTCCATATCTTTCCAACATCAAAGTTAGTCTGACTTGTCTGTAATTCCCTGCATCCCCTTTGTTCCCCTTTTTAAAGATAGATACCGTTTGCCCTTCTGCAGTTCTTTGGACCTCACCCATCCTCCATGCATTCTCAAAGATAATTGCTAATGGTTCTGAGATTATTTTAGCTAGTTCCCTAAGTACCCAAGGATGAATTTCATCAGGCCATGTCGACTTGAATGTATCTAACTCATCTCAATAGTCTTTTAACTATTCTTTCCCTATTTTGGCTTGTGTTCCCTTGTTAATATTAATTGTTGAGTATCTAGTCACCATTAACCTTTTTAGTGAAGATGGAAACAAAATAGGCATTAAACCCCTCAGACTCCGTGATGTCAACTGTTACTAGCTCTCCTTCCCCATTAAGTAGAGCACCTAGACTTCCCTTCATCTTTTTTTTGTTCTCCTTTATTTATAGAACCCTTTCTTATTGCCTTATACATCTGGTGCCATTTTGCACTATATCCTTTGATTTTATTCCTACTTGCTAGTGTTATTCTTTTGTACTCCTCCTTAGTAATTTATCTGTTTCTCCACTTTTAGGATTCCTTTATTTAATTTCAGGTCATTAAAGAGCTCCTGATGGAGTCATATTGGCCTCTTATTGTTCTTTCTGTCTTTCCTTTGTGTCTGAATAGTTGGCAGTTGTGGATTTAATATTGTCTCAAAGGGCTGGTCCACACTAACCCCCCACTTCGAACTAAGGTACGCAAATTCAGCTACGTTAATAACGTAGCTGAATTCAAAGTACCTTAGTTCGAACTTACTGCGGGTCCAGACGCGGCAGGCAGGCTCCCCCGTCGATGCCGCGTACTCCTCTCGCCGAGCTGGAGTACCGGCGTCGATGGCGAGCATTTCCGGGATCGATCCGGGATCGATTTATCGCGTCTAGACAAGACTCGATAAATCGATCCCAGAACATCGATTGCTTACCGCCGGACCCGGAGGTAAGTGTAGACCTACTCTTAGAGAAACTGAGCGCTCTCCTGAACTTGCTTTTCCCTTAGGTATGGTTCCATGGGAAGAAAATCTCTTACCAGTTCTCTGAATTTGTTAAAGCTTGCTTTTTTGATGTTCATTGTCCTTATTCTATTGCTTACTCCTTCCTTTCCTTAGAACCACAAAATCTATTGTTTCATGATTGCTTTCACCCAAATTGCCTTCCACCTTCAGATTTGCAACCAATTCCTCTGTGATGGTCAGAATCAAGTCTAAAACGAATGTCCCTCTGGTTACTTCCTCCACTTTCTGAAACAAAAACTTGTCCCCCTATACTTTCCAAGAACTTATTGGGCATCATCTTCCTACATTTGTCACTCATCTGCAGTGCACTTCGTTGGTATCCACCTTGGTTTCTTCCTTTTGGCCTTTTAGCCCAACATTTATTCATCCACTCTAGTCACAATCCCATTTTTATACACTGGTCCATGTCTCTTCAGCATTCTTTTTTTTTTTTTCCACCAGAGATCTGATGTTTTTGCACATGGCTTCTTCATATTCTTTCCTGATATTTGGCTCTTTTAGCTTGTCCATGTCATAGATCTTTGTTCTCTACACTCTTTTGGTCATTTCAGCCTCCTTGATGCTAGCACTAACATTAGATCTGTTATCCAGTATGTAAGGAGTCTTATTTGAACACTTGGCGAATATTGGACCATAGAAACTGAACAAAGACTGGGAAAAAACCCCCAAACGTGCCAGCTTAGTCATCACCTGGACAAACAAGGACCGCATTTTCCTCTCAGAAACTGAGTTGGGGGTGAAAAGTATGTGATCAAAACAAACACAGTACACGGAATAGAGAATTACATGATGAACTAGAAGGATAAAACATTTATTGGCATATGGAACACAGAACATAAGTACATTATACGAAGCTGGAGCATGTGGTAATGATGTACGAATTGAAAAGATGAGTGGAAATCTTTGGTTTATGTGAAACGAGAAAGGAAGGCAAAGGAGAATTCTACCACAATGAACACGGGATATTGACATCAGGAAGGGAAGAAGGTGGACATCAGGACAGAGTCACATGGGTGCTAAAGTTGAAGTCAAGCCAGGCTCTTATGCTGTTTAATCTGATATTTCCTCATATGTTGAAGGTCAGATTCAGAATCAAATGCAGTGCAATTACAATAGTACAAGTATATGTGCTGACCTCAGTAGTGCCCAAGGAAGTAATTTATGAATTTTGTAATGACTTCTAGAAAGATATACAAGTAGTTTAAAGACGATATAAGTTGAGGTGGTGGAAGATGTTAATGCAAAAATATGATTAGATGGGATATTGGCCTGGAGATGTAGGCATATTTGGTCTCTGGGAAGAAAACTAAAAAGGAGAGAGGCTACTAAATTTCTGCCCGAGTCACAACCTGGTGATAACAAACACGCTATTTCAACACAGTTGCAGAGAAAGTGGACTTGGATATCATTTGATAGGCAAGTGAAGAACATGGTAAACTTGGTACTTGTGACTTGCAAATAGAAATTGTGGTGGTGGTTTTGCAGATGATTTGTGGCTGTTATTGGATCAGATTCATATGTAGATTTAATTTTTTTTATCTTGCTCATCTATTAATTCTGCCCACCTGGCACTCTTTTTTTAAAAAAATAATGTCCTATCTTGTCTTTTAACCCCCATCTTAGATCTTGGACTTCATGTGGAGGGTTGCATCATAAGGGAACAAATACCTTTGATAACGCTAAGAATCTCTGGCATTTCTAATGTAATCTAGCATTGGGATATTGGGGCAGGACCCTCATGGCCCTTTATGCCAGCTCTCTGGAATTGGGTGGGGACCTGGCTCAACTTTGAAGTCCTTCTGATGTGGGAGTTGGGGAGAACAGCAATGAATATTGTATGAAAAAAAAAATGCAATATGAATCCTGAGGCCTTAATCTTGGGAAAGTCAGTACATTCAGAACGCTCATGCACGTGGGAATGACAATGTGGCTTGTGTTATGTGACCATACAATGTTTTACTGTGTGTAGTAATACAGAATGTTACAGGCATCTCTGGTTCTGAAAAGTGCAGTTCTTTAATATTGCAAGTGTAGAATGATCTAGTAATGAAAGACCCTACTGTGAATGCTCAAGGGAAGTGTTAAAATTCCCCACCATAATGTTATCTTTGGAATCTGACTTCACTGTGGTGAAATTCTCAGACTTACTACCAAATCAGCATAGATTTCTTTGCTTACAATTCCTTTTTTGAAAAAAATAAAGATATTAATGTTATTTATTTTTAAATCGGAGGTAAAGGGGAAACTCACTTTATTCTACTCCTGTAACAACGTTGCTAGATGGAATGTTATCTTCTGTCGAGCAGAGTTCTTGCTCATTATGGTGTCAAGTTCCCATAATCGTTTTCTAGTACCTGTGATTTTCATTAACTATTTATCTTACCATCTAGTATCTACATGATAGCATATACTTAAATGCATTCTGAGAACTATAGCTGGAGTGCTAGAAAGCTATAGTTGAGATTACTTAGTGGTTCCTATTCTAAATCCTGTGTGCTCAGTTACTTAAAACATTCCAAAGCTTTTACCTTTTTAGTCAATATTTTCCAGGTTTGATCTCAGCCCAACGACGAATTTTTAATTTTTGGAATGTTTGAGTAAAAATAGTTCATCACTTTTTAAGTAGGAGAACGAGGAGTGAGGTAGAATACGTTTTCTGCTATTAGTTATGTGTGGATGTATATAGACAAGATGCTACATGTGTATCCAAAGCTGTAGGAGGGGCTAGGGTTATAGTTGTATACACAATCTTAATTTTGTCACTTTCTGACTTTTGGGTACTTAGCTGTGCAACTTCAGTGTTTTCTTAACTTAAACTTTGATTAAATATATGTATGCTACAGGGGCAGATGTATGGACAGACAAATCATAGGGAAGAAACAAAGTGATTAAAATACTTTTTTTTGCAACTAGTGTCCCTAACACACTTAACACTGCCTTCACCAAACAAGGATGCTCCACTAGAGAAGTAGATCACATCATGGAATGGGCCACCCAAATACACTGAAAGAACCTGCTTCAATATAAGGGGAAAAAACTCCAACTGCCCCAAGTTGTCGCCTATCCCCCCACACTGGACCTCATACAGGATATCACCAAACAGTTACAATCCACACTTGATGGGGACAATATTCTGAAATAATTTTTTCCTGAGCTCCCTCTTCTGGCTTTCAAACAACCCTCCCCCCTTGCCAAACTCCTCATCAGAAGCAAGCTTCCCACAGACCATGACACACCAACTCAAAGTGGCACCAGACACTGCTGTAACAGTGAAGCTTTCTGTATCCTGTTCGTGATCTCTTTGTCAAAAGATCCATCGTGGGAGATGTAGCTGCCAAGATAGATAAAACTGTCAACTTGCTTTAGTTGAAGTCCACTAATGGATATGCTAGGGGATATGGCAGAGAGCGGTGAAGATGATTGGTGCAACACCACAGTTTTCTCCAGGATGATAGTGAGGCCAAACAATTTTGATGCTTCAGCGACGTGATCTATGATGCACTGGAGATCTCCCTCTGTGTGTGCTAAGAGGGCCCAATCATCCGCAAAGATTGCCTCTCTTAGTAGTAGTTCAGTTAGTTTTGTTTTTGCTTTAAGCCTTGTAAGATTGAAGACTGAGCCGTCGTGTCTGTATCTGATGTATATACCTCTGTTGAGCCCATCTGGAGCATAGTTGAGAACTTGAGTGAAGAAGAGGTTGAATAGTACAGGGGCAAGGACACAGCCTTGTTTGACTCCATTTGAATGGGAAAGGAGTCAGTGAGATCTCCATTAAAAAGTACCTAACCTTGCATCCCCTCATGGAAATAAACATGATCTTTACAAATTTTGGTGGGCAACCAAGTTCGCTGAGGATCATCCATAATCCTTCTCCATTGACTGTATCAAATACTTTTGTTAGATTGTTGAAAACACTGAACAGATTCATGTTTTGTTCGATACATTTTTCTTGTATTTGCCTGATACTGAAAGTCATGTCTTTGGTGCTACGACCAGGTCTGAATCCGCACTGAATCTCCGGTAGATTGGCTTCTGAGACAGATGAAGTCGGTCGGTTCAGGAGGACACGAGCAAAGATTTTTCCAGTGACAGATAGGAGAGAGATCCCACAGTAGTTATCACAGACCATTTTGCTGCCTTTATTTTTAAATCTAGGAATAACTGTGGCATCTTTTGAAGTCTTGTGGCATTTCTTCACTGTCCCAGATGTCAGTAAGGATCTTCTGGAGTGTATTCCATCTCTGCCCGAGGACTTCCCTGAGCTCATCGAACTGATTGCCTTTTCTGTTTCTTCAAGTGAGGGTGGTGAGTCAGTGTGGTGCTGAATAGGATTTCGAGGTATCTGATTAATAGCACTTCTTTCAATTGAGGATGGACTGTTCAGTAGTTGGCTGAAATGTTCAACCTATCTCTGTTCCATGCCCTGTTTGTCTTTGACTCTCCTGCCATCAGCCATCATGAGTGAACCTGTGCCCACCTTTGAACGTCCATAGACTAGCTTCAAGGAATCAAAGAACTTTTGTTTCATTTTGTTTCTGCATACATTTGAGTGTCTTTTGCTACCTTCTCCCACCATTTATCTTGTATCAAGAGTAGTTGTCTTTGTGCCTTGCTTTGCAGATGTTTAAATCTCTCTTTCTGAGGTGGACTGAATATAATTTTGCCGTATTTGGAAAGCCTCATTTTTTTTCCTTTCAAGAGTAGAATCATAGAATGGGAGGGGACCTCGAGAGGTCCTCTAGTCCAGTCACCTGCACTCATGGCAGGACTAGTTATCTAGACCATTCCTGACAGATGTTTGTCTAACCTGCTCTTAAAAAATCTCCAATGATGGAGATTCTACAACCTCCCTAGGCAATTTATTCCAGTGCTTAACTATCCTGACAGGAAGTTTTTCCTAATGTCCAATCTAAGCCTCCCTTGCTGCAACTTAAGTCCACTGCTGCTTGTCCTATCCTCAGAGGTTAAGAAACAATTTTTCTTCCTCCTCCTTGTAACAACCTTTTACTTGTTTGAAAACTGTTATCATGTCCCCTCTGTCTTCTCTTTTCCAGGCTAAACAAACCCAATTTTTTTCAATCTTCCCTCATAGGTCGTGTTTTCTAGACCTTTAATAATTTTTGATGCTCTTCTCTGGACTCTCTCCAATTTGTTCATATCCTTCCTGAAATGTGGCTCCCAGAACTGGACATAATAGTCCAGTTGAGGCCTAATCAGAGTGGTGTAGAGTGGAAGAATTACTTCTCATGTCTTGCTTACTACCCTCCTGGTAGTATTGTGATTTCCTCCTCATTTTCATCAAACCAGTCACGGTGAGCCCTTTTCTTCCATCCAATGACTTATGACAACAATCTATAACCCACTAACCCACCTTTGTCCTATGACTGCAGCGGTATTAATTGCTCACTTAATCTTAAATGTTTTCCCTGCAAAATGTGTTTACCTCACGGGTAGTCAGTAGGCGGACCGCAAGCCAAATCCGGGCCATCAGATGCTTTTGAATGGCCCCTGAAATCTTTATTTACATATTATTTTTTTTTTTTCCTCTGGAGTCTGGACCTTGACTATAGCTTGGTCAAGAAATTTGGACCTTAAACAAAAAATAAAATTGACTACCCCGTTTTATCCCTTTTGTTAAATAATCTGACCTGAGGAAGAGCTCTGTGTAGCTCGAAAACTTGTCTTTCACCAACAGAAATTGGTTTAATCAAAGATGTTATTTCATCCACCTTGTGTGTGTCGTGCTTTTTAAAGCTTCCGACCACAACCTGCTGCATTTGCAACTTTCTGAGAGTCCTATAATTTATTAGTTTCAGAAATTGGTAATATTCTACGTCTGCTATGTATGTCATTTGATATATACCATTAGCTTTAACATCTTATAAACAGCTGTGGGAGAAAAACGAGTCCTCACTCTGAGGTTGGTTGCAACATGTCAGAGGCAGTTTATTCTCAAGCAATATTGCAAGGGGGAGAATGCACAACAGCAGGTCTCCCAAAAGATAAACAATTAGGGCAAGCATTTATACCTTTTGTTACATACAGTAATGATCAACAACTGCATTTTGTTTATACATATTCCTTCCTGATATCTTACTTTCCTCAGCAATTTCTGCTACAGTCTCTGTTCCATTCTTATCTAACACAAGGTCGAAAAACAGCATCTCTTACAGTTCTTTTCAACTCGCCCAGGCCCTGCTTGGAAGTTTCGTATTATTAGCTGTTAGAGTTAGCCTGACTCTTGCTCTTCCTGTAAGACTAAGGGCTGGTCTACACTGGGGGGGGGGGAAATCGATCCAAGATACGCAACTTCAGCTACGCAAATAGCGTAGCTGAAGTCGAAGTATCTCGGATCGAATTACCTGGGGTCCACACGGCGCGGGATCGACGGCCGCGGCTCCCCCGTCGACTGCGCTACCGCCGCTCGCTCTGGTGGAGTTCCGGAGTCGACGGTGAGTGCGTTCGGGGATCGATATATCGCATCTTAACGATACATGATATATCGATCCCGGATAAATCGATTGCTACCTGCCGAAACGGCGGGTAGTGAAGTCGTACCCTAAGATGTCTGCTCTTTTTACAACTTCCACACAGCTGAGCAGCATCCAGTTGTAACATTAGAGATTTCAGTTGCTGTAATGCTTATCCGCAGCAAAAGTTTCAAGTTCTGCAGAAGGTATATAGGCTTTGTACAATACTTATACACTGCTACCTTGATATAACGCGACCCAATATCATACGAATTCGGATATAACACAGTAAAGCAGTGCTCCAGGGGGGCGGGGCTGCGCACTCTGGTGGATCAAAGCAAGTTCAGTAAACCATGGTTTCACCTGTAACACGGTAAGATTTTTTTGGCTCCCGAGGACAGCGTTATAGCGAGGTAGAGGTGTATTAGCTGGTGCATCCTGATCCAGAACAGATGTCCAGAGAACCATAACTTATTTCTGAAAAACAGAATATGATGGTGTTTTCAACTTCGTGTGTTATCTCATAAGAACAGTATAGTAACTTCAACAGTTTTTAATTCTGTGAAAGTGCCAGTAAAAAATGTTCTCCAGATGTGTTGTGGATACTGCAGACTTAAAAACTGTAGTCATGCTGCTTTGACAGTAGCCAAAATAATTCCTTGACTCCTTGATTATACAGGATTGCTATTCTTAATTGTATAGTGTTTGGCTATGATTACTACATTCTTTAACCA
Organism: Terrapene triunguis; assembly: GCF_002925995.2. Taxonomy (NCBI): domain Eukaryota; kingdom Metazoa; phylum Chordata; order Testudines; family Emydidae; genus Terrapene; species Terrapene triunguis. The sequence continues at coordinate 97,835,361 of NW_020664417.1, read as the reverse complement.
TATTTGGGAAAGTGTAAATCCGTAAATTACCTTGGAAGAATTCTTCTTTAGTCTGCTCTAGGGCTGCTTCCACATAATTTCTCCCTTTTTCTTCCCTCATGACTTGATAGATGAGTGTGGTTCTAGTATTAGTGAGTGTCTGTGCCTAGCTTTTACTATTTAGATTTAAACTAAACTGTCACCATAACAATTAGAGTGCTGTTGCCATTCATGGTATCACATGCACAAGAATAAGACCAGTCAAAGTTAATAATCCAGAGGGAGCTCTGCCACTTCATACTGTAGCTGCTCATACGTTTGTTCTTTTTCAGGAATCGATAGCAGATACAATGAAGGCTGTAGGGAGCTGGCCAACTACCTTCTCTTTGGTTTGTATAACCAGAATAACAACGACTTTGAGAAAACTGGGTTTCCTGAAGAAGTTCTTGATGGTGAGTAATATAATGTTAAGCATTGTATTTGCACACTTGCTTGTCAATGTCTAGGGCCCTACCAAATTCACGGCTATGAAAAAGGCGTCATGGACTGTGAAATCTGGTGGTTCCTCCTCCTTCCCCCCCCCCCCCAGGGGTGTGCTTTTACTCTCTACTATACAGAATTCAAGGGGGAGACCAGCCTTTCTCAAATTTTCTTTGAGTGATCTCTATAATGCAGTACGACCCCTCAAGAGTAATATCATACTAGAACAAATATGTCTGTTTATACAATATTATGTAAAGTGCTCAACATAATGACATATTTTTTCAAAGCATGTGGTGAGACAAGCCTGCAGATAACAGGTTAGAATAGTCATAACTGTGTTGCTGAGAGAGAAAGTAATGTGGTTTTTTTTTTCCCCCCTCCAAAAATGGGTAGCTGTATTAAGTGAAAGTGGGATTGATCTAGTAACATTTTCCATCATGCATTTCTGTTATGCTTTGCAGATTTTTTTTTTTAATTGGGTACTTGTAGGAAAAATTTTCCTGTCCAATTCTTTATCTACACAGAAATCTATAATTTAGATTTCTAGTTAAGTTTGTAGCTATGAAGTTAATGTAGTAATCTCTGATTTGACTCTTGTTTTGGTTATTGCAGATGTAATCATATTAATAAAACCTGACAGTGTCCATCTGTACTGTAACCCTGTAAACTACAGTTATCTTTTGCCATATGTGGCATACTGGAGAAACTTGCATTTCCATTGCCTGACTGAAAATGAGGTAAGTGAAGGCAGAATAAGTATAGTTATAGTAATCAGGGAGGGTGAGGTGCTCTGCTAGCAGTTGAGGTGTGAACACCAAGGGAGGAGAAACTGCTTGGTGTTCACACCTCAACTGCTAGCAGAGCACCTCACCCTCCCTGATTGAACTAACCTCGTTATCTCCATACTGATTTATACCTGCCTCTGGAAATTTCCATTACTTGCGTCTGATGAAGTGGGCGTTCACCCACAAAAGCTTATGCTCCAATACTTCTGTTAGTCTTAAAGGTGCCACAGGACCCTCTGTTGCTTTTTACAGATTCAGACTAACATGGCTACCCCTCTGTTACTAATTGAAATGTTACGTTGATAGTCTAATTACTAAAGTCGCCATAAATGTAACCTTTTTTCCCTCTTCTGTAGCTTTTGAGGTGACTCTCAAAAATTTTCAGTTAAAAATAGTTATTCTCATTGATCACAACCTAACTGATCTCTGTCACGGAAGTCTGATGTGACTGCTGATACTGTCAGCTGCTTTCTTTTTCCAGGGCTACAGGGGAGCAAATGAGCATAGTGGGAAGTGCAAAATTATCAGTCTGACAACTTGGGCTGCAGTTTCATTCCAGAGGGCTGTAGTTTGTCAAAGGGGAATTCCAGTCTGATAGAACTGGGGAAGCCCAGGAGATTTAGCTGTTTGCCTCAACTGCAAAAGGTGGCTGGATAGTGTGGGGTGAGAGGAATTCGGGGTAGAGAAGGAGTATGGTTAAAGGAGGAGGCACAGAAGCTGGAGAACAGGTTGAGTAGTGGAGGTTCTCAATACTTACTTGTAACTTGCAGTTGGTGGAGAGAAGCAGAGCCACTGTATGTCCTGTCTTCACTCCCCAACCCCTACTTATTACATATATTTAGATTTATAACAAAAGAGATATAAAAGCTATGAGGTATATTTTGTATACTACTCTAGCTGTGTTTGATAGAAACTTTAGAATAGAATATAAGCATCCAACTAAAATAAGCAGCTTGCCCACAAGCCAAAACATCTGTAACAAAATTTAAATGTTGACCCTCATCAGACTTGCCGGGTGCCTGGAAAGTCAACACACCCAGGCTATTCCAAACCATAGCAGTAGGTTCCAAAGCTGAGGGCCCCGTGCTAATTAATAGTAATCATTAATCATGCACAGCATCACGAATGTGCTGTGCAATTAGAAATATTTTAATATGTTTAAGAAGATAAAGTGGGTTTGAAAAATCTGCTTACTTTGCTATTCTCTGATTAGATTCGTTGTGTGTGGTCTGCTCTGGCTAAGTATTAATGAAATCTCATGATGCTGATTCAAACTGCTGATTATGAACAGAAAGATGAGCCAAATGCCCTAATATATTTGAAGTGTATAATGAAATAAACTGAAAATTCTGAGGTTCCTTGTACTGTAAAGATGCTGATTTCTGGGGTACTGCATATAAATGTCAACAAAGTGTGATAGACTTTTTTTTAAGTGCCATTTCTTCAAATGTATATGGGACTGCCAGTTTCCTAGAGAACTTCGGGCTGTTCATAGGAGCTGTGAAATCTTGTCATCCTTCAGACACCATTTTAGATTAATTCTTTCTGACAAATGATCGCCTGTGGCTGTTTGTTAAATCATTTAGTTTTCCTTTACAATGGCATACCACAGTACTGCCTATTTTTAGCTGAGCTTTTATAACAATAATAACGGCAAAGCTTTAAAAAGGAACAGAACCATGGGGCTTGTGCAGCTCTTATAGAATCTTGCAAAATTTAGTGTTCTCCGATCTTTCCACTTGGAAAGTGGAAAGATCCACTTACAGTCACTTTCCACGTTTTTGAAGTGACTACTGAACAGTGATGGAGAAGAAGTGCCCTTGAAAACATGTCTTATAAATAGCGATATAGCATAATAAAGAGACTTATTTTAAATTCTTACTTCTCACGTTTCAAAAGTATACTGACTGTATACTACATATGTGATGGAATATATTTACAATTGAACTGAAAAGCCTTAATGAGCGACCTTCCAGTGTCCCCCTGGAAACCAGGAAAGCTAGTTCCGAAGGCATTTTAAAATCTAATTTGAGTAACTGACAAAGTCACTTGGGAACAGGTTTTGAACTGAAAGAGTATGCTCCGACTCCCTCATAGATCTAAAGCAGGGTTCTCTCAACAGATTTTTTTGGTGGCCTCACAGTGTGCCCACCAGTTCTTGCTGGTGGTCACTCTGACAGTTTTTCCTAAAATACATAATTAAGTTCAGGGAAAACAAATAAATATGCACATGTACATGTCCAAATCATTGAAATTTATTCATGTAGGTTTTTTTGCAGACTGAATAATACAAATAATGTACATTTGTCTCTCTTCTTTACCGGACCCAAACAGATTAGAAACAAATAAGGTGCTTTGTATGTTCTTATCTTTTGCTTTTTTGGTTAATTGCAGTTAGTAGGTCTCTTTCTGTGGAAAGTGATATTTGTATGTTTGTTAATATCACTTTTCACAGCAGTAGACATGCTGGCTGTCTGGGAGGCAGTGTAAAGTGATATTAACAAACCTACAAATATCACTTTTCACAGCAGACTTACTCAGCTCTGGCAAGCCAGGGGACATATTAAGCCCTGAATGGGAAGGTGGGTAGGGAGGCAGCACAGGCCAGGACAATGGATGGGGGGTTGGGGAGGCAGCAAGGGCCAGGGGTGATGGGGGATGGAGATGGAGGGGTAGGGGAGACGGCGGGGGGTGAGCCCAGGGCCGGCACCTGTCACTTCACGGCTGGGGCCGAAGCCCAGTGGCCTGAGCCTAGGCCCAGTGCCCACTGCCACACAGCTGGGGGACGGAGTGTGCGGACGAAACCTGGGGCTAGAGGACACAGCAGAGGCCAAGGGCGGTGGAATGTGAGCCCAGAGCTGGCACTTGCTGCCGCGTGGCTTGAGGCCGGAGCCTGATCCCTAGGCCCTACGGCTGGAGCCCCAAACCTGCGACCATGGGATGGAGCCTGCCACCATGCAGCCAAAGCCTGGGCCCAAAGCCTGCCACCCCAGGTCTGAAGCCTGAGTCCCACTCCTCCCGGGAAGGTGGGGAACTCTCACTGGCTGCCTGCTCCTCTGACATTTGTGGCTCCAGAGGGGGGCAGGGCCCAATCCGTGCTAGCAGATCCGGGAAGGGGCCACTGCTTTGTGCCTCCCCCCTACCCCCAATCACCACCCAGGAGATTTGAGAAACACTGCCCTAAAGTGTTAGAAATAGGAAGTCTCTCTTAATCCCCCAACCATGCTACTATACGCATATATAGTAGAGGGATCAGGAAGACAAGATTATCTAGTGGCCAGAGCAGGGGAGTAGTGTTAAGAATTCTAGGTGCCATTCCCAATTCTGCTACTCATTTGCTGTGTGACTTGGTGCAAATCATTTCACCTCCCTGTTCCACTTCCATCATATGTAAAATGGTGATAACCATTTTTCTCTCTGTAATCTTCTGTAGTAAATATCTAGTAAAGAGTCCTGAGATTCTCCAAGAAAAGAATACCTTGCACTTAGAGCTCTTTCATTATTGTGTGCACGTTTCCATGCAAAAATGCCTGTTGGTCTTAACTGTCCATATTGTAGTAGGTGGGGGGCAGAGAGGCTTTCTTGAAAATTGAGAGTGAAGTATTCGTGCTTTCTCCTGCATAGCCTTGTAAAAACATGTTCACGTTTGTACTTCAGTTTTGCAAACAGTTCCCTTTGACCTTCATATGTTCATACTATGATGGCTAAAATCCCCAGAGCATAGTGGTTAAATATATAGCTTTCGAGAGCCTTTGTTACTGTATGGAATAGTGTAATATACGATCAGCATTGGTTATGCAAAATGGCAGTTGTCACCTTTATTGAAAATGTATTTTAACTGTAAAGATCTCCAGCGAGAAAATGTTAGGTTTAATAAAACTAATTTTTAAATTATTCCTGTCAGTATGAAGATGAAGAAGCTGCAGAGGAGTTTAAAATTGCCAGCTTTGTAGACATGGTTCGAGATTGTAGTCGAATCGGCATTCCTTACAGCTCCCAAGGTGGGTTAATACAGTATTACTTCATTGTTTTGGTGAATTATTTGATCATTTGTTTGTCAGAATAGAAGTATGATGTTGTAACAACAATAAGTTAAAATACCTCTGGGCGCTCCTTTTTATTGTAAGTGAGCCTGATACATTAAAATGAGATGGATAAATTATTACTTTATATCAGGATTTGGATTTCTTAGAATCTGAAACTTAAATTACTGAGATTTTTATTTTCTCTTCAGAGAAAATAGTGTGTGCGCACTCTGCATAGTGAATGCTCATAGCCTGAGGCAAAGAAATAATTTGCATGCCGGGAAAAGTGTTTGGCTAAGTACAGAAGTTCTCTGTTCTGATGGGGGCTTCAGATAAATACACTTCTGTATAAGGAAAGAATAAACTTTTTTTTATTCAAGCTTCCTGTTTTAGAACAGAAGAAATTGGACAGCATGATTTCCTGTGTGATCTGTTGCCAGACTTGCAAGCTGAACATTTTAATTTTATATTACTTCATAAATGTGTTCAGGAATGGAAACAGCATACAGTATGTGGTGCAAAAATACTGCAGTGCACTTGCTCTGTGATTGTTCTCTTTTAAAAAGAGAGCAACATACTGTTGCAGAGAAATCTTTGAGCTATGCATTTACCATAAGTCTGGCTTTCTGTTGATGGCTGGTAACCACTGTTGATAGTTATGGTTGCATTCCATATTCACCTCTGACTCTCCTTTATTTTAGTGCTCATAACTCTCATTTCTTTTGTATGAACACTTTTCTTGCTTGGTCTTGACAAAAGGTGAAATTTATTTGCAAATTTGTGCAAAGTCAGTTCAGGCAGTTTTGTGTTACGTGAATGTAGAAAATGTCTCTCTCCTATAATGTATTTTCTGATAAGAAAATTTGTACTCATAACTGAAATAGCAGAAGCTAGTAACTTTTAAACTTTTTTCTTAAATAATCATCCATCCTTAGAAGTGGAAGATGCAATAGTTTTCAAGTCATAAATATATGAAGAACCATTGTCCTAGTCTGAGTTAAGGATGCACTTTTTCTTGTAGAGTTCCTAAATTCTGCTGGACGGTAGTCACTCTCCAATTCAAGCAGTTTATAAGCTCCGCTGATAAACTTATGCACTCATCAAGCTCAATAGCTTTAATTTTTTTTCCTTATAAAACCATAGGGAATTTAGATGGGGGGAAAAATTGCATAAAGCAACATTTAGCATAAGTGACTGCTTGAGAGGAAGTTCAGAAAGTTAAGCTTTACTTCCTCTTTGGTATTTTGGGCATTTTATGATACAATGTGTCACTTATAGCAGGGGTTCTCAACTTTTTTCTTTTTGAGTCTCTCCTCCCTCCCACCCCCCAATATCCTATAAAAACTCCATGCCCCACTAGTACCCAACAACTGTTTTTCTGCATATAAAAGCCAGGGCTGGCGTTGTGGGGGTAGCAAGCAGGGCAAGTGCCTGGAGCCCCATGCCACAGGGGGCCCCGCAAAGCTAAGTTGCTCAGGCTTCGGCTTCAGCCCCACGTGGCAGGGTTCAAGGCCCTGGGCTTCAGCCCTGCACAGCGGCGCTTTGGCTTTCTGCCATGGTCCCCAGAGAGCCTAACATTGGTTCTGCTTGGCAGACCCCCTGAAATCTGCTCACGGCCCACCAGGGGCCCCTGGCTCCCTGGTTGAGATCTGCTGACTTATATTTCTGGTTTCCTTTGCTTATTTACCCTTTGCTTCATAGGCCTAAACTTCTACAAAAACATTTCAGTGTGAGTAGTCCTGTTAAGTTGAATGAGTGTAAAGTTAGCCATCTGCTGAAGTGTTTTGTGCGACTTGGACCTCAGTCTTTATCATAAATTGTAAAAGACATACAGCATGGTCTAACCACTGTTGTGGGAAAAACATTTAACATTCTGGAAATTCTGTAATACTGAATATTGTTTCTCAACTTTACCAGGTTAACTTTGCCAGGTTAACTTTTTCATGCAATTTATTTTTAGTCCACCTTCCCTCCAACCCCCCAAAAAGTATATTGGACAATTTTCCACAAGCAGAATACTGCTGTACATAAACTATTTTGCTTCTTTCTTACATATACAGTCTATATTGTAGATCTTACAGCAAGTTCTGTATTCTTCCGTTTGTATTGAAGATCAATAGATTGTTTTCTTTGGCTTTCAGTTGAACTCTGCTTTTTTGTAACAAGCACAGTGAAATATTTAAACTAGAGTAAAAGCTGTGTTATCTGGCCCTGTACCAACCGGAAAGCTCTATAAACCAGCATTTCTAATCTTCATAGAAAGTCCGATTTATAGTCTGGTTGGCGCAGGGCTGGCAGGCTCCCAACCGGGCTCCGCGTGGCTCCCCAGAAGCAGCGACATGTCCCTGCTGCTCCTAGGCGGAGGAACGGCCACGAGGGATTTAGCGTGCGCGAAGGGTTGCGGGGCTGGGGGTTGGGATGTGGGAGGGGTTGCAGGTTGCAGGCTCTGGAAGGGAGTTTGGGTGTGTGAGGGGGCTCGGGGCAGGGGGTTGGGGCGTGGAGGGAGCTTGGGGTGCTGGAGCCGGGGGGGCACTCACCTCTGGCAGCTCCCCACAAGCGGCGACCTGTCCTGGCTGCTCCTAGGTGGAGGCGCAGCAGGCGTCTCTGTGAGCTGCCTCCGCCTACAGGCGCTGCCCGTGCAGATCCCATTGGCCACGGTTCCCAGCCAATGGGAGCTGCGGAGCCCAAACTCCCTCCCTCTTAGTTAACTGGCATTTTTCACTTACTGGCACCCCCCATTCCTCCAACATGCCTGATAAATATATAAAGGAATATTTCAAGTCATTTGTTAGACCCTCAGAACAACTTTGGCACATTGTAGAAAGGTGAGATATATTAAACTGATGCTTTTATTATAGTCATTTAACATTTTTTGTGAAATATTTGATTCCTGTAGGTCATCTACAGATATTTGATATGTTCATTGTAGAAAAGTGGCCAGTAGTGCAGGCCTTTGCACTGGAGGGGATCGGTGGCGATGGCTTCTTTACCATGAAATACGAGGTATGTATTAAGCAAGTACTTCAATTTATTATCGTTAAGGCTAAGATTTTTGTCACAGATATTTTTAGTAAAAGTCAGACACCGGTCACGGGCAAAAAAGTAAAATTCACGGAAGTTGTGATCTGTCCATGACTTTTACTAGAAATATCCCTGACAAAATGGGGATCTGTGGGTCCCTACACCCCTGAAGTGGGCAGCTGCACAGGGGCTAGGAACCGCCTGCAGCAGCTGGGGGCTGTGGGGTATCCCTGCTGCCTGCAGCTCCGGGGGTCCTCCGCAGCCGCCTGCGGGGGCCAGGATCCGTGGGTTACCCCTGCAGCTGCAGGGGCTTGCGGCAGCTGGGAGCTGTGGGGTTCCCCAGGAGCTGCGGGGGAGTTTCTTCGGCAGCGGCTTGGAGTTCCGGGGCCGACTGAGGTGGCGGAGATACCCTGCAGCTCCCTGCCCCCGCAGGCGCCGGGGGACCCTGCAGCTCCCGACCACCGCAGGCTGACGTCACGAAGGTCGCTGGAAGTCACGGTTTCTGTGACTTCCGCGACTTCCATGACTAAATCGTAGCCTTAGTTATCGTTACCTAAACATAGAATTCTCTCCTTCAGTCTCTTCCTCTCAAACAAAATTATCCAGGTATGAAGTTGTGGACTAGTGACATGTTTGCGGTCTATTACCTTATGAACTAAGTGTACTAGAAACTGGTGCTTTTTTCCACTGGAGAGCAATGAATCTCCCTTTCTAGTGGTGTAGACCATTTGTTTTGAGCCCTGCTAGGTGTTAAGATATAGATCTGAAAATAATAAAACATTTTAGATCATTGTTAAGGGTACTTATGGCCCATCATCTAAGGAAAGAGGGAGTGACCATAACTTCTTATTTGGATGATTTGTTGGTTCAGCTGTTCTGACTGTGGCAGGTTCTCTCTCCTAGGTCAGGTTTTTGTGAGGCAGCGTGGCTCACTGGATCAGGCACCAGACTGGTAGCCTGTGTGCTTCAGTTTCCCTTATTGTAAAATGGAGATATAAGTTACCTACTTTGACTACAGAGGAGAGCGCTATATAAGTACTGTTTTTAAAAAGTGTTTTTACTTCATTTCACCTTCCTGGAACACTGCATTGCTATGCAGACATCTCTGGTTCTCTGCTGTCCCAGTTCTATTAATTTACTGTCTAAATATTCCTGCCTCATCTCAAGGCACGGGTGCTCTTCATCTAGGCTCCTCTATGGAGACCCACTTGCTACACATAGCTTTTATTTTTTTCTGTCTTCTTGATTAATTACTACTTTTAGTGATGTTACTCATCTGTCCTTTGACAGCTTAAATAACCTCCACACTCCACAGTTACTACGCAAGAGGATAAATGGACACAAGTCAGATATCAGGAATGGCAATATACAAAAACCTGTAGGAGAACACTTCAGCCTCCCTGGCCACACAATAGCAGATGTAAAGGTAGCCATCTTACAGCAAAAAAACTTCAGGACCAGACTCCAAAGAGAAACTGCTGAGCTCCAGTTCATTTGCAAATTTGACACCATCAGATCAGGATTAAACAAAGACTGTGAATGGCTATCCAACTACAGAAGCAGTTTCTCCTCCCTTGGTGTTCACACCTCAACTGCTAGCAGAGCACCTCACCCTCCCTGATTGAACTAACCTTGTTATCTCCGTACTGATTTATACCTGCCTCTGGAGATTTCCATTACTTGCATCTGAAGAAGTGAGGTTCTTACCCACGAAAGCTTATGCTCCCAATACTTCTGTTAGTCTTAAAGGTGCCACAGGACCCTCTGTTGCTTTTTACAGATTCAGACTAACACGGCTACCCCTCTGATACTCCACACTCAGGCCAAAGTTTTACTTGAACAAATCTGTGCTACAGATCTGCCTTTCTTTTCCTCAGCTGTGTTCATGTACTTCACTGCTTTGACTCGTCTTCTGAAATCCTCATTCATGCTTTTATTTCCTCGTACCATCTTGTGCTGTGAACTTGTCAGATCTCAAAAGGTGTCAACACGGTCTGAATAGATAGGTGCTCTAATGGAGGTTTGACTAGAGCAGTGATACTCGGGCTCCTGAGCTTCAAGTGGCTCTTCAGTGTGTTTCCTGTGGCTTTTTGCAGTAGATGTTAAAACACCGTGATTTAATTATTAACCAATGAATTCACATGACTGTAGCTCTTTTGGGTAATGTTGATAGCTAATTTGGCTCATGAACCACTGAGGTCTGAGTATCACTGGACTAGATGATGATAATGATCCTTTTTGGTCTTAAAATCTATGGGTGAGACCTTGGCTCCATTGATGTCAATGGGAGTTTTGCCACTGACTTCATTGGGACTAGGATTTTACCCTATGAATCTGAGACACCTCTAAGGGTATGTCTACACTGCAGTACAAATCTTCCAGCTGTCTTGGGTCAGCTGATTTGGGCACGTGGGGCTTGTGCTATGGGGCTATGAATTTGCAGTGTAGACGTTTGGGCTTGGGCTGAAACCTGGGCTCTGGGACCCCAAAGATACTTCAGGGTATTACGTGCTGCATAAACAAAGTTGTTGCCTATTCCTTTTCTGTATTTTGTTTGAGTTTTAGGTCTTCAAATTAGTGGTATATTGATGCTTTTAACACATTAATGCAGCCACACATCCCCCCCCATTCTCTTCCGTTCCAAATTATCCTCGTTCGAATATTTTAAAACATTTTTAATACTTGAAGTAGTTATTCTGTTCTTTTTCAAAAGCAACTAAGACTTTTAATCAATATTTCACAAAATATTTAAAGATTAATAATCACCTCTTAATATTTTGTGATGATACAACGGTGGCACGTGTTCCTAGTGCAATTATGCACAGAACTCCGTTAATGCACTTAGTTGTAAATGACGAACGAATGGAAACCATGTCTTAGAAGGCAATCTGTTGCCAGATTCAGTGAAGAGCAATTGAAATGACTGTATAAAGCAGTCGTATAAAACTTTCAGTGTTGCATTTTTGAAAACTCTTTGAAATATTTCAATCTAGAAAGCATTTAAAATGTCAGTGTCTCTTTGAATATTTTTGAATGATTATAGCTCCATATGTACGTTTACCTATGGAGGAAAATGTTTAAATTAGTGTTAGTGCCAGTTAACTTGTAACTTGCTTTAGCTTGGTACTGTCTGCCTTTCTGACCATTCACTCATAACAAGGAGTTGCCTTTTCTGCAGTTCTAGCCATTTGGAACGGCTTTCTTGTATTGCTCTACCATATTGACTCTCAATCTTTTTAAAAATCTTAACTGCACATTTGTCTTTTTTCCCTTGGCTATACTTGTTAATATCTCTCTTCTCTGCTCTTAATTAACTCTATTATTTTTAACTCTGAAAAGCCTTTTAGGATATAGTTTGTATGAAAAAAGCACATAAGACCTAAATATCAATTACATACTATCACTTAATATGAAGGATATTAATTTTATAGGTTGGGTTATCCAGAGTTTTTAAATCTTATCCAGTCTTGAATTTGAAATGCTTATGCCATTGGTTGAGTGTTTCAGATTCGTACAAACTGTTGTAGCAGGCTGAAGGCCAGACTTGCAAAACTGCTCCGCAACCAGCAGCTAAGTGCTTGAGTGCCGCATAAATCTGTGCATGTCACACTACTTACAGTATTTTCACAGTAAAAAGATATATATATATATATTAAAATGTTTTACAGTTAATGGATGTCAGCATGGATCTGTGGAAAACATACAGCAAAATGGATCCTGTTTCCCTGGAGGACTTGCTTTTTGAGGTAAGGCAGCTGAAATGTTTTGAACTAACGCATGACAAGTCTTAGACGAAAAGTGTCAATTTACGTTAGTGTCTAACAAAAAACTGGTTTGACTACATCAGCCAAAGTGTGGGCTTCCTATGCTGTGAGGGTGCTGCAGTTTTCTCTTTGGAAGTTTTTGTAACTTCTGTGGAATTAAAGACACTGTTCTTTACCTTATCAAGTCTATAGAGAGAATCCCCACAATTGCATGAGTTGGCTGTATTCTTTGCAGGTCACAGCACTATGTACTATGTATGTTCGACACCAGTCCTTCAGTGCATGTTAAAAGAATAGTGCGTGGCAGCAGAAGCATTGTGTTACAAAAGAACAATTTTCTTATCATAAACCTAATTGGTCCATATTGATTGATAGCTACTTAATAGTTTAAAACAGATCAACAGTGCCACATAGTGGCCACAGGCAATTTTTACAGTACCTTTTTTTGCATTTCCCAGTGAACTTGTTTTCTAATGAGGTAGTCTGATTTTAAATGCCTAAACCAATTTGAAGTTGGAGGAATATATGCTTCTAGAATAGCAGTTCCTTTGGTAGTTAAAGTTTAGTTGACATAAACATCAATTTGCGAGACTTAGTATTGCCTCTGCTAAATCCAATTTGAATGCAATTTGAGATGGATTAATATATATAAAACAGCACTAAAAAAGGACAAGATTAGACAGAACTGTGTGTGTGTGTACACACACACACACACTCACACACTGTCTAATCTCCTGTTTTAGTGCTGTTTATCAGAAACTGAAATCCGTTTCAGACTCTCAGGCACTTGATACTTTTTTGTTGCTGGTCTTGATGGATATCGCTACAATCATAAATGTGGACAAGATATTCAGGATTAATTGTAGCTAACTTTGTGTTTTATATTTACTTTTGTGCATTTTTAGAAATTGGTGTGCTGTTAAAAATTACCATATTGTCAGTTTAATTCTGTCATGCATAGAACAGAAACAACAAGCATAGAGACGTTAGTGGCTTCCTTATGTTGCTCAGACAGCATCCTCTACGATGATGAAGCCTGAGCGCTTGTAGGGTTGAGAGTGTACAGTAATTCTTACCTACTCTGTTCTCGTCCTCTTGGTTTATTGTTGCTCTTGACCCCAGAGTGTGAGGTATTAGCTCAGATTTTGTTTTGTCATGTGGATACCTGTCATTTAAAGGTTGTGTGGTTTGCTGGTTTGATGCTTGCAGTAGCACTTTGGGAATCCAGAGATCAGGGCTCCTTTGTGCTAGTCCGTGTAAAAACACGAGAGAGATGGTCCCTGGCCCAAAGTGCTTAAAATCTCATTAACTAAGTGGTTGGACTGAGACAATCTCACTTCACATGCCATCAGATGCCAGTATGCTTTTATTATCACTCTCCTGGAGTCCATTTGAACCAGTGACCTAGAGATGAATCTATTATCAGTCTCTTAAGGCATCCAGTTGTCCAGTAGTTAACTTCCATAATGGTGGTTGAAATGAGATGGTGTCGTCCTGAGTTTGAATAGGAGTCTGTCTTGAAACACATGATCAGCTAGCTCATAAATCCCAAAGAAATAAACAGGATGTTAACACTTTTAATTGTGTATCTATCAAATCTTTCTTACATACTGTAAGATGCTTTATTTCAGTCTTTAGAAGTGATGCATTTAAAATACATTTTGGAACAGATACACAAATTTCAAAGATTTATATCTAAGGTGCCCAGTTTCAAGCAGCTCCGTTTCTCTCCCTTTCCCTCCCCTCCCCCCCGCCCCCCATTTCAAAGGTTTGCTGTGAGACTGCCAATTCTTGTTGTGGTGATACTTACTTCTTCTTCTTCTTTTTTTTAATATGGAAGATGCATGGTGGGATTTTCAGAAGTGCTTGGACTTGGCCTGACTCTGCTTCTATTGAAGTCAATGGTGAAAATCCAGCTGACTTCAGTGGGAGCAGAGTTTGGTCCACATGGTGAGTTTTTGGAAATTCCTGCCCTTGTTTCTTTTAACTCTAATAAAACTTTGACTCAAGTCTGACAGCTCTGCTTGGTATTAAAACAGTGAATTATGACGTATAGCATGAGGCATATCATCTTGTCCTGAATAAACTAATGAAAGTACTTCTCAACTATGCTATTTTAGAAAGCTAAAAGAACCTATGTGAAAAGCTTTTCGCCTTGCTCATTCTTGCTGAACAGAGGTTTTCTTGCGGCTTATGGCTTCAAAGTATAGAATTAATGAGTATCAGTCTGTAGTCATAAATAAACAATTTTGTTTAGACATTAAATGTCCACATTAAAGTGTGTGTAAGACTGTAAATGTTACTACTCTATCTAATTTGTATGGTTTACTATTGTTAGCACTGCATTAATGAAGCCGTAAGTGAATAGGCTGTATTGTCTTGTGCATAGCCTGTTGCTAAATTTATAATGTGGACATAAAAATATAATTTTGACTCATACCGTTTTAAAAAAGAGCACACAGTCTAAACCCTCTCACTTCAGTAATCCTTCCCTTCCCCCTCTTTCCCCCCCATATCTTCTAGGTTCATGCTTAGGAAAACTATGGAAGCCATTCCACATAATACATACTGTGCAATAATTGTAGATCCCACACTAAACTTTGTTATAATTCTGATACACTATGTATCCATCCCAAATATCTACTTCATCAGAATGATACAATTTTGTTTTTCTCTATTTTTTTTCTGACGTTTTAATTTCATTCTTAACTCTCACTGCCTTAACTTGTAAAAAGTCCTGTTCATTTGTATGCTGATTCATTTCCGTTCTGTACCTCACATCTAGCATACTTGGTATACATACTTGCTGTCTCCAGCCATGTTGTTTAGGGATAGAGGGGTGAAAACACATGGGGCAGACTTTATCTTGAATAATTAGAATAATTTCCAGTTATAAGAACAGATTCTTAGCTGATGCATCCAAAGAAGTGAGTATTCACCCACGAAAGCTCATGCTCCTATATGTCTGTTAGTCTATAAGGTGCCACAGGACTCTTTGCTGCTTTTACAGATCCCGACTAACACAGCTACCCCTTTGATACTTGACAGTTATAAGAAGTCACTTTTCCCTCCTCTCTATCCATAGTTACTGTCTTTGTTTGATGTTAAAAGTACAAATCCGTATTGGAGCAATGTAGATTCCTTGTTTTTAAAATGTATTAGGCAGTACTTCATTTTTGATCCTGTTCATATTTACACATTTGTCTCTTCAGTTTTTGAGTATCTCTTCAAATAGCTTTTACCGAGTAATCTGAAAACTCAGTTTGACATTCTCAAAATAAACGGCTTAATTTTTAGACTGAAATTACTTATTGGACAGAATATTTTTTTTCAATGAAAGTTGAATTTTCCAGTTTATATTAAGCTTTGAGTGACAAAACTAAATTTCAAGGTCTGAAGTGGTCATAAAACAAGATTTTACATAATTGGACTGTTAACAAAAGTGTTGTAACATAGTTGATTTCATCATTTAACATCTGTGATTTACTGCCCTGCTGACATGATACTAGCCGAACAGAACAACACGTATTGCTTTTTTCCCTTTTCAGGATTTAATGACTTTCGAGCACCAATGGACCAGCTTTTTTGCTAATTTTGACACTGAAATTCCTTTCATCCTCGAGCTGTCAGAATCTCAAGCAGGGGAGGTATGTTTACTTAATTAAACCCTTTGAAATGCAAATACAAGGAGGAATTCATGTGGCACCTTAGAGACTAACTAAGGTGCCACAAGGACGACTCCTTGTTTTTGCTGATATAGACTAACAGGGCTACTACTCTGAAACCTGAAATGTAAATGTCACTAATGCTGATTCATTATTACCGCCTTGCCATTATATTTGATAGGGTTTGTTTTCTTCCCTTCCCCCCTTTCTTTTTCATCTTTATGGTTATAAGCAAACTTGCCTATTGCGGTGTGTAAGCTTATGAATACTCTTCTTTCCTAAATTGTACAGTTCAGGCTGTGTTTCCTTTTTGTTTAACATGACAGTACAGTATAATAAAAATGTTGCATCTGTGTAGCAGGGCAATTTAACTTTTCAGCTAAACTCAAAGTTGAGTTTTGCACTGATAGTGGACCTTATTTGTATGGCATGTCTGTCTAATAGATTCAGATTTATGTATGAATTTCATTTCAGTTTGGTGATAGGAATTCATATAAAGCAACAAACAAGAAAAACTGAGACTGCAAATTTCAGACCTGTTTTAACACAATCCATGATATGACTTAAATGGGAAATGTGGAGGTGCTACTATGTATTCCACCACTGTGACCTGTTACTGGTTCCAGTTGAGTTTAATAATTGTAATTATGTAATCAAGAGATGCGACTTCTTGTTGTTTTTAAAATGGTGTATAATGTAGTTCATTTTTTAGTGCTTGTCTATACTATGGGTGCTACAGTGGCCCAGCTCTGGTGCTGTAGCTATGCCACTATACTGCCATAGTATAGATAATTCCTGTAGCAACGGAATGAGTGTTTTCATCATTGTAGGTAATGCACCTTCCCAAGCAGTGATAACTAGATCTACAGAAGCACTATTCTGTCAACCTAATCGCGTTTAATTGAGGGTTAGGTCGTCATAGTTACGGTGCTCAGGGCGTGAGTTTTTCAGACCCTTGAGCAAGGTAGCTATGTTGATCTGTAAGCCAGGCCTTAGTGATAGCATTAGCATCTCTCATTTAAACCTGGCAGTCTTTCTGTGTTTCTTTTTACTGTTGAAGTAACAAAGTTGTTTTTCTTTTTGTAGTCATTCAGAAGTTACTTCAGTCATGGAATGATTTCAAGCCATATAACAGACAACAGGTAATGTCATTTATCTTGTTCCTGTGAAGATGTCATATGTATCAATCAGTGTACTATATTTATATAATGTTACTTTATATCTGATGCATTAAGACCTATTGTAATGTCATTTGGGACCAGGAATACATCTTAATATATCATGTCCTATTTAGGATTGATATGGAGTTATCTTTAGGTATAAAATATTATTTTTAGTAATACCACTTATGTATAGCCTCTTCTCCTGAAGGATCTCCCAACTCTTTGTAAATTGTCATCCATGTGACTGTATTGTGTACAGAACAAGCATTCAGGCTTCTAATTACCCACTTTGCCTATTCTACGTTATTCAGGATCTTATACTTGATTCATTACCATGCTATCTGAGCATCGTGTGCACAGAATGGCCAAGTTAGAACATTCGGCCCCATATTTTCATAATAGTATTTAAAAAAAAAAAAGTTGCTGAGTGACACATTGGGTTTTGTAAATGATTAACAGGCAAAACACTTAAAAGCAAGGAAATAAGTAGATAAGAAAAACCCAAATCCTATACTAGCCACATAAGAATAATTGAAGGATAAAATAATGCTTGTTTCGTCCCAGCATGAAAGCATTAATTCTGTCACAGCAATCTCTCTATATAACACTTAAGGAAAAGAAATATTATGGAAGTAGAAACTTACAAATGTGCAAATTAATGACACATGCTGAACCTTAGTTTAAATGTAAAATCTAGATACATGGCTAATAATACTTTGTGGTTGTGACTGGTGTCCCAGGGGAGCCAACTGAAGTCACTCAATTAGGGTGAACTGCAAAGAATAAGGCAGACAATCCCCAAAGCTGGTGGATATTCCAATACTTAGATTTACCAAGCCAGCACAAAACACCCTCTATAATACCTCACTGGTTACGCAGAAGCCAACAATACAGTTCGCTTAAAGTAACCCAACCTCAGGCCTCCACCCAGATACCCAAGTCAAATATGATGAAGATTGCTGAAAATATTATTCATCATATAAAAAAGTTCTACCAATCTGAAAGGATTGGACACGGTACCTCCCGATTAATGAATATTTCAGATCTTACCCAAATACTTACAGCCAGTTCTTATTAACTAAACTAATATTTATTAAAAAAAGGTGTGTGTGTGTGTGTGTGTGTGTGTGTGTGTGTGTGTGTTGGTTAAAAGATCAGTATACATACAGACACCAGTACAATTCTTGAGATTCAGATTCATAGCAGAGATGGTAAGCTTTGTAGTTGCAAAGAGTTGTTTCTGAAATAGTTCATAGGTTATAGTCCAATGTTTATATTCAGGGTGGTCCAGTCAAGACTGGGATCTCAGTCCTTATGGCTTAGGCTTCTCCTGCATGAAGCCTCAAGCAGATCTGAGATAAAAAGGGTTGGGACCCAAGGGTCTTTTACACTGTTTCCTAGCAGCCACTTGACCATACAGTCCTGGGTGAACAATAGTCTTTTGATGTAACCTTCTGTTTCCCAAACCTTACCGGTAATTAACTACATGGATTAACATAAGATAATTTATCCATTAGGCAGTCTATCACAAACTTTAAAGAGACACACAGACAATGACATCATTGCATTCAAGATTCATCTAAAAGTTAATATTCCCTTTTGATCTCTAGCTATAGGAACTGTCTGTTTACATAGCTAATTATTAAACAAGATATAAGTAAACACACACAATTAGTATCACCTCTAATTCTCTAACAATACAGGTTTGCACTTCAAAGTTCTAGTCTGTCTAGCAGGGAATGGCCCTAATTACCATTCACATACTTTTTAACTTGTCTTTAATGGTTGGCTTTGGGTCATTTAACCTGCAAGCTGCTTAACCCTTTCTGGTCATACGTCATATTTTGTATAAGATTTGTTGCAATTATATAACAGTGGTAGCCACAATGATTTGCATGGTCATATTTTAATTAGATAACGTCACAGTGCTCTTGGACTATTTCTTAATCACTGCATCTCAAAGCACATTAAAATGGTAAGGATTGTTAGTCTGATAATTCTGTTGGCCAAGTACAGAGATTTGAACCAGCTTGTATCAGAAAAACATGGTTTTAATGGATAAGCTATAAGTCTGACATATAAGGGTACATTTGTGATTTCCCCAGGGCCCAGCTACTCTCTCCTTGCTGGATTCTTGTGTAAATAAATATTTGTAGCCTGGAACAAACATTAGGGGAATATACAGAATAGCCTTAGTAAAGGTGTTACCTTGGTATTTACCAATTACTGAGCTGGTTAAGAATCCTAACCAAACACGCAATGTGTAGACACTGTCTTAGAGTCGGTTTCTCACTTATAGCGAATGAACTTATGCACATTCTCTTGGCCGGGGATCGTCTTGGTGGGATATGCAGGAGGAGATGTCACTTCATCAGCTCCCGAAGTTTCCTTTCACTTTGGAAAAGTAACATTGGCCAATTTGGAGTTTGAAGTTGAAAATAGTCTGTCACGTCTTCACCTCCTCTGTTTCCTTGCTCAAGTGTCTCGTTTTCAAATAACGTCAGTAGCTGATAGATTTTTATCATTCCTCCCCCTGAAAACCACTTTTTGCACAAACTTATGTTAAAATTTGTTTCAAAGTCTGACATAATGTGGTTTGTGTGTTAAATTGAGATACAAAGAAACATTAGATACCTCAAAATATAAAAGCACTGTTTGTCTTTTATCACAAAGTACTTAATTCGTTCAATTTTCGGAATACATTTTACTTAATGAGATGTAACTCCAAGTATTTGAAAAATGGAAGGATTTTTTGGTTTTTTTTTTGGTGGAGAGTTAGAGAGAGATTTGATTATCTTCCTAATGGAACTGTGGTTGTCACCTGTCACTTATTCACTTATTAAACATGTACTTACTGATCTCAGGAGAACTGTCGTCATCCTTTTTGTTCCAAAAGCAGAGCATTTTACTGCTTGAGCTAAGGAAAGATCTCAGTTAGCTGTCATCTAAAGAACTACCCTTCGGTTCTTCCTTACCTGCTGCTAACCAATGGATTTCAAGGTACCCTCTCACATAGTGTCAGGGCTTTCCACAGTGATTAATCTCTTTGAAAAGTTTGGAGACAGCTGTCAAGCTTTTTTGAACTACAGGTATCCAGAGAAACATTAGACAGCAGTCAAAATTGCAAATAGGAAATATTTAGACTCCAAGTTTCTTAACATCCTTGAGGTAGGCTTGGAAGATGTTTTCATAAATATTTTGTTACCTAATCTTTTCTTTTGTTACCTCACGATCCCTTTTGTTTGGTTCTTTCTTTCTAATGGTAGAGGTTTTCCATTGATTCCCAATGTAGACTATACAACTAATTATAATTTCATTGCTATACTCTGTTTTAATGGGGGAATTCCAATAAATAACGTATAAAAACTCGTAGAATACTTGAGGCCTTGATTATATTTTAGAAGTGTTGCAGTAATAATTGTATTTTTCTCTTTAGCCCTAGCAGACAGCCTTTTGTGCTGTTTGGTAACCACTCGAGTAAAGAGAACCTGAACTCTGGTAACTTTAATTTTCCATCGGAGGGACATCTGGTTCGAAATACAGGCCTTGGTGGAAGTACTGCTAAGCACATGGTGAGCTTTTTAATAACTTACCTTTTTTTCCCCCCAGCAGTATGTTTTTGCTTTGCTAAATTGTTTTTCATTGCATTACAAAATGCTTATTGGTGATCAGTCAAACTGCCAACATGTGTGCAGTACAAATATATATTGTGAAAGGTTCAAGTAAAGCAGTCAGATCTTTAATGAAAAGGGAGGAAATAGGAAATTGAAGTTGCTATGGGACAAATCCTACAGCACCTCTTGGAAGCCAAACTTCCATTGACTTAAATGGTGTTCCACTCATGGGGTGCGCATGATTGGGCCCAATATGAAAGAAGACAATTTTCTAAGGACTGTGCATAGTTGAAAAGATAGGGTATAATATCCTTGGCATATATTCTGACTGATTCGAGGCTGCAAATAAAAATACTCTCTAAAGATGCATAATTTTTCTAACTTTTTTCTTCAGTAACTGAAATATGAGTTATGGTTGAATCATAAAACGCTTGGTTAATATTTCTAAAAATATACTGTATTAACACTTGTAGTAATTTTTGAAATAACTTGTTAACTCATTAATTGCACTTTTCATATTTCCAAAACCATTGTCTCCAAACCTCATTACATTTTTAAACAACCAGACAAACCTCAAAATCCCTGTAAAGCTGTCAACTGTTAGATTGTTACTAAAATGAACTTTTAAAAAATTTACTTGTTTCCATTTTCAAGTAAAAGTTGAGTTTAAAACATGTCATGAGCTCGATGGCTCATTGTGCTACCATGCAGGGGATGCATTTTGGGAAGCGACCCCAGGGAATACAGATCCTCAGTCTGGCTGGGCTGGGTGCATCAAGAAGGTAACTCGAAGCGAAGGAGGAGAGGTAGTGTGCAGGTTGCATTGTTTAGTTGTCCCTAGTAGCCAGTTGAGGAAGGCTTTGAGCGTGTCTGTAACTGCTTGCACAGTTGCTACTGCAAAAGATGTAGAGTGTAGTTTATTAGGTACAGGTAATTATGGAGCAATGGCCTGGTAATGATTTTATGACTCCACATGGGCTAGAGCAATATTTAATGAGTCACTGCCTTATGGATGAGCATGGGGTTGGCCCATTCCACTGGTTAGGTAAACAAGAAAAGATCATTTAATGTTCCAATGTAATTAAACTTCATTCTCAGTTTCTTACCCTCTCTCATATTATTCCCACATGGATACCAGTCATACTATTTTTATTTTCACATACATGGGTGGGATTCCTGTTAGGAGCACCTGTTGTCTGTCAGAGCCAGATGTGCTTGCTTCCTGATATGGTGTCTGCCACATCATGTCCGTGAGCCTCAGAGGGCTAAAGGAGGCGGTACGTCTAACATGACATTGCTCTGCTCTGTTAGCTAGTAGGATGCACTGATGATAGCATTAAATAACAGGGCAGGGCAGCCAAGGACACCTTGGCAGAACTTGAAGCACATGAATGAAAAGGAGTAATTTATATACAAACCCTGAAAACACATTCTTAATTCACATGGGGAATTCAGAACTCATTTTGTTTTCAAAGCCTTTTTGAACCACGCATATCAAGTCAAATATTGAAATACACCTTTAAAAGGCTTAGATAACTTTTTAAATACAACTGGTCCTGGTTCATGCACTTTCGGTAGCATTTCAGTAGCTAGAAAATTAAGGCAGATTTTAATTAGCCATCTATTTATAGTTGTTAATGTTTATACCATTATTTATTGACTAAGACCCACTTACATCTTATTAATACTGACAACTAGGCTGTACAGTGTGTATCTCCCAAGGGACCTCTGGCTTGTTCAAGGACCTATATTTTTGGAACAACTCACATTCCTTACCTGGGTAAGTCTCTCAACATTTTCTCAGAGTATTTAAGGAACATCTCCTGATTATTTGTAATAATTTAGCAGCAGGTGCATTGCTTGTAGAGAGATTGAAAGCATAGACTATTTGATTCCCACAGCTGTAGAGACTCTGTAGAGCAGTAGCCCATGCAAAGAATCCTACCTGACGTGGTTACCATGACCATGTCCCTCCACCTTCACCTTTTACTAAAATCTGTCGGAAGTTTTCAAGGAATTCTCCA
Source organism: Terrapene triunguis (assembly GCF_002925995.2). NCBI lineage: Eukaryota > Metazoa > Chordata > Testudines > Emydidae > Terrapene > Terrapene triunguis. The sequence goes on along the minus strand of NW_020664417.1, from coordinate 97,812,838 downwards.
AAAGTAGGTCTTTGGAAATAAGGCAAAAATGGAGTTTAAACTTTATTTAGTTTGAAAGGTAGTTTGAAAATACCTAGGAAAAAGTCACAAAAAGTAGGGGAGAGGAAATCTTTCAAAGCCTGGGGATGCATGGTGAGATTAGAATTGAGTGAGCCTGGTGGAAGTATTCTGCTTTTAAGGTAAAATCCACCCCATTCAAGTCAGTGGGGGGGCCTTGTGTCTTAGCTACTTCAGTTCAAAGTCACATATTTAATTTGGTTAATGTTGAGTGTGAGTTTAAATCCACTAAAAAAAAAAAAAAAGTTCAAGCTCAAATGTGCTATATGATTATAGTGGTGACAATGTCAAAACATTACCTGCCATACCTGGGGTACAAGTTACTGCCTGGTTTAAGTATCGGAACATAACTGCAGTATCTCAGCTACCTCCATTTGGTAACTATTGACACATGACTTTTAATGATTGCTTCATTAAATTGTACCATGTTGGAATATTATGTACTTGTATTTTTAAGTTACAGATTTATGTGATATTCATTGTCTTATCTTGATCCCCATAGCATTTTAAAAATACATACTAATAGGGCCTGATGGTGCTCCCTTTGAAGTTTGCATAACTCCCATTGATTTCAAGGGGGAAGATTCAAGTTTCCCAGTGTTAAAATTTTCAAAATTTGTATGGAACCCAGATATTTTGGCAATAGGGGTCAGATGAACTTTCAAATATCCTCCAGCACCTGGAGCATGGTTTATAAAATAAACAATAAATGTAAAAAATAATGCTTTGGGGAGTACATAAATCTTAATAATAAATTGTGAGTGTAGTCGTCTCAAATATCTGTTCCAAGCTATTAGCAAATATTAAAAACAGTTGCACACCTAGTAAATTTCAAAATATTATGAGACATGCTTGCTTTAGTTACTGTAGGAAGTTCGTAAAGAACATCATTTTGACTGCATTAGTGTTACAGGTTACAAGAAAGTGTTAAACTTGTCTGTTACAGAAGTTCATAGAAATCAAAAGGAATTCAAGGTGGTAATTACACAGCAAAATCACAACTCTTCTTTTGTTAAAAGATGATGATTTTACAGGGAAGATGAGAGAAAAGAGTTCATACTGTTCTTTTTAGTCCTTTGTCTCAGTCTTTTGTTGTCTGAATAGTCTACCCAAGCAATGGTTGCAACAATATTATCATCGTAATAAAAACATTGTATACTTTGTTCCTAGCTATGAGATTATATTAAATAGATTTCGTCAAATGCCAGTTTATTATGTGCAGTTAACAGATGAAATTAGATTAAATCTTAATTAGCTGTTTAAAATATTCTTTAAAAAAAAAAAAAACCTCAACACAAATTCCAATACATTTGCTTGAAAAAAGATTCTCGTAATGAAACGTTTATAGCCGCCTAATAAATAACAGTATTCTAAGATCTTGATATTAAATGTTACACCTGCATGTAATTTTCAGCCAGATCAATTTACCATACAGCCAGTCTTCCCTAGAGAAACTTTGCTGGCAGTAGCTCAAGAAGACCATTTAACCAAGATTATTCCAATGAGAAGCAAATGACTTAATAGTAGCTGAAAGCCCCTGCTGTCTCATGGCTGGGGCAGTGGTGATTGGGTGCATTACCTTTGATACCACAAAGATGTGGGGATCCTTGGCATAGCATAGATACGTGCCTAACTGTAGGTGTACATTGCACAGGAGTAATTCATAAGTCAAAATGGCTGAGAACGTAATTGGGTGGAGACAGACAGCAAATCCCAGTGATGACTGAACCTGCTGATGTTCTGAACAAAAAATAAATAAAGTGCTGTCGGCTATGCTTGAGGCGGTTTGCATTGTTTCACGCTGACTCAACAGACATTATAGGCTTCACCATGACAATCCTGGAGTCTTCTTATGTAGATAGGCTATTAATCTGTTGCTTGTGATGTAATTCAGTAGTTGGTGTTATTAACTAAAAAAAGCCTATTGGTCCTTTAAAAATAAAAAAACTTGCATCTTTTTCAAGATCAAATGACTTCAGATTTTGCCAAACATATTTGCAAAAAAAAAAGTTCTTCCCTATGTAGTCTCATCTATATTGCCTTCCCCCTTTATCTTACACACACTCACAAGTTAAGTGAGGACGTAGAGGAAATTTATTTATCAAAAGAAGGTTTACGTCATTTCTTCTCATTGAAGTTGTATGCTTAAAAGCAGTAATATAAGATCTAACAGTCTCCCCAATATAAACCATAGCATAAGGGCATTTCAGTAGATTAACATTTAAAGGTGTTAATGGTTGGTGTGCATCTGTATTTAAAATGACTTGCGTTAAATAATGTTCAAACTCTTAAATCAAACATGCTTGAAAAGAGACCATTAATGAAATCATGTTTTATATTTCTTTTTATAGTCAGCAACAATATACATACATCACAACTACCATAAACATTCACCTTTGTTATTTAGAATTGATTTTATTGTAGTTCATACTTGAGAAGTCTTTTCAGATAAGACCTTTTTTCCTTGTGTAATGTTTGTAGAAAGTGTGGGTTGAGTATACTACTACACTCTCCTTCTTTCTTCTCTCCCCTCTAACATCCTTTTTTGTAATTTTAAAATTAGTGAAGCTCTTCAGTTCCTACCCTTTTTTGTTCGTGAGCATCACCCAGCACACGCTGGTGCACATGCAAGTAAAACAAATGAAAACCATTGATATGTTACTATCTTGCTGCCTTTTTGCTTTAGGTGTATACATAGCCTATCTATGGCCTTGCCAGTAATATTAAACTTTGTGACTGAAGCAGTTGAACTGCCATTTTTTACAAACTTAAACAGAGTAAATATGGTTATTCATAGTATTTTGCAACTTCTCAGGTGTACAACTATATTTTTGATACTTTTCATGATTTATAAAAGGAAACTCCATCCCTTTGTCTTTGACCAATGGAGGGCTTAAAGTAGTCACTAGAGCCCTGCAAATCCGTGGGTATCCACTTTATATCCGTGGCCCATTTCTGTGGATACCAGTGTGGATGCGGATACAAATTTTGTATCCACGCAGGGCTCTGATAGTAAGAGTGGGTGGGTGGGCAGCTGTGAGGAACCGTGATGCGGATCCTCCACCTGCCCTGGTCGGGGGGTGGGGGAGGGGGTAGGGAAAGGGGCCAGGGGCTTCTCGGGCCCCACGTCCAGGGCAGGTGGAGGGTCCGCCGTGGCTCCCCACAGCTGCCTGCCCGGCTCTTACTATAACTGGGCTGCAGCTTGGAGCCACCCCCCTGGCCAGAACAGGTCGGGGAGAGCCATGCGGGCTGCTGTGGGGAGCGTGGGTCCCTCCACCTGCCCTGGGTGGAGGGCTGCTTGGGCCCTTCGCCCAGGGCAGGTAGAGGGTCCGCCACAGCTGCCAGCGCATCTCTTCCCGACCGGGGTCGGGGGGTGTGCCTCGGACCCTCAGTCCGCAAATCCGTGGATGCGGATAACCGCAGATAATTTTTGCAGATCGCGGATCGGATGTGAATACACGTTTGTGTATCCGCGCAGGGCCCTAGTAGTCCCTTTTCAAAAGGATTAGGCTCTGCTGCACTGAAGACCATGTGAGCTCTGCTTTTTACTTTAATGGAAGCCAAACTGAACATGTAATCCCCCAATCCTGAAAACATTTAAGCGTGTGAATAGTCCCATTGAAGTTAATAGGACTCCCCATATATGAAAAGCCAAGCATGTATGTGTGCAGGATTAGCCCCTCCTCACCAAGGTTTTAAAACCTGGGTGCCTAAAATTAAACTCCTAAATTACCATAGAGAAACTGCCACATAACTATATTTAGGGATTGGCCTAATTTTCAAAGATACTGATCACCTGCAGTTCTTATTGACTTCAGTGAGGCTTGTAGACCCTCAGCACCTTTGCAAAATAGGCTACTTATATTGAAGTGCCTCAGTATAGTAATTTGGGAGTTTCTGGTAGATTAGGAGTTTAACTTTAGGCTCCCAGGTTTGAAATGTTTGGCTTTACCATGGTACTACACATACTGGTACAAGTTGTAACCAGAAATTTGCTCTGGTGTTGTTGGTGGTTGTTGTTGTTGTTGTTGTTGTTGTTTTTAAACAAAACCTACCTATCAAAGCAAGAGCTCAGACAAAATTACCAGCCACAGTTTATACATCAATTTATATAAAACAAGAAGTAAAGATGACTCTGCGAGTAAAATGTAAATACCAATTGTTTAGCCTTTTGAATTCGTAATTCTGCTTTTTTAAAGTAGATAACCTTTGCATTAAATACATTGCATAACCTCATGTAATAGTATTTAAAATTAACTTAAAATATTTCATTTTCATACAGGAAATGACAATGAGATGCACGAGAAAACTAAACAAGTGTAAGCTATCCATTTTTACTTTTCCCCCTACTTCTCCCTCCAATTCCACTTAATGACAATAGGTCCCAAACCCCTATTTAGATGGGGATGGCTGCTGATAATTACAGTGCAGTTTTGTTTCTTTAACAGAGCTCTGTGTATATGTAGGAAGGGGAGGCTTTGTTAAGCAGGTGCTTAAAAGATGAGAAATCTGGAAACTGATATGGAGTATAGGTTCTGTTATTTGATGTGATATCACTGCAGCACCAAAACAATGTTTTAAATAAAATAAAATAATTTTAGGTCTTAGACCTTAGTTCCTCCTGTGTTACTGATACATAGGACAGTCCAGTTTCTCCACTGATTATGGTCGCTTGCTAGTTGTGGTTCTTCTTGGAGTTTGTGCATTCAGTATCTTGTGTCACTATCTTCTGCCAGTTCTTCCTTAGCCTTCCTTGCCTTCTGTTTCCTCTCTCAAATATCCAATTAAGTGCTTGCTTACAATGTCTCCTATTTGTATTTGGTGGAAAAAACAGATGTAGCTAGATCATATGGTAACAGTCTTTTCATTACTCTAGTATCTCAGGAGGATGTTAAACAGAAGCTACTAAAGTTAGATATTTTAAAATCAGCAGCCCTGGATAACTTGCTTCCAAGAGCGTTAAAAAAGCTGCCTGAATATCACACTGGACCATTAATAGTTGGTTTTCAGTAAGTCAGAAACACACGGTATGTTGCAGAACAGTGGAAGAAAGCCAGTGTTGTTAGTATTTAAAAAGGGTAAATGGGATGAAATAGGAGTAGGAGACCATCCAGGTGGGCTCAGTGGATGATCCTGATGAGGGTGCATGCTGGTGTCTCCTGGAGTCAGAGGCATGGTCCCAGTGCCTATGGTCTATTGTACCCAGTAGCACAGTCTCAGGGTCCCCCACAGGATCAGGCCCTTAATACAGTACATGTCCTATTGTGCCATATTCATAAAGCTTGACCTCAAAAGTTGGCTGTTTATCCTATGGTTCTCTCCATGTAGAAAAGCAGCATTTGACTCAGTTTTTGATAGAGGCTCATGGATTAAGCTTATTTATTTTTTATTTAAATGTTTTTAGAGATCATAAGTTTAGGCCTTAACGTATTTTGTATTAAATTTGGATTTCATTTGTAAACAGGTTTATTTTTAAAAAGAAAAACTTATAATTTAAATAACAATAAAAAATCTGGTTTTAAAATACACCTCTACCTCGATATAATGCTGTCCTTGGGAGCCAAAAAAATCTTACCACGTTATAGGTGAAACCGCGTTATATCGAACTTGCTTTGATCCACTGGAGTGTGCAGCCCCGCCCCCCCTGGAGCGCTGCTTTACCGCGTATATCGGGTCACGTTATATTGGGGTAGAGGTGTATCCAACTTTTTTAACTTTAAAAAACTGACTTTCATCCCCCCAAGTGCAAATAAAATGTCATGAAAATAAATCCACTAGGCACAATATTAGAGATTTTAAGAGGTGTCTACTCCTTTTAAAGTAAGGCATTGTGTGGGTCTTGCCCTGTAAAAGATTTCTGGATTGTTATGAGAAAAGACAAACTTTGGCTATAGCAATTCGTGTTATGTTTGTATTTGTCGTTTCAGTAGGCTGTTGTCCCAAATATATGCTGCTGTTGTGGAGGCTGTCCTTGCTGGTATTGCATGCTATGCCAAAACTTCCAGTGCAACCAAGGTAATTTAAAATGCCTGTCCTGTATCTTGTAGCAGCAATTAACTTGTTGGCATTGTCTTCAGAATGTTACATACATCTGGCTTTAAGGAATACCTTCTGAATAAAATCCCACCATTTCTATTTTCCTTTTTGGCTTGTATAAAACTCCACAGAAAACAAGAAAACCCCCCACTTCGTCACATATATACATTACAGTAAAGTTCATATAATCTTTAATTTTGTCTAAACTGGGTTATTTGACATCAATCGCAAGTTACTTTTCATTGGTAAGGTGGCCTCCAGCAGGACTTTCTGAAATGTCCGTTTTAATGAGTGCTGTTTCAAAGTTTTACGCATACAAGATGTGTGTCTGACCTTGTGAAGTTTGTTAGTAATCTGGGCACTCAGTAGTCTGGCTCAACTATGGTATTGTGCCTCTACTGCCCAGGGTATGGTTTCTGTTCAACATCTGCATGCGCATCTAGTTAATGGAAATTCTGTAAGCATATATATAATTTCTTTTGTTTTTATTTATTTTGTTATTTATTTATTTTATTTTATTTTATTTTATTTGCAGGCAAAAGAAACAGCAGAAGAAATTCTTATGTCTATGCTTGATTCCTTTCATCTAATACAATTTAAAACTGCATTACGGTATGTAACTTTGGATATTTATTAGCTTTTCTGCTCATATTGTCTTAACTCAGTTGTTTTCTTTGGGGAAAAGTTTCACTTAAAACATATTTCTTGTTTTTAAATTTGATTACTAAATTGCAGATTTAAATTGAATTGGTAGAATAATAATTTCATTTTTCTTCCTCTACACATTCTCCTAGCCACTTGGAAAGTTATTTTAGCCTTAAAACTGTGATCAGTTTCTTTGCATGTAGTTTAGCATGTAAAAATGATATGATTCAAGCATGATCTACATTTATAGCAGTGTGTAGGGTACAGACACTACATGCCCAGCTAGGACAGGTATAAAAAGCAGTATACGGTGAGGCACCGCTTAATAGAGTAGAGCATAGCGCCCTCCACGTCTGAACCCTAGGGAATATAGATGGCTCTCTATATGCCCAAACAGTGCCTCCCATGTCTACACTGCTATTTTTAACAGTGTAGTGTCCTGCAATTTCTCCCCTGCTGGAGTCTTTCTCCACCACAATGAAAGACTCTAGGAACAGGGAAAGGTTGTCGTAGCTTTTCCCCAATGCCTTCCCCCTGCCAGAGCCTTTCACTGCCGCACATAGCTACACATTTCCTACATGCTACTGCAAGTATAGACAAGCGTAGTCATTAGCAGATCTCTAGGAATAAAAAAAACATTTTAACTGGATACTTTCTTTATTTTTTTTGTACACAGCTCCAAAATAGCTTTTCAGATTCAAGCTGTGAATAATCATGGAAGGTCAGTATTATTTTATGTTTCATATGGGAAATAAGTAATTTTGATGCTAGTCAGCAGCATAGTATTTTTAGCCTTCACAAAACACATTAGAGAAGACATTATGATCTTTGTTTGTTATAGCAAATGAGGGCAACCATTAAATGCCTTAGCATTTGTATACAGAGGCAATTTAATGGCTTGTTATCCTTCTGTGTGTATTTATATTTTTATGGAATCTTAGTAGCACTTTAAAAATGAAACAGCTGGGTAGAGCATCTTTATTATCTCTGCTAATATATAGGAGCGGCAGGCGCACATTAAGAGTTTTCATTTAAAAATAAATTTGTTTGAAGTAAGTTTTTTCTTCTCTAACTTATGGCATCTTACATTTTGCCACATTGTCTAAAACCAAATTTTACCTGATTGACTAAAATGCCCTAGAGGGATAGAACACTTCTTTCAAGTAGAAATAGTTATTTTGGATGGGTATTGTAAACTCTCATTTAAATTATCTAGTCTTTAAATATTGAAATATTATTCTGTTTTAGAATTATTCCATTGGATAATGAGGATAGCCTGTACTTAGTTAAAACCGTAAGTAGAACTATTCTGTGCTGTGCAATAACTTCCAATGATGGGTATTTCTAAATGTTGTAGTAATCTCTACCACGGAGAACTACTATATATAAATTTAAAGATCTCTTTATAAAAAAATCACTTAAGATGTCAAAAGAATGCAGTAAGGGATTAGATAGACTTATTTTTGTAAGATTTTTGAGTTCAGTAAATAGCAACAAATCTCTGCTGTCTTTGGTAGATGGCTTTTGGATGCAAGAACTGGTTAGCTCCTGATGTGTTTGGGAGCTTGGCCCAATAGATAGGGCAGGGAACTTGGGCTTAGGAGACCTGAATTTGATTCCATTGGCTGAACCAGAGTTCTTACCCTTGCTGTACTTGTGTGGCCTTGGGCAAGACACTTAACTTCTTTGTTTTATTTTCCCCATATGTAAATAGGGATGATACTTATCTCTTTGAAGAGCTTTAAGGTCTATGCATGAAACTTGTTTCATTAGTGCTAAGTATTTAAATGCTAAAAGACTTTTTTTTTTTTTTTTAAACAAGAATCAACGGCTGGAAATTAAAGCCAGACTAATGAAAATTAGAAATAAGGCACACATTTTTAAGAGTGATGGTTACTGACTATTGAACAAATGACCAAGTGAAGTGGTGGATTCTTCATTTTAGTGTCTTCAAATCTAGAAAGGCATCCTGTCTTGAAGATATACTTTAGCCAAACACAAGTTACTGGCCTCATTAGAGGTAACTGGGTGAAATTTAATGGCCTGTGTTATACAATGGTCAGAGTACATGATCCAGTGGTCTCTTCTGGCTTTAAAATCTGCATATCAGTGTTTCCCAGAGTGAGGCTTTTTTCAGCATTGGAGATGAAAGAAAATTGGGCATGATTCTTGCTCTCTCCAGTCCCCACTACAAATGGAAGACACTGGGGAGTAAGTGCAAAAAAGGGTAGACTTTTAAAACCTGAATGCAAACAAATGGGGGGAGAGGGGGAGATTAGGGTTGGAAGAAAACAAAAAAATAGCAAGGTGTGGATTAAGGTACAAGGGAACCTAGGTCTAATACACAAATCCTTAAAAAGGTTGGAAACTACTTAGCATGAATCTGGCTTTTAAAAAAATGCAAATATTTTTGGCATTTAGGACCATCTTTGGGTGAGAGCTGTTGGAGTAATTTATTTCTTCTTCAGTCTCTGCACATTCACTCTTGTGGGATTGCACATCCTGGTGATGAGCTAGTTAGTTGTGAGAATATGCAATCCCACAAGCATGAATGCACAGAGACAACTGGCAAGTAACCTCTGTCTTGAAGATCTAAGTATTAAAGAACAATAACAACCAAGATTTTCAAAAGATGCAGTAGTAACACTGAAGTCCAGATTCCTTAATGTGGACATATGGCAACAGTTGCAACTGAAATCTTGCATCTGTTTTTTCTCTCTTCCTGCAAAACTGAAAATTCAGCCATAGTGTGTACAGTTATGTATGAACTTCTTGCCCTGCATGGCTGGATGTCTTGAGCTGCTCCCCCTCCCTCCTTGTTTCCCCGGGCAGTGGGTTGGAGAGGGCCTGGAGAAACCTGGGGAATTTGAGAGAGCAGCCATGAAGCTCTGGCTTCAGAATTAAAGTATTTACATAGCAGGAGTTCCACAATTCAGATCCTGTGAACCTTATACTCCAACCTAGTTCACAATTGTGGTGCTCATCTTATTTTAAAGAATTCCCAAACAAAAACTGTTAGTTTAAGGATTTAAGTACCTTTTGAAACCACACAAGCTTACAAATCATTCAAGAAACGCAAATGCTAAAAAATTTTGAAATCACAAACTAAGGTAACAAACAGTTGTTATGCTTTTTATAGATACATGCATAAACTGTAGACTTATTTGTGCTTATTCTGTACCTTAGGTATAGAAGTTTGAACTTCATTATTTTTCTTGGTTTTAAGTTAATTTTTTATACAGTTTGATATAAGACTGATATAACACTAGAAAAAAACAGCTTCCTGTAGAATCAGTTTAGTATTTTATCATGTGACTAAGGTGGCTGCTCTTTAATTGATGTAGTCCTTGTTTATCCCTTGGTCCTAAAGTCTCTTAGCTGTCAGCTTTTATGCCTCCGTTTTTCCATATCTGCATAAGAGTCCATGCGTTGAGGCTTGGTATAATATTTTATGGGATGAGACATTTCATTGTTCCTTCTTCGTAGGTGGTGTATTTGATAAACAGGGTAGTAGAGTTAAGTTTGATCTAAAGAGACGTTTTCTCTTGAGCAATAATCTCACTAAAATGTTCTAATAAAACAAATGTGAACTCTGTTAATAGAACTGAACAGTTCTTGTTCATTTCCACTGTCATCTAGCATAGTTTTTATGTTAGCACTGGTTAGTTTATACTTGGGATTAAGAATTAGGTAGTATATTTAGGAGTGAGGAGATTACATTTTCAGAGTGAAGCTGATTCAGACACAATTCAGTTTTGAGCTGTGAGATTTGAGAGACGATGATTTGAGGCAACACATTCTAGTTACATTTGTTAAAATCCCTGGGTACGCCATTTCCCTTTGTCTGTGGAAGTATATCCTCTCAAGCAGCTAAAATTGGAACTCTGTTTTGATTCTAACAACATTTTAGATAAAAACTGAAAAATTATAAAAGGCTGTCCTACCTCTCCTCCCTTCGCCCTCCCCATTTGCTACAGGCGGCTATGACAATCTATGACATTCCAGATTTACTCGGAGGAAGGGGATGCTTGGGATCTGTTGTCTTCTCAGAATCATTTCTGGCATCACAGATTTTTATAAAGGAAAAAGGTAACTTTCAAGCTCTTGCATGCCCATTACTATCTCTTAATGCTGTTTTTATCAATTCATAATGTAATTAAATGGAGTAGTAAAGTAACTTCTTGTATGTTATCACTGCTATTTTGAAGATTTTAGTAAGTAAAGACCTAACTAAAAATTTTAATTTGCTAGTAATCTAAGGAATCCAGTTGTTTAATTTTAAGGGCGAAGATTGCATTCATTTTTCCTCTGCAGCTAATCTAAGGGACTCGTTTGTTTCTGCTATCAGCTTCATAGGATTGCTAGACAAAAGAATCTCATGCATAATTGCCTTCTCAGCTTTTCAGTCTTATTGATGTTCTTGTATTATAAAAAAGGACAAATAGAAGCACCTGATTTACCTTCCCTATTCCTTTCATTATTTTATATATAGTTTTCTCACCCCGTAGTATTTATCTCAAAGCTAGAAACGAGTAAATGAAAAATAAAAATGAACTGGATGCAACTTTTATTTGTTTTTTAGAACAGTCTTGATTTAAAATACAGGATAGTAGGTAACCTTCAACCAGCTTCAAACCCCACTAGATATTTTCCACAGTGCTGGAGTCGAAAAAAGCCGAAGGCTTTGGTAACAAAGCCATTTGTTAGGAATTCCCCTATAGCATAAGATAGAAAATTTGCTCAAGACATTGGGTTCTAACCAAGTGGATCATCTTTTTTTCCATGTGAGGAGGGTTTTATTTGATTCTTGTGGATTGATAAATAAATTTTAAAAAAAAAAAAAAAAAAAAAAAAAGCTCACCCTAATACCAATATTACGTATGCGGAAGTGTTCTGTTTAATCTTGGTCAGGACTGTTTTTCCCAAAGCTGAACTCCATTTTCCCTTGCTTTCCCAGCTCCACGAGAGGAGAAAGGGGGAAAATGTAAAACGTGTTTAGCCGAGGCAGTAGTGGGAGTCAAAGGGAGAAAATAAACAGCTGAAGGGTTGAGGGACTTTGGCAAAAAGGGAAAGGCAAATAAGAATCCTAGAGAGGCATGAGGACTGTTAATCAGTGTGCTCTGCAGTATTTCTGTTGGATGGATGATTGTCCTGAAAAGACTGGGAACCCTGTCATGTAAGGAACACCGATCGTTTAGAGAATCAGTATTTTATAAGTAATAGCAACTTGAAATCCTCATTGCTGGTAGTGGAGACTAATAGGAAAATAAGGTGATTTGAGAAGCTATGTAAATAGTTCAGAAGGAATAATACTTCTGTTTTATTTTTTACATTTGCTTTCCTACAGATGGCAGTATTAATACAGAAACCAGCTACATCATTCTTACTGCAGCTATCCCAAGATATGTTTCTTGGCTGGTTAGTATAGTGCAACTTAAGTATTTCATACCCTGTAAGTTTTGTAAATGCATTCCACTAGAATAAAAAATAGGTAAATAAATATAAACGTAGAAAGTATGTGTGAATACTCTAACTCCATTTATTGGTAAGTAACACTCCTTTTAAAGAATCTGAAAATGGCTTATGCTGAAGGTATTTAGTCATTCTAGCAATCTTAAATGTAAAAGTAAGTAACTGTTGTACAGTTTATCCAAGCTGACAGGTCTCATTTTTGAGAAGTGAATTAATTGTTGGGCATTTTATAGCACTTGGATAGCTAATGTGACTTGTTGTCAGTGTAGAACTGCTTCTACAAAATTGGAGGTCTGAGGCCAGATCCTCAGTTCGTGTAGCTCTTGTGAAGTCAGTGGAGCTATGCTGATTTACATCAGCTGAGGATCTGATCCCTGGGGGAGAGTCTACTAAAAATTATCTGAGGAAGGAGTCTCTTTCTCCAGCCCTATTATGCCACTTTGGCCTTTAGAGGCTGCTTTAACTGGAGCAGACCCTTGGATGTCAAAGTTATGCAGTGGGTTGTTTTGGCCCCCACAGCAATGCAGAATTGGAAAGGTGTAAAGGTGGCTTAAAGCACAGAATCTGGTCCCCCACCTTTGAATATCATTAGTCACCCAGTGCTGTCACTAAAGCTGTATAAAGAGCATTTGTTTCCCATGAATGTTGAGCAGCATTTTTATTATTAAAGCAAGTTTAAAATCTGATCATTAATCCACTGTGAATATAAATGGAAAATGCAATTTGGTTTTGCCTGCAGGTAGAAGATAATGAAGTGAAACTGTCTGAAAAGGCGCAGCAAATAGTGAAGGTATGTAATGATATAGTGCTTAAACTAACTGCTAATCCAAGGTCAACTTATTTAGTCAAAACATAAAAGTTATGTTTTCAAGATCTGATAATCACAAATAACTAGGGCTGTCAAGCAATTAAAAAAAATAATCACAATTAATTGCACTGTTAAACAATAATAGAATACCATTTATTTAAATATTTTTGGATGTTTTCTACATTTTCAAATATATTGATTTCAATTACAACACAGAATATTTATTTTTGATTACAAGTGTTTGCACTGTAAAAAGACATAAGAAATAGTATTTTTCAATTCACCTCATACAAGTAGTGTAATGCAATCTCTTTATCATGAAAGTTGAACTTGCAAATATAGAATTATGTACAAAAATACTGCATTCAAAAATAAAACAATTTAAAATTTTAGAGCTTGCAAGTCCACTCAGTCCTATTTCTTGTTCAGCCAATTGCTCAGACAAACATTTGTAAGTTGCACTTTCAGGAGAAAGAGATTGCACTACAGTACTTGTATGAGGTGCATTGAAAAATACTATTTCTTCTGTTTAGCATTTTTACAGTGCAAATATTTGTAATCAAAATACACACTTTGATTTCAATTACAAAACAGAATACGATATATATGAAAATGTAGAAAAACATCCAAAATATTTAATAAATTTCAATTGGTAGTATCTTGTTTAACAGTGCGATTAAAACTGCGATTAATCAACAGCCCTACAAATAACGTGTACTCCTATAATGGACTATGCATAATGTATTTTTTGATTAGTCTTTCTGTATATAAGGAAGTTTGTTCTTTCTCTCCCGCTTTTCCCCCCTGCCTTCAAACTACATTGTACAAAAATAACAGATTATGACTGTGAAGCAGGGCTTTGGAGCTGTGCTCCGGCTCCGTTCCAGCTCCAGGCAAAAACCTGCAGCTCCACTTCTCTAGAGCTGCTCCGGGCTCCGCTCCAAAGCCCTGGATATGACAAACTCAGTTTTAGGTTTTCTTTACTGCAAACAAGCCACTAAAAACTAACATCAAAAAGAGTTGTATTAATCAGTCGTCTTTGGAATGTTGGTTTTAAATAATGTTACCCCCTGAGTTCAGTTATCAAAAATATGTATTGAAAAGATCAATATTACTATACATATATATTTTTTAATTTATAGCAGGCTATATGCCTGCAATAAATAACTATAGAGAGAGAGGAAGTATGAAAAAAAATTGTGTAGCATCTGGAAATATTTAAAAAACCTTTAGTTTTTCCATCTGTGATTTAATTTGTAGTTGCCATAACCTTTCAATATAAGTAAATTTTTGTGATTTATGTTCCTATTAAACTGTATAACATGCTTTTAGTTCAGTAAACTGATAATATAAAAAACTAAAAGCCCATGCTCTGTGAATGTGAAAAATAATTTAATAGGTTTTATTTTACAAAACAGTGTGTGGGGGAAGCACTTTTTAAAATGATACTCCAGACCTTTGTTGTGCCATTAAAAGCCACCTTATCTTCGGATATGCAGAGATTAGGTGCAATACTTACAAAGTTAATCAGAAAGGGTCTAATGCACTGATCTAGCTTTTCTCAATTTAAACCTTTACCATTTACTTGTTTTTGCTGTATCTGTTATTTCTGTAATTCAGTCCTTTAATGGTCTGACAAGAACTCTACAAATATTTATAAATTGTACTTTTAATAAAATATTAAAAGCCTTTATTTTTATTCAGAATTGTATTTACAGAACAGAATTTGGTCTTATATAGAGCGTTTTTGGTAATCCAGGTACTTAAATAACAAATAGTAATCTAGTGACTGTGTAGACAAATGGAGTAGCTATTATGCACTTAGCAGTAGCTGTCTCATAAGTTTGAATGCCAGCAACTGTTTAATGAAAGAGGAAAATATTGGCCACAAAACTAGACACCTTCTATATCCTAGTACTATCTTTTAACTTGCATTTGTAGAGTCACCAGCGAAGCGCAAAGGGGGCTTCTCTTTTTGAGGGATGGTATATTTTAATGCAAACCCATCCTCTTACTGCGTAATGTAAATCCAGTGTGTAAAATGGGATGAAACTTGGTCAGGTTCAGAGTGAATAGTCACCATCACCAATACAGTCTATAATGTTACAGTAAAACATTCTGCTTCCTTTTTAGGAAGATGAATCCTTCCTAGGCACTTTCCTCACAGGAGGTGATGGAGCATATATTTATTCTAGCAGTTCACAGGTCATGCCTGAGGAAGGTGAGTTGTTTCTTTTGTAAGTGTTTAAAGAATAGTTCAGCATTCTAAGGGCATGTCTACTCTTACCTCCGGAGCAATCAATCCAGCGGCGGTCAATTTATCGCATCTAGTGAAGATGCGATAAATCAACGGCCGAGCGCTCTCCCGTTGACTGGAGCGAGAGGCACAGGCAGAGTCGACAGGGGAGCGTCAGCAGTCGACTTA
This sequence comes from Terrapene triunguis, assembly GCF_002925995.2. Classification (NCBI taxonomy): domain Eukaryota; kingdom Metazoa; phylum Chordata; order Testudines; family Emydidae; genus Terrapene; species Terrapene triunguis. Next base: position 97,797,395 of record NW_020664417.1, on the reverse strand, counting down.
CCGCAGTGAAGACACCGTAGTAAGTAGATCTAAGTATGTCCACTTCAGCTACATTATTCATGTAGGTGAAGTTGTGTAACTTAGATCGATTTCCACCCCCCCCACCCCCCCGTGTAGACCAGGCCTAAGTAGTTACACAAATCTAGAAGATGTGAATCATGTAGTGAACTAGGCCCTTCCTTGGGTTGACAAGCTACACATGAGGCAAATTATAGATATGGTATACTTATGCTTGGCTTGAAACTCCAAGTCTTCTGCTTCCTTGTTCCTACTGAAACTTTTGCTTCCCTGGAGCTTCTGTCCCTCATCCTAACCCTTCCCCAGTGTAATCCTTACTGCTTTGAAGAAGCTTTGGCTGCTGCATTTCCATTGAAACCACCGAGAAATCCTTGATGTTCCTGGTCCCTCTCTGCTCCAGCTAAAACCATCCCTTGCTGGTATCGCACGTGATTTTTGCCATCTGTCTCTGAAGAAACAGCAGACTGTCTTTTTTGCTTTCTTTTTCCTGCATAAGATAAACTGATGAACCAAGAGACTCAACGTCTATATTTTCAACTGAAACAAATTCAGAATAACGCTATTATTACTGTGAGGACTTTTCCTTTTTTTCCTGGCATTATATTGATATTCTCTGCTTCATTTGTTTCTTTTCATATTTTAAGTCTGGAAGCTCACAAAGCAGTATGTTCATAAGCAGCAAACTATAATTTATTTATTAAGATATTTAAGGCAAATTCACTTTGTCCTTCTGTCCAGAGAAGAGAAATTTTATTATGGTGCCAAAATACGAGCTAAAGATGCTGGAGAATTTACATCTTCTCCAGTGCTTGGCAGAAGTTGAAAACTTGGTTAGGGAAAAAAGTCCTGCAGCAGTCTAGTCATATCTATTCAACATCTTATTTAGTAGTAGATATAGAGATAAGGTGAAAATAGCATGATGTGCCTTGTGCTTAATAATTTTCAGATTGCAAGTTTGAGTTTAGGCTGACTACAAGGTGGAGAAATGTATTAAGCCAACCATAGCAATGTTGTGCAAAATGAGCTTTGGGTCTCTTTATAGTGTGGGAAGAGAATAATAGTGGTTTTGGGTTTGGTTTTTTAAACTGTTTAGCAATGTCTGCCAAATGACATTTTCTTCTATTTTGTGAGATCTGTTAGATTACATCTTTTTTGATCTCTCTGTATGATAGTCACATGCATAAGAGGAATGCTAGAGAGCATTTATTCATAGAAAATATAAATACAAACTTCAAAACCAGTATTCTCTCCCATTAATTGTAATATTTTAAGTTAAATAGTCAATTGTGTTCACAAAAACAATGCTGATATATCACTTTAACTACCTAGCTGTACTATGAATGTCCTACTTTGAAACCTGCTCATTTGTTTTGTATTGGTGTTTTCTTTTTGGAATAGAATGCTAAAGATTTTGTATCCATAAACTTCTGTTTTGTTCTCTTTCAAGAGAGAAGGTATTAAGACACCTATTGTTTCATTATACCATAATTTGATAGACTATGTGTGTGATGTATATCCTATTTAATCCTCTCTCTCAATTCTCTTCCTTACTTTTGTCTTAATTTAGTCTCCCCCTTCCATAGAGAAATAGATAATTATTCCTACTCCTCTTGAACATTCTTTTACTTCTCTTCCTTTTCTTCTTCTTCTTCTTCTTCTTCCTCATATGTGCTTTTCTTCTAGAGTGCTGCCCTGCTCCCCTGGATGGAATGGCTATTAGTAGTGGCTCTGGTCCCATTGGTAGTTCCTGGTCTCTTTTTAGCAAGAGCAGTTTTGCTTATGTCAGCTTGTGGTTCCTTTCCTTCTCTTATTTAACAGCTGAGCTCCTTCTTTAGAACTGCTTTTATTTAGCTGTTGTGATAACTAGGCTGTCTCCTCCTTCTTTCCAGCTGCTTCCACAGGCCATCCACGTTTTCTTAAGAGCCTGGATGCCTGTAAAATCAGCTGGAAACTAGGAGTGGGGGAGACAGTACTGTGTGACCTACTGACTGTTACTGGATCACCAGCAAGTTGGAAAATTGCTGACCAAAATAATAGATTTTATTCTGCATGTGAAGATAAGTGAGTCTGTGAGTAAAGTAACGGAACTGGATTTCATAATCTTTGATAATCTTCACATATGCAGATAATATCTACTAACAGCAAAAGTGATGTTTGGGATTGGTGAAAGAAAAATAGAACTTGTTCCCTGCCATTTATTATGCTGAAATATGAATTATATAAAGTGACACTGGCCAGATAAGCATGTCCAAAGTCAGCCCTGTTTTGACATTAATAGGTTAAAATTTTTCCTTGAGATGTTGGCTCTTTTATAGAAAATAACATGTTTATACATTTTATATATATATAAATTGTGTGTGTATAATAAAAAAGAAGTATAAAAATTCTTATGAAATGTGAAACACAGAAACCATGCCCTTCTCAGTTATTTATCTCTTCTAATCTAAATTCACTATTTTTCTCAGTTTTGCAGTTAATCATTAATGGATTTTTTTTTTTAAAGCCCCACAAAAATGGTGTGTGTGTGTTTTGTTTTTGGTTTTTTTAAGAGATTCCTCAGGGTGGAACTTGCACAAATAATATGGCAGTTCCTTAAAAGGTTTCCTTCCCTGATAGCATCTGGAGATATCTGGTAAAAATGACTGTTTGGGACAAATGTTATCTGGATTGCCTTCCTGTATAGTATATTACTTCTGCTTTTGTTGCATAAGATAATATTTTGGACTGAAACACCAGCTCCATCATGTTGTACTACTTGAATATGACTTTATTGAAAAAAGTGTCAATAGATATTGCTAAATAGTGGCGTGTTGCGTACATTAATAATCTTTCCTTTTTCAATTATAGGTAAATTATACTTCTTTTCAGATGGCATTCTGTTTTCCCATCCCCATCATGGGAGCATTACTGTTTCAAAGAATCATATGGATTCCATTAAGTTCTATGATGGGGTAAGTGCTTCAGCGGTTTGCAGTTATTGTCAGAGATTGTCTTTAATTTATTTTTTTACAGGGGTATTTATGAAGTGCTGTATATACTCGTTCATTAGCCCGTTCGTTTATAAGCCGACCCCCCAAAATGGGTAGGTAAAAATAGCAAAGATTTGTATGACCCTTTCATAAGCCTACCCTATATTTCAGGGGTTGGAAAACTTTGGCTCCCGGTCTGTCAGGGTAAGCCGCTGGGTGGGTCGGGACGTTTTGTTTACTTGGAGCATCTGCAGGCATGGAGCTGCTCAGCTCCCATTGGCTGGGAACGGCGAACCGCGGCCACAAGGAGCTGAGGGGTTCCATGCCTGCAGACGCTCCAAGTAAACAAAACGACAATGTATTAGATATTCAACTCAGTGATTCCATAGAGTTTAAAATAATCAAATTTTGGTGTAGACCTGTTTATAAGCCGACTCCCGCTCTTCGATGCGTCACTTTTTTACTAAAAATATTCGGCTTATGAAGGAGTATATACGGGAATTAGCAAAAACATGTTTGAATCTTTATGATACTGTTTGCAAGACGTGCAGAATATTGTTGACCTTCAGTAGAATGCCATCTAGATGCTTCTTAGACTCCAGGATACAAATTCCTATTCTTTGTATTAGTTTTACTGCACTTTCATGATGGCTGAACTGTAAGTAGGACAAGATTTTAGGATGGGAACTTTATCATGGATATCTTTGTAGTTTGGGCTGCTAGCTTTATTTTATGCAGTGGAAAGGGTTGGTTTTTTTATTAACTTTTTTATTCATTTCACAGTATTTTTAAAAAACTAACAACTGTAAATGAAAACAAAAAATGTATTTTACTTGTTTATACATCTAGCAAACTTATTTTAACCAGATTTTTCATTTTTGTGTTTCAAGTCATAGCTCCAGTCACATGGTTTGTAGATGAAGTGCTGCAGCTATACCAAACATTTTTAACCTTCAGTCAAATGTTCCTAGCAGTGTACCACTTATCATTTAAAAGGTCACGAGGCATGTCTTTATCTACTGTTGGAGACATTGTGTAACTGACAGTGTGAAAGGGATAACTGGTTCACCTTTCCCAGGGAGACAAAAGTGAGGAAGAAAAGCATGCAGCATATGTGTTCTACATTATTATATACATTACAGTTAATTACAGTAAAGCGCATAAACCATTTGTGACGGGTTGGACCCCTTGGGAAGCCACCTGATGTGCTGGAGATACCCCTGAGTCTACCTGTTTTGCCAGCATGGGCCCCCTTTAATCTGTTTTGCTGAGCCAGGCTCTTAAAAACCTCCTCCAACACACACACAGGCAGGGCCACACCCAGCTGCAGATCAGCTCTGGGAAGACTCCGCTTAAGGGACTTGTTCCAGCACTCAGATGTCCACCTCCCTTGGAGTGCAGACCCAAAGATATCTTATGAAATTTGCCCCCACCCTCAATGTGGAGAGAGGTGTGCACACTTCTTGACCCCCTCTTCTCCCAGTTAGAAATTACAGAAACTGGGTTTAATAATAAACAAAACAAATTTTATTAACTTTAAAAGACCGATTTTAAGTGGTAAAAGGGGTAACAGACAGAACAAGGTAGATTACTAAGCAAATGAAATCAAACACACAAACTAAGCTAGTTTCACTAAAGAAATTGATTACAAATAGTATTTATCACCCTAGATATTGTTGCAGGCAGTTTGCAAAGTTTCTGTGGTTCAGAGTTCCAGTTATATTCCTTTTCAAATTGGACCCTTGTCTCAGTCTGGACTCTCCTCTTGCCTTCCCTTTTGCAGTCTTTCTTCTTGGGAAGACAGGCCACGGAGAGGAGGAGTGTTGTTTGCCTTCCTCCCCACCCTTAAATAGGATTTACATAAGGCAGGACTCCTTTGTTTCCCAAACTGGACACCCCCCTTCCCTTCCCTTCCCTTCCCTTCCAGTGGAAAGTTACAAGAAGTCCCAGGTAATGTTTTAGTATGAGGTGACCAGACCACCTGACCCTGTAGTATCACAGCATCCATGAGACAGTGGCAGTATGGAGCATCCACAGGAAGGCCAAGCTTTTCACGATTCATTGTCCTCACTGATGGGCCATCCACGCTGTCTGGCTTTTCCATTGTTGTACCTGATGTGTTCGCAGTGGGCTTCACCCAAAGTAGCATAGTTGAAATACAGAAACATAGTCAATATTCCTAACTTCGGATACAGAAATGATACAGGCATACAAATTGTATAATCACAGTCAGTAAATCATAACCTTTCTAATGAGATCTCACATGAGCCATCTTGCATAAAGTACACCTCTACCCCTATATAACGCGACCCGATATAACACGAATTCGGATATAACGCGGTAAAGCAGCACTCCGGGGGGGCAGGGCTGCGTGCTCCAGCGGATCAAAGCAAGTTTAATATAACGCGGTTTCACCTATAGCACAGTAAGATTTTTTTGGCTCCCGAGGACAGCGTTATATCGGGGTAGAGGTGTATATCTGTTATGTCATATTCATATCATAAGCATATTTTCATAAAGAATATGGAATGACACGGCACACCATTATTTTAGCAGACATTGGCTTTTGCCACTTTCTGACCAAATTCTTAGTCCATTACATGATGATGATTTGCCATGTTAAATATATGCTGTTTCTGATGTATTGCTTTGATGTGACTTCTGAGAATTAAGAATTGGGTTAGTGTGGACAGCTCCGTTTAAAAGTAGACAAATCTGTTTTATCTACAGTCGTTTCTTGCTTTCATAGTTTATTACTGAGAGTGGGAATGTGAGATTACTTTGGATGAGCACAAAGTTTCATATGTGCACTAAAAAGAAAAGCACCTGTTTTTCTTCAGTCTCAAGTACTTTAAGTAACAGTACCGGGACTTCCAGAGAGCATTGTGTAGATATGATTTCATAAAGTTAAAAAAAGTAAAATACAAGAAAGGCATGTGCTTAAAGTTGAAAAGCACAAGAGTAGAGACCCTTACCTTAGCTGCCTTTTCTTTAGTACCATATTGACCGACTCTTTGTAGTTGTATGAGCTATTTTAACACTGACCTTCCTTCTATTGTTTGATTCAAGACACTCACTTTTATAAACCTCTGGCTATTTATGGGGTCTGGCTATCATTTTTGAACTGTTGCCAGGTTTGTGTGCAAAGCAAAACCTTGAAGGAGAATTTTATTGTTTAACTGACTTGGCATGAAGCAAGGGTGGAGAGCTAAAAATATTAAAACACGACAGGAGGATAAGGGGATTGTTAGTGTACTGTTTTTGGAAGGTAGAGTGTAACAATAATATAGATGCAGAGGAAAGGATAATCATTTGCACTTCCAAGCGAGAAAGTATTACAAACAAGAGTAAGTGAGACCTCAAAGTAACATGCACATCTTATAAAATTCTAAAATATAGATTTTCTAACGTCTTTGTTTCATCTTTTAATTATAACTAATCCTAGTAACATTGTCAACCAAACAAACGTGGGTTTGGAAATTGATTTGCGACTCCCACTCTTATGGCTGCTGAGTTGACATGCCACTTAATTTCCAGTGAGTTAGCATGGGCTGAGCTTTGTCCTTTTTAAATCTTGATGCTTTTCTCTGAAGAAAGCCATGTGCTCTCCATTCTCATCAGAGGAAGATTATTACTATGACTTTTAACAAAAAGTACAGGAAGACCGTAGTAAACTATAAACTACACAAAAATGCATGGTCGAAAGGGGTACCTAAAAGAACCATGACAGCACCTGTTAGTGTTTGAGCTGTGTGACCCTCATAACCTAAACTTTAGGTCTGCACAAGAACATTTTCTCAAACTTCACTGTCATTTTAAAAAAAAGTGAGCAAAAACAGTAAATTCTGTAAATGCAGAAACATCTAGTTGCAGTACAAGTTTTAGATACTGTTCAGTCACTTGGCATTGTATTTTAAAGGTAACTTCTTCAGTTTAAGCTTTGATAGTTCAAATGCCGCTGATCTCTAATGGTGCTGTGTCCAGAATTTTTGTGTCTAGTTTGATTTCATCGACATAAATAATGCCTGAGTAGGACTAACGTCTCATCAATTCTGAGACTTAGTAGTTTTAGTTGTTCTTGAAGGCACAGTCTAGGATATATTTTAAGGCTTTTTGTGACTATTGACCTTTTGAATAGCACTTTGCTTGCTAGTGAGGTTTATTATCTTCCTTTAGAAAAGAAATCTTCTTGGTGTACTGCCATATATTATGCTTGGAAAGCTTCTGTAAAGCTTGATTCTGTTTATTGCATTGTTAAGCAAATATAGTTACATAAAACACATATGGCTTGGGAAATTTACTGTGTTCAACAAATGTCCAGTTCACGGCAAAGTAGCTGTTATCTTTTCTGGTTAAAATAATTTGCCTCTTGATGTGGGATTCCAAACTGTTGCTGCTGACTTGCGTATGGTCCCATTTCCACAATTGGATTGTTCCACAGTCACTGATGCTGTGGAGCTGCCATTGTGGTAGAGGTGCAGTGCCCCAGAAGCGATGGGTACCACAACCCAGTTCAAATGGGGGCATGACACACACACTCACTTCTAGGTCAAGCTCCAAGGGTTTTGAAGTCCAGGTCTAAACATTCCTTACGATAGAGAGGTAGGTAATTAGAGGTGAGGAGAATGAAGTAGTTTCTATAGTATGCAAGGTGATTTTTAGGGAAAAAGAAGAAAAGGGAATGTGGTCGTTTTTGGCATCCAGGATGGATTTCATAAAAATCCTCCTTGACTTTCTCTCTCCCTTCAGTAGTCTGAGTGTTCAGTAGCCCGGATAGGAATTCTGCTTGTTGATGGCAATGCTGAAAGACTTCCCCAGATTGAGGCATTCATATTTAAGTATTGACCAGCCTAAAATTTGATTCCTTCCCAATTATCATTAGTAGGATACTGCAAAATAAAACTGGGATTTTTTGTCTACTAGCTGTCCGAGGCAAGATCTACAACAATACTAAACTTCCTTCTCCAATCACAGCACCAATCCTCCCAGGATGCAGTGTTTGTGATCCAGAATATGCACACACAAAACTTCATTATGCTGTACCTGTGGTATTTTATTGTATTTAGTAAGGAGGCTAGGAGTCAAATTTTTTGAAAAGAGAACACCACCAATGTCCTGCATGAATTTAGAGTGATAGAACCTTACTTTCTACTTTTGTAAAGTAGAGATTAAAATTATCTTCATTACAGGATACTGAGGCTTCATTAATGTTTGTAAAAACATTTTGAGATTTGTTGGATGCGAATACAACATAATTTTATTAAATCAAAATGAGATTGAAATTGACAAGAATCCCATTTTAATGAATTTTAGGGAACAGGAATCTCATCAGTTTCAATTTTCTATTGGCTTACAAGAATAGAATTTTGGCAGTAGGAATGCTAGACTTATTTATTTGAACTTAAACTCTGTAGGGGGCTTTATGAGAGAAACATGGGACTTGCAATATACTTACATGCTGCATCTCTACTGGCAAACCTTGTAGCCATACTTCACTACTGGCACAGTTCCTCTCATGGTAGTAATTGTGAAATCTCTGATGTAAAGGAAGCTTTCCTAACTTACCACTATGCTATCCATTTTAACCTTCAATGTTACATATTTTGCCTTTTGTACTACCAAAGGAGGTGTGCCAGCAGAGAACTCTGGGGAACTACTAGTGTAGAGGAAAATAGGATATGGATGGTTGTGGGTTGCCTAAACCTCAAAGCCACAGTTGAATGCTTCAAGAAGGAAATTTAACTCTTAAAGGGTGCAGAGATTTTTCGAAAGGCAACTCTGGTCTTTTTTTTGTTTTTGTTTTTTTTAAATCCAGCTGACCAATCTTGAAGGCCCCTTTCAAACTTATGTTAACTCTTTAATACCACAGGAGAGAGAATTTGTCTTATGACTGGGTAGCTGAAAACCCTATCACTGATTATGGTGGGTCCTTCTCCTACGTTTCTGTACTGGAACTCTTTTGGCATAGCCTTTGCAGGTTTGAAAGGATGCACCGTAAATGTGACTATAAAATGCTATAGATTGGAGAAGTAATACACGTAAATATAACAAAACGATATAACTGTTTTTGTTTTGAATTATCAAAACTGTTTATTTTAAAACTTCCTTGTATTTCTTTCCTAGGATTCTACCAGTGTTGTGGCTGCTCTTTTTATAGACTTCAAAAGTTCCTTGCTTGCTCATCTACCAGTTCAGTTCCATACCCCAAGCAACTTCCTGATGATTGGACTTTTCCCAAAATCAAAGATCTATAAAGCTTTTTATTCACAGGTAAAGTAAATAAACACCATCTTGCTTTAAATGTAACGAAAATACCCATAATGTTCTATGTGATGTAAGGATAACGGAAGATGTTTTAGGAAGCAAGATAATCAGGTGGTTAGAGCAAAGGAGTTGGGCTCCTAATATGGGATGAGTCACTGAGATTCACCATGGGATCTTGGGCAAGCCAGTTGACTTTCATATGCCTCAGTCAATGCAGCTATTAAGTAAAATCAGCACCTGACTGAAAATAAAATCAGATTCTGGATTTAAGATAAGCTCTCAAAGCTCAATTTCTCAAAGTCTTAATATGACAAGTTAGAGGGTAGCAGTTTTCTGAAGGTGACCATCCATTGTAATCCTCTCTTTCTGTTAATGATGTGACCTAGAGCAACTCTTCCACCCTTCCCCCTCACCTCAAGCTTCTGGAACTTAATTTATAAGCATGATTCCCTGGGTCATCTAGTCCAGGTCCCGGGGCATGGGCTATATGAGGCTTATATCTAGCTGCTAATCACCAGTGCCTTTTCTCCCAACAGTATGAGAGAAATGTGACTCTGCGCTTGATTCCTCAAATCTTGTGTGAGAGAAAATCTTTCTTAACTTTTGTAGATGTTCCTAGTGATAACTTTCTAATTATGATTGTCATTAGCATATTACCCCATAGTCACTGTTAAAGTTATCACTTGCATTCTCTTCTAGCCAATGAGTTTGGGCTGTAGAGTATAAAAACTGTAATAGTCATATTTCAGGTATGGCACTGGTGTATTTATTTTGCTACAGTACAAAAACTAGGTATAATTACTATCTAAATCAATCATGATGTCAAATCTATCTGCTGAGTTAAAGATAAGTTTAACAACACACAGAAGATATCTTTTATGAATATTTGAGACCAGTGCACTGTCTTCTCTGTAGATGTAATGATAGCTTGCTTTTTAACATAGTGCTTTATATCTTCCCAGTGTCTCTTCCCACTGCCTCCTGTCTCTTAAACTGTTGGTTTAATTTGTGATATTCGCAATCCCCAGCAACCCAGAAATCATGTGTCGTCTTGTTTCTCTGGTTCCAGTTTAGTAGTTTATCTAATTACTAGCCAAATCATGTTGGTCAGTTAAACTTATCCTTATAGGAATCATGAAGAAGTAGAAAAGCTCTCCTTATGAAAGAGGAGTCATAAATCCTGGAAAAAGTTTTGAAGATCCTTTTAAATGTGATCATTAGAATAGAAAAACTTACATTTTCCTCCTACTTGAATTATCTAGGAAGTTATGTGTTTAAATAGTTTGTTCTTATCATTCTGTAATAGCGTCCTCTGGAAGTATACTGTACCAAGAGAGTTCTTCTACTGTTATCACTTACATTAAGAGGTCCTGATGCTTGAAATTGGAGTAGTTTGTTGCATATTTCTGGTTATACACTTATGGATCATGATCCTAGGAGGTCTTTAAAGAAGATAAAAACTTCACTTGTTTAACTTTAGTACTGCCAAGTACCCCTTCAATTGATAGTCTCACCCACAAAGTAGATTGTACTGGAAAGTGTGGAGAAGGCTGTGTTTCATAAGGGGCATTTTATAATCATTACATATTTAGGTGCCGAGTCTGGCAGAACAGTCTGAGGATTTTAAGTAGGCCATTGAAATTCTCCAGTAGGACATTAACACTTCAAAAAAAAAGTAATATGTTGTCTTCAATAATAATGTCATAGGTTTTAATTTTATTGTATGCATTAGGATTTCAAAGTAAAAAGTATCAAGTGCTGAGATGCCGAATTGTTGTTGGAAGATTGTCCTCTTGTCTCATCTGTTTATGTCTCAGCAATTTATACTGAAAAGTGTGACTGTAGGTGTTGCCTTTACTTAGAGGATGGAAAGACCTTAAAATCTTCTGTAACGTCTGCTCCTGATTCCTCTAAATCTGACTTCTGGGCACACAGTGCCATTCGTAGTAGCATGACTTAGATGAATAAGATTTAAGCCATTGTCTCCAAAAGTTAAATCAGCACCTCACTAAAAGTAAAACCAGGTCAACGTTTCAAAACACTTGACTTTGAAGGCAATTGTACATAAATCAAAATAATTTCTTACATTTGCCTTGGGATTGAAGAAACTTGTGGGAAGTGTTGAAAACAACTTTAGTCTCATGTTCCCTCTCATTGTCTGCTATGATTTAAAGGTTGAATTTATTACTTCTATTTGCACCATTTTGTCCCTTTGAACCAAACCAGTCCAGTGTGTTAGGTACCATATTTTAATTACCACTGGAAGCAAAGGAAATGTGGAGCTTTCTCCTTCTGTTTCAGGAGTTTAATATGATTATTCTGTCATAACAGCGCATATGTTTGTGGGATTTTCATTGATTAAAAAACAAGCATAGAGCTCTGCAACTGTTTAAATATCCTCTTCTGCTCACTGCAATTCAATGTTATCCAGGCAATAGGCGTTGAGTCCTGTGTCTTTTATCAGTGCAGAAGCCATTAATGTGAACTCTTCTGGCTTTTCGTATCACTGTCCATTTTAGAGTCCTTTCTAGTTTAAGGAAGCAGAAGAAGCCTATATTCACCAAGAGAGTTCTGATGGAATGGTATGGATGTCCTATATCTGCACGTATCTTGCGATGCTATAGACTCTAGAGGACTATAGGGTTCCCTCCTTTTATACTAGGAACTGAGTTCTTAGAAAGGCGGCTTAGGCGCTCTTATTCTTCTGAAAGTTGCAGGACTTCCACATTCCTAAAGGAAGTGTGTACATATCCAATTCCTGTCTTGCTGCAAGAAGTTGGATTGTAAATACTTAGTGCTTATTAGCAATGAAAGTAGAAGTATGACATGACTTGTGTAATTATATCTTGTATTAAGAGTAAATGGTGCTGCATTAGGTGAGCGACTATTTCACATAGAAGTATGATAGAGCTATATCTTAGAACCATTTCTCAACTTCCTTGAGATATGCATTATTCTTTGGCATAGTTTAGCAGCATTGGGTTGAAAAGGAGCTAGCAGTTGATGGCGGAAGGTATCTTACTTCATTATGCTGGTACATCCGTTGTGGGACTGGCTTAAAATCTTGAAATTAGGGCTTGCAAGTCACATTCATCCTCATTTCTCTTAGTAATGTGGATCATTGAAGACATAACTCTCAGAACTTCAATTTCAGGTAAACTTTTCTGGTTTGTCCATTTTGTATTTCACACAGTTTAGCATCCACAAGTAATGTCACAGCCCAGTTTGTTTGCCATTTGGTATACAGTTTGCCCATTCTTTTTGCCTTGTCTCAGTCCCAGGGTGGTGGTAGTGGGATGCTTATTGTAAATCTCAACTCTGCATCAGGAAGCTACCTGAAATCTGTATCCATTATTTTCCTGTAAATGCATGAGTACTGTTAAACATTTATTTGGCAGTTCCCTGATTTTGTTTTTGGTTTGCGTGCCCTACATTCGGTAAACATCTTTCCTTCCAAATATGTATGATTGTGGCATCTCCTACCACTCAGCTTTCTCAGTCATGGGATGGCTGGAGGTGGTTGTTTAGTGAGGGGCTTTTCTGTTTTAAAGAAAAGAAGCATTCTGAGTTGGCATTATAGGTAAGAGACTTAATTTCCTGTATGAAAGAAAAATACTTTAAAAAGACTCTTTGATGGTTAATATACTAACATTTCAAATGTGTGAAAACCAAATGAATTCAATGTTTTGAGGCCTGTTTTTTTGTTTTGTTTTCAGGTTTTCTCCTCATGGCAACAGACAAACTCAGGAATATCTTTAAAGGTGATCCAGGCAGATTTCCTATCTGTAGAACAAAAGAGATTGTAAGTTGATGTTGCTCATCTTCATGAATTCACGTGTAATGAAATGTATAGTGTAGTGTTTTCTATTTAACATTCAGCCAAACTATGTGATCTCTCAAGCACTGTAGAATGTTTTACAGCTGATTCACTTGAAGAACCAGAATGATGATGAAATATTAGGTGTTTTAGAGAGGGTATAAAATTGTTATAACTTTACACTAATTTTTTTACCAGTATGTACTACTTGGATATGTGGATTAAAAATAGAGGAAATTGGCAGGGCTTGTTTTGAATTAAACAAATTGGTGTGCTTATTTTAGACTCTCCAATATGCAGAAGCTATGTAATGCCTTGTCCTATCCTGCTGGGGAAAGATGGAGCCAACTAAAAATGGCCGCTAGCCTCCCAGAACTAGAGAGGTGAGTTGGGTTTTTTTGTAATTTCAAAAGATCACGTTTCCAAGAATGATTACAAAGAAGATGTCATATTTTAAGACCTATTGTTTCTCTAACCTCTTCTTAATAAATAATTCTTATGAGATGCAAATATTAATACACAGTCTAAATATTTTTCCCTCTCTGGGAGATCTCTATTAAGTTCTATATCCAGTAACATGTTTCACTGTAGTCAAGTTACAGCTATTCATGTGGAGGGGAAAAATCCACGTTGTCTTGATTAGAAGATAATACAACTTCACTTTTAAAAGGTTTCTGCAACACTTTGCGGTCAGCAGTATAAGTCGTGAGCCAGTAATGAGAGCACACCTTCCTATTTTGTTACAACAGTCGGAAAGCATTCCTGTTAGCAAAGCAGAAAATGATAAGGTAAGATAGCGCCAAAACAAAACCCTTAAAACAACTTTTTAAAAAATGAATAGGAAAAAAGTTGATAAAATACTGTATTTACACCTTCACTTCTCTTGTCTGTAAAATGTAAACAGGTCTTTTGCTTTGCAAATGTATTTTGCACTGCATTTATTCAATTAGCCTTGCATTACATGCAGCTCTTTCAAAGGTTGGTTGTCCAGTCACATTCGATTAACTGTAAAATATAAAAAAGACATGTACGTGACATATCTAAATAACTAACTACATAATCAAACTTATATTTATAGCCGTTGTGCTCCCTTCTCTCAGTCTTCCCACTGTTTGTTGCTTTCAGTGGTGGTGTTTTGTATTTAGGATTTAAGTTTCTAGGAGAAGGGAACTTGTTTTATCTGTTTGTGAGGTGTCCAGCATACTTTTGAGCATTTGAAGAAAAATAATAATGACAGTAATAATAATAAATATGCCTTTTACTTTTACTTTAGGTGGTTATCACTATTATAACAGGGCTTCCAGGCTGTCACTCCAGTGATCTGTGCGCTTTCCTGGTCACTTTTAACAAGGAGTATGGAAGGTTAGTGTAGTTTTGGTTCTACTTTCTACAGCAGTCATCAAAAAAAAAAGAAAAAAGCTGGTTGATTTTTCCATTTTTGTACCGAACAGTTCCTGTGATATTCAGGAAGGATGTGAAGTGATTAGGTTGCTAGCCATGGATTTGAGAGACTTGGATTCAATTCCCTGCTCTGCCACAGACTATGTGATCATGAGTATTTCACTTCGTCTCTGTGTCCCTTGGTTCCCCATCCTGACAATGGGAATAATTGCACTTTGTTACCTCAAAAGGGTGTTGTGAGGACTTGTGCAGTAAAAATCATGAGGCACTTAGATTCCAAAGTAATGGCCGTCGGAGGGTGGGTGGGTGTGTGTGTGTGTGTGTGTGTGTGATATAAGTATCTTAGGTAGTTAGATATTATTCTATATTAAGAATGGGGATACCACAGATACCACAAGAAAGTTAATTCAAATGGCCAGTTGTGACTGCTGTATGTCCATTTGTTTCAGTTTTCTGAGACTGTTCAATTCATCTGTAGGATTAGCAGTATCTCCAAAACGAGCAGATGAAACATTAGATGTTAGGCTAAAGTGACTGGTCACTTGGTGATTTTCTTTGTCAGCACTTTGAGAGAACAGGTAGAGAGATTTCGTTGCTTGTTTCCTCTGGTGGTGAGTCTTAAAGCAAATATAACTCATCTTTTGTGTAAGAGGTCAGAATATATTTGAAATCTAGCTAAAATATTGTTTTTAAATGTAGAATCTGCTTTAAAAATGTTTTTGTTTTTGCTGTCTTTTGCCAGACCAGGGAGAATATGTATAACTTCTACCAGCATATGGAGATAGGAAAGAATCATTTTAGAATTTTATCTTGTTTGAGTACTCAGCTCTGTACAAGATCAAACAAACAAACCCCTTTTTTCTTTCCCCAAAAAGCTTATAATCTAAAAATCTGGAATGTAGTCTCCGTAGTAAGGCGGCTCCAGCAAGTATTAACAAGACCTGGCTGGATGGGAATTTAGCACTTCTAAATTTTCAAGTAATTCTCTGTTTTGAGCCAAATGTAAAAAATAAATGGTGGGGTTTTCTGTGTGGCTTGTTTTGAACCTTTTTATTTAAAGTTTGCAAACTGAGATATTGCAGCGTCTGTACTCCCTGTGAGGGGTTGGCGTGTGTTTGTTTTTATTGTAAACATGTAAGATTATTTTGAAATGATTACTGCATAAAGCCTTATTTCATTACTTGGTTAAATGAGTAAATTGGTGAAAATTTCATTGTAACAATGTAACTGAAATTGTATCCTGTCCAGGATAGCTCAGTTGAGGTCCATATATTGTCTCATGATCAGGGATCCTAGTTTTTCATGATTTAAAAAAAACAACAACAAAATTCTCAAATACACCATAAAAATTTGTGGTTTTCCATGATTAAAATGCAACGCTGAACTTTAGTTTCCCTAGCTACTGTATTATAGTAAAATATAGGTATTAGTCGCACACAATGTTTTATTGATATATTTACAATTTTAAGCAAGTTCAAAGCCTACTAGTGTCATCAATCATTATAATAAAATAAAATTTGCAGAATTGCAATTTGTATTTCTCACATATACCAAATACTTCTATGTCTGTATTGTATATTTTCAGAAGGTTTCTTTTTTTAAATACAAAAAAATAAAGCTCCCATTGTCAGCCCCGAGTGGGGAGACTCCTGCTGTCAACTGAAACCTTATTAAAAAATCTGTTTGGCCCACACAAGGTTGGGCTTAGGTTTATGTGGCCCTCCTTTGTAATAAGGTTGGGCACCAATGGAATAAGTGACACTGGTACTTTAAATAAAATTTAGTTAATGGTTAATATTTTTTTTTTTTTCACAAAATGCAAAAACTAAAAATTGTCTGTTTTTCTGTGGCAAAGGGATTTCTAGGATCCCTGCTCGTGATCACTCAATTTTATTACTAACACACAAATCAAAATTACTCTGGCACATTTTGAAGACGCTATTTGACCTTCTTTCATATCAAAGAAGCCATTGACAGCAATTTAGAAACAGTAGGCTGATGCTGAAAAGACATAAACCCAAGTGAGTTTCTCCTTTGTTTCTGTATGGGACCAGAAATAGGGAATTTCTGTGTACTGGTCACAGATTTATTTTCGATGGCCATGGGGTCAAAAGGAAAAGAACAGAAATAATATGGTATAAAGAGAAAACAGAATTGAATTGATATCTCACTCAGTTTGATTATTTCAGGTGGGTTGTTTATCGGCAAACTATGGATAGCCCTGAATGTTTCAGTGCTGCCCACTTTCAGCGTTACCTTTCAAGTGTTATTGAGTCCCAGCAGAACCGCAGCGCACGTCAGTCCAGTTACAGTAGAAAGAAAATGAGGCTGTTGGTGGTCTTGCAAGGGTAAGTGTTTCAAATGTTAGACAAGCAGTTTCTACAATAGATTCTTCTCTTCTATTCTCATTTACAAGTATTTCAAGGGTCCCCATCACTGCTTAGTAGTTCTGTCAAACACAATAAGGTTGATCTTCAGGAGAGTACACAGCTCTCAGTTCTGCTCTTCATATCTCCTGGGTTAAGCTATTTTGTAACTTGTAATTCCTGCCTGCCTTCATTGGAAGAAGGTATTTGTAAAATTTATGAGTCTTGGTTCATGTTCTGACAACAGTCAGGCTTGGCTTTGGCCTTACCCCCTCCGGTACCTGTTCAAGTGTCTGGAGCCCTCAGTAGAGAATACTTTACCTCTGGCCCTCACAGATTTCATCCTGAGTACTGATGAGAGTGTGGTTCTAGTGCAGTACCGCTTTTTTAGTGGGTCATGATAGCGAGGCACTCATCCTCCAGAAACTGATGAGAATGCATTATCTTGGTGTCCCACCCCCTCCCCTTAATCCCACTTCACATATGGTGGCCAACTAAAGGTACTGATCTCAATTTTGAAAGCCCTTGATTTTTTGAGGACCTGAGGTAAATCTTATGAACTACTTTGAGAACTGCAGGTGGAAGTTACTGTAGCCGCTATAGCATTGTTTAGTTTCTGTTGTATTTACTGTATGCATGCAAGTGTCACAAAATACTTCTCTGTTACACCCAGTAGATATCATTTATTGTAGAGAAGAAAACAATAAGGTACAGCAAAAATGTACAACAGCTTTGTGCATCGTGCAGAAAAGCTTGTTAGCTGAGCAAACATCCTACTTTTCACAATTAGTTTTATATTTGAAGGTTAAGATACTGAAAATGTTTTGAAAAATATCAATAGGGTGGAGTACCATCCCATTCCTCTCCAAGGGAAAACCTATTGTGTGGAAAATTACTTAAAAGCCTTAAAGGTTTTTGCTAGACTTTAATTTTGAGTGTCTTGAAAATATTTAAATTCAGGAAGTAAGATGTAATTGAATTCTTTGAATACCACAATTAGATTTTTCTTTGGAAAAGCATTGTAAAGATATTCTGAATAAGCCGTGCAGAAGGATTTCTAATAAATAATTTCAGGGTTTTGTGATCTAAATAAGCCATTCATTATTTTTTTCCTCAATATGAACATAAAGTAAATTTTTTGTGAGTGAGATTTTAAACACAAAAATAGATAAATGTTAACTATAAGAACTGTTATTCTTCCCTTTGCATGTGTAGCAGCTGATCTTACACTCTCTCTCTCTCTCTCTCTCTCTCTCTCAAGTGTGTGTGTGTTGTAATTTGTTATAATACCTTAATACACTAAGTGAGGCTAAGGGCTTGTCTACATGAACATTTTGTTCTCTGCAAGCTGGTGTGTGAATCTACCCCACACTAGCCTGCTACGTACTAACTGTCCATGTGTACCATGCTGAAGCACACTGACAGTTCATTAGTGTGTTTTGATCTACCCTGCTTTGAAACAGGAATACATTAAAATGCGTTAATGAACAGATATCAGCAGGGTCCATATGGACAATTAATGCACGGCAGGCTAGCGTGCAGTAGATTCATACACCGGTTTGAAGCAAACTAAATGTTCATGTAGACAAACCTGAGTTGTATTTGCTATGAGAACCATAGTTTAGGATTTCATGTCTCTTGCATTTAAAAAAATCTCAACCTTTAACTTAAATTTGCGTAATTCAAGAAACAAATCTACACATGTTAGTTTTTATTTCATTAGTTCTTATTCAGGTAAATATGCATGTGAACATGCAACAGTTTTTGCTGTTGAGTGTTCTCATACTGTCTCTGATCCAGAGTGGATTGTGCCCCGCAGAGCATGCGAACTCTGAAACTCTGATTTAGAACTGGTTGTGAAGAACAAAACCATATTCAGTTAAAACTGTTGGGGGAATTTTAAGTAGGCCTTGGTCAAATTCAGTTTCACGTAAACGTGCCTAGTCTTGTGGGGGAAAAGCTATTAGATCTTTAATGAACATGAATGGATAAAATCTGTTTTATACGTATCATCTGAAAGATGACCACTTCAACAGCACACATTAGCACCATGGTGGGAGGTGGTCAGTCTTGAATCAGAAGGAAAGGATGCTGTTTGTTCTATCATTGGCACCACACTTGGCAGCATATTCAGGTATTTGCTCCTAGCGTAATTAAGTCTTGTCCACCTTGTTGCTGCCAAGAGTGTAACAGTAATTTGTCTTCGCTGAGAAATGTTCTAATCCTTTAAAGAAATGTGTGCTTCATTTGGATTTAATATGTATGATTACTCAGCATTCCCATCAGATAACTTACACGTATGATTAAAGTGAAACCGTTTTTTCCATTTTGATTTAGAAGTAAATATTCATTTCTAAATCAGATAATACAGTAGTGGGTACCATTATAGGAGTCTAGGTCATAGCATTTTGGCGTTTCAAGTGTACAATATTTGAAAAGGATACTGTTAGGTAAACTCATGTACATTGGTCACCACTAAACTCTTTACTATTTTGTTTTGTCTAGTTTCCATTATTGGAAATACTAAGATAGCGTTCATTGTAAAGATTCTCATGCTGATTGTTTTGTAGTTTAAGAAAACTAATTATTTCTTAATATATGCCTATAAATTACATTGGTGCCAAATTCTTAACTGTTACTAATATATTTTATGGTGTTTTGGCTGTGCTCACTGTTTGCTTTTCATCATTGATAGTAAAATAGAATAGTTAGGTGAACTTTGCTTTATACCATAGGTAAATTCTCTGGGTTTAGGTTTAAATTTCTAAAACCACATCTCACCAAAAGTCTGAAGCTGAATCTATGCTAGAGAATTCTAAAAAGTTTGCAGCGTGGGCTGGTAGATCTTAGACTTCCCACATTTTGTTGGGAGCTGAACTCTGGGCGTCGACTGGTACAGAGAAACCCAATTATTAATATAATTTGAGGACTTTATTTTTAATGCCAGTAAAATAAAGGATGAGATAATTTGCCTAAAAGTAAATACTTTTCATAAACTCAATTTAGTCAATTTCATTTATTTTGTTCTCATGCACTAGTACAACGTTGAGTTACAAACACAGCGGAGGAATATTTCAATTCAAGTGGAATGTTGAAGTTGGAATTCTTTTTAAAGAAATGTCAGAGAAACATTTCTGTTGACATTGGGTTTTGTACTTCCTTTCTTTACAAAACCTACCATTTGGACTTAAATAAAATTTATTGCGTTCCTCTAAGTCTTCAGTTAACATGCACATCATATGCAGAAGGCATAATGTGAATTTCTTCCTATCTTGTTGTTTCTGTGCCTCTTGAAAGCAGAAGTTTACACTTATTCAGTATTATGTTTTCTTTGTGTAAGTCAATGTCTGAATGCCTAAATTTCTTGCATACTGAATTGTGTAACAAACATTTTCTGAGAACTCTAGTAATTTCTTCTGATTAGTTGTTGACATGGTTCTTGTATTTCTGTCACTTCACACTTCTTCACTTTGTTCTCTTTGCAGATATACAGATGTTATTGATGTTGTACAGGCACTGGAGACTCACCCTGACCCTGATGTGAAGTCCTCTTTCATCATAGGAACAATTTCTACTTGCGTAGAACCACTTAGCTGCTATATGGAACATAGGTACATTTTAAAATCTGAATTGTTTTGTGTATTGTTTGTGTATATATAGTTGGGTCTGTTCTATCATCTTGTGAGACTGATGCGACCATATTATGCTGTGTTGCTTGTGCACAGCTGTGCTGGCTTATTGTGTTGTAACTTCACAAAATGTTCTCGTTTTGAGTTTATATCATTTTAACAGAGCTTTTAAATGCAGCTTGACTTATACCTTTAATGTGGGATTGTCATCCACTAGAAAAGCAAAATTTTGTTCTCAAAAGGTTTAACTTGGGAAAAAAAATTAATGTTGGCATCTGTGGATTATGTAGGAACAAACAAAAAGAGAAACAGATTATAGTTGTTGATCTTTACAAAGCACATAAATCATTGCAGTGATTCTTCAGTGAAACTTCCTTATCCTTCATATTGCCAGATAATAAGAAACTTTTATTTCAGTTTGGGTACCTGATTAAGAAAACAAAAAGTAATAATTAAAGTCAGCTATCAAATGAAGTCACTACACATTCAAGATGTGAATTTTCTTGGTTCTCGGTTTCAAATTTTACAGAATATAGTGACAAAAGATGGGAGAGGAAATTCTGGAAGTTAGTTGCACTTCTTAGATTATTTTTAAAAAATTGGCACGCAGCCAAACAACTAATACTTTAAATAGCAAAATACACTTCATAAACTGTTCCCATGTGCCCAACCCAAACTGTAGAGATGACAAAATCTTGATACTTTGTTAAAATGCTTTTCAAGGGATGTAGAACAGAGCTGATTTTAAGACTTTGTGGTCCTAGATATAAACGCTACACACCATTTTTACAGCTATTTATGATCTCAATAAGCAGATGGGTTGATTCTAACACATGAATTCTGTCTCTTTGAGTAAATACCAAGTGCCTCCACCATAATCTTTCAATTTGACGTAGATGATGTTAACCACAAATGAAGGTTATTACTATAAATGTTTCATTAGGCGTATGATGAAAGAATTGCAGGTTATCTCCTGAAGTGAAGTAGCTGTTGATGGCAAAGACATAGCCCATGTAGTGTCTATTTCTGTCTCACTTTGAAGCTTCCTTCTGTGAGAGCTTGCAAAAGTACATAATCTGGCAGACCTAAAATGGCTTTATGCTGCAATCAGTCTTTCTGAGTTATGGAAGTTTTGAGGGTTCCAGAAGAGTAGATTGTGTCTTGCTGTCCGATTTGAACCTTTTATATTTACAAAAAGAACCTCTGTTCTCCAAAGTTTAATTACTGTAGGTATCCAATTAATTCAGGCTCTAGGGCCAAGTCATCTACAGTGCCTGATAATGGAGGGCTTTCTTTTGTTCCAGAATATTACCCCTTTACTTGAGCTCGTTACAGGTTTGATAAAGTTGATAAATGGTGTCACTGCTGTGATTGTTGATATAATGCCAGAAGTACATATGGTACCGTTGCAAAGGCTAAAATAGACCAAATACGAATTCTGCCCTAAAAAGCATGTGTGTTCTAAAGGTACAACCCAGAAGTACAACAATAACTCATGTTTAACACTGTACCTTTTCAAAGTATATACCAATCTTTTACTAATTAACGCTGTGTAATACCAGATAGACCAAACAGACTGAAAATAGTCCCTGAAACAAGAAAGCTCCATAAAATAGATTTGTTTTCCAAAAGTGCTTAGAGGCAGGGAGAGCACTTAGTAAACATGACTTGGAAGGCTATTCCAGGCCAGGGGATAGCATAAAAGAAGGCTTGAAGTTGGGACAGGGTGGTGATGCCATGTTAAGTCTAATAATAGGCATTGTTCAAACGATTGGGAGTCTTCAAACTTGACACAAGGATTATGCTTGTGTTAGGGCTCGATTTAGATTATCGATTAAATGTTTGATACCCAGGCTCAATCAGTTTATTAATGAAAGATAAATCAGTGCTATACAGAAAAGGTTAATACTTCATTCAATCCTGGGAGCAGGTTTGCAACTGACACTTGCTGTTCCAAAGTGATTATAAAAATTACCTGCTTTTATATATTAGCTATTTACCACAAACGGCAATACCTAATTATTACAGGCCTTTCTTATCTGACCTAGTTTCTTCTTCCTGTTTTTCAGGATATAGACACCTACCCCAATTACTTCTAGCACCTTATCTAGTTAAAGACACCTGTATTCATTAATCCAATTATCCTAGCACATGTTTTGTATTTGGCATCACTTCTGAAAGGTTCTGCATACGAAACAAGGGTTACATGTGGTTCAGTTGCTAATAAGCTTTCACAGTGAAGCTTCTGGGAAATGAAAAGCATGCTGGAATTTGGTTCATAGTTAGTATAAATGCAAAGAATAGAAGCCTTCTAGAAATAGATAGTATTGGGTAACTGTTGGTAGAGAGCATTCGTTCGTACCGTGATTTTTAACGTTAAGATTTCTTCTTTTGTTTTCCAGATTCCTTTTTCCTAAATTCCTGGATCAGTGTTCACAAGGTAAATAACTTTGTTTCTTTGGGAAATGATGCAGAACAAAACCTGTCAATACCCAGGCTTTAAACGTTGCATAGACCAGTGATTTCTGACTTTTTCAGCCTGAGGGCCAAACATGTATTTTGCAAAACAGTCAAGAGGCCAGTATCAATACTTTGAGGTACATTCTTTGTCCTGCATAGCTGCCTTCGATGCCTCTCTCCCCCCACCAGATAGCTTGGGAGGGAGGAATGGCTGGAGTATAAGGCATTTCAACTATCCGCAGATGGAGTGTGGTCCCTAGGGGGCTGTTGTCAGCTGGCACAATGTAGAGCTGCTGCCTGGCTCCTGTAAGCTGGGCTCTGACAGAGAATCAGCAAGCTAAAACTAACTGTTAGTTCTTGGTTTCTAAGAACTGAGTAAAAATGTGTACAATATGAATATTGACTTATGAAAGTCATCTGCATAAAGGTAAGTATTGAAATTTCATTAAAACCTACAACAATTACTACTTTTTCTTACTACTGAAAGAGCTTGTGAAAGTAGATTGTTGTCCAGTAGCTGTAGCTAAATAAGAAATACTCTGCTTTAATACAGTATTAGCGTTTGGTTCTACTCTGAAAAGTGATTAAAAATGGCACCACGTTCAGAAGATCTGTTTTGTGGCTGTGTTCCGTCACATCTGCTTGCTTTGAAACAAAAACACGTGTTTACTATTTTCTCTGGTCACAATGGGAAGTCAGAACAGCTGTGGGTATGACCTGGGTTCTGTCCCTTCTCATGCCTCATCAAGCAAATTGTTATTTAAGTTCCAAATGGGAGATTTTTTTTGCCAGCCTGCAAATTCAACCTGAGATCTGAAAGTTAATCTCTGTTCTTGCAGATCATCAATGGTAGGAAAGATTCTGCAGCCCGTTTTCTGCCTTCAGTTACGCCTGTGCAGTTTTATTGTATTCACTGTATTAAACATCCTTCTGTCTGGCCTTGACATATGCAGTCTGCCCTATTCCCTTCACTGGCCCCCCTTCTCAGTTGCATCAAACACAAGCTGCTTGTCTTCACTTAAAAGGTCCTTTATGGTCAACTTATCTTTCCCCTACTTACCTCTCAGTTGCTGTTGATTTGTGGACACTCTGATCAGCCCATGATGCCAGCCTCCACTGCCTACTTGTTTAAATTCTCAAATAAGTACCTTCATGCTTTCTCCCGTGCTGCCTCTCCTGCTTGAGGCACTCTCTATAAACATCTGCCAAGCTACTTCATTATTCACTTTCAAATCCCTCCCCAAAGCTTTCCTTTGCCATGATACCTACAAAAACTTGACAGTGGTTAAGCTGCTGGTGTGCTGTGACCATTGCCTATCATCAGTATTGTTTGAAGTTCTCTGTGCTTGCTGTTCTATCCTTTAGCCTCTCAATCCCAATTTTATTATCTGACAATGTAGATGCTTCTCAAATTAGTCTAAGAACCTCTTAAGATAAAGATATTAGAAGGTCCAATTCTGACCTTTATAATACCTCCCGCCATAAGTAGTTCTACCTTAAATGGTTTGCTCTTGCAAGTACCTTCTATTTTGTCTCATGTTAATGTCCATGGCACAGGGGAAATACCTGAAATTGTTTATAAATTGGACTCGGGACATGAGGGAATTTTCAAGTTCAGCACTACAGCCTGGGAGTTACTAGGGATCTTGCACCCTGTGCTCCGCCATCCCTTGGGTGAGGTATTAGACAGAAGTTCCTTAAGTTGTAATTCCTCTTCAGTGTAATTCTGCTCAGAAATTAATGGTTCCTGTGGTACTTTAAGAAAAGAGAAGGGTGATGACACCAATATGCCAGCCAACATTCTTTCCCTTAATAAAATTGGTTCTGGTACCCAAGGCTTATTGGCGATAGAAGCTAGGATGTTATTTCTGATTCCCTTCAGAAGGCATTTGCAACAGCAGCAGCTAGTTCCAATTTAACTTGTAATTTGTCTCCATGCTGTACTTGTTCACTAGGTGTAAAAGGGCATCTTCTGTATTCAAATCCAGGAAGGTTCCTGTAAATGAAAATAGTAACTGTTGTTTAGCCCTAAGTCTGGGAGAACAGATAGCCTCATGATTTTAAAGAGGGAATTTCTCTTTATGGCAGCACCAGCTGAAGTCTGTTACTTTTCTCCAAGGTTAGACTCAAGGAAGTTAGGTGTCCCATTAGTATTTTTCCAGCTGTTATCCTCATGGCATCTTGTGGAACCGTCATGGAGTGGAATGCAAACTTGGTGTCTAAAAGAACCATTTTGAAAATAGAAAGGAAAAATATTTTCTATTTTTGTTTCTAAAAGTGACAATTGTCTGAAGTCTCAGCTCTAAAATGGTATGGACGAACATCGAGCTTGCCAGGAGGCTTAAATGTTCATTTTTCTTTAAGTCCAATTTTATTAAATTGGCTTTTTCCTTCCCTTTTATTTATTTCTTTTAAATTGGTTCTTGCGCTAACTGATCAAACTTGGCTTCTGTTCAATGATACCACCTGATCTTTAAAAATCTGAAGGAATCCTGCTATCTGTTGCCAGAGCAAGTGTCGTATTTAGCAAAATCGACCCCTGCAACGGTAGAGAGCTGCACTAGACCAGTAATTTCAGTGTTTTAAGAGTTCCTGAGTCACAGGAGTCCAAAGATTCAGATTCCTACCCCTACATCATCCTCCCCCCTGCGCCACACACACAGGTTGTCTGAGGTCCTAGGTAGTCTGGCAGTAAAGTTTCTTAGTGATTTAAATATTTTAAAAAATCATACCTAGGAGTTCCACTGTAATGGGGCTTTGAAAGGAGCAAGTGGGCTAATTCCACTAGATAAATCCTTGTCCACGTGAACTCTAGACTACAGAAGAAGCTACATTTGTATACACAGGCAGCATATGATAAAGTGAACTCTTTCTTCTTCTTTTGTATTATCGTAGTGCCTAGGAGCCCTTTCTATTGACTAGGACCCTCTGGTGTTAGGTGCTGCACAGACATTGCAGTCTCTGCCTCAAGAAGTGTGGACAAGCAATAACAGATGGATACTGACAGACGGGAGAATACAAGGAAACAATGAGATAATATTGGTCAGCATGGAGCTGCTGGGTCTTAGGACACCAGCAGCCTAATCACTGTCAAGTTTACATTTATAGTGAAAATGAAGATTTAGGGACCTGAGGATCCCTTTATTTCTCCTACTTTAATCTCCTGATTCTGAAAATGTTGCAGTATCAGTATTGCATCTGAAGATGATGATTTACTGCAGAGGTCATCAGCACCTTTTCTGAAAGGGATGCAGATGTGACTCAACTGACAGAAATGCAAAGGGATAGGACAGGTGTCAAATCCTGTTCTTCCCTCACCCAAAGATAGCGTAGACCACTGGCTCTCAACCTTTCCAGACAACTATACCACTTTCTGGAGTCTGATTTGTCTTGAGTAATCCCAAGTGACACCACTTAAAAACTACTTGCTTACAAAATCAGACATAAAAATACAAGCATCACAGCACACTATTACTGAAAAATTGCTTGCTTACTTATTTTTACCCTATAATTCTAAAATAAATCAATTGAAATATAAATATTGTATATACATTTCAGTGTATAGTATATAGAGCAGTATAAACAAGTCATTGTCAGTACAAACTAAAATTTCATACAGGCTTCGCTAGTGCTTTTTATGTAGCCTGTTGTAAAAGTAGGCAAATATCTAGATGAGTTGTTGTACCCCCTGGAAAACCTCTGTGTACCCCCAGGGGTATGTGTACCCCTGGTTGAGAACTACTGGCGTAGACTAGCACTGTCACTTGTACAGCGGGATGATAGATGTCTTTGAAATTTCTCATGGAAGTAAGCCTTTCCTTTGCTGCATCAAAAGTAGTAGTGATTCTTTGTCTTCAGAGCACTTCACAAGATTGAGCCTCAGAGCTTCATTGTGAGGGAGGTAAATATCCCCATTTTACAGATGGGGAAGCTGAGTTAGAGTGGCACAGTAAGTTGCTCAGGGCCATACAGTCAGTGAGAGAACTGAGATTAGAACTCCACAGTTCCAAGTCCGAATGAGTAGAATACGATACCTTTCACAGAGTAATGTTCTTTAAGTGATTGGTTTTGAAACCCTCCGTTTTATGTAGTGTAGGAGACTGTAACAATATCTCTGGACATTGATGCTGAACACTGGTTATGTATCACTTTCTGCCTTGTCCCTCCAAAACTCTTCCCACTAAAGACCACCCCTGCAAAGGGGTGAATATTTTAAGGTGGTGATTTTTTTTAACCGCTTGTAAGACCGGTGAGGAATATTGGTACTCAGTGTGTTTTGAGACTGGTATAACAAAGTATGAGCAGCATGATGCCGGCAGTAGCTTTGGTATTACTTAATTGCTGTTATCCAGTTATTGGTTGGCTTCTCTAAGGTGGAAATGCCTACCAGTGGTTACTCTCCATTTAAGAACAGAGGTTTTTCTCCTCTAAACTTCTCTTCTTTTTGACTATCAAACAACTGTATTCTGGTTGGACTGTACACTAAATATTCACAAACAAATGCTTGCTTATGTGCATAACTTTACACAGGTAAGTAAAGTTAAGCGCATACTGAAGTGTTTCTGGGATGGGAGCCCAAATTGGTATAATCTTATTTCCTAAATACGCTATTCCTTCTTTCTACCTGCAACCTGTTATGTCTTGTCTCTTTCAGGTTGTAAGATTGTTGGAGTTCAGGGACTTATTTTCTATATATTTGTATAATGCCTGACACAACTGACAACTCTTCCCTCTTTCCCCCCCCCCCCCCCAACCTCCTTGGCCCCTAGAAGATACTGCAATATAAATGTTTAATAATTCAGAATAATTAAATCTGTTGATTGTTCCGCGTAACTTGCTCAAAATGCTATCAGTTTTAGATTTTCTCATTTTTAATAAGCTTTCCTTATGGGGGTGAGATGCAAACAAATACAACTTACGGTCGATAAACTGAGTAGTCAGTTGCTTGACCATACTTTGATTCGTTATGAAATATATTCAAGAGGTGAAATAACCAGTCAGGTTTATTGCTCTAAGCCAATAATAATATCGCATAGGGAAAAGGTTCTATCTATGATACCAGCCTCCAGGAAACTCTCATGCAGCGACATTATATTCACTTTATACAGATGGAGTGCTCCCAAAGTTGCAAGTTTCAGCTGGTGTTAATTTTATGATGATTTTTTTTTAAACAGGTTACACAACTCTTTACGTGTCACTAAATTCCAACCCATTAGTTTGTCCCAGTTCCCTAACTAGTTATTCAGTTCCTTCTTTATCTTTGTTTTGGATATTAGCATTCCAGGTACTGATCTATGAAGGTACTTCACTAGCTTGTACTAAGACCTAGAACAAATTTATCTTGATTTTGACCAGTTTCCTATCTGCTTAGGCCAGATATTTACTTCAGTAAATTAAGTGTTATGGGATACTTAGCATAAAGTGAACGGGATTATGGTATAGGCCAGTTTAGGCTGTATCACTGTTAATATATTTGTGCTTGATGTTATTGGTGCTTAATGCAGGGGTGGGCAAACTTTTTGGCCCGAGGGCCACATCTGGGTATGGAAATTGCATGGCAGGCCACGAATGCTCATGAAATTGGGGGTTGGAGTGCGGGAGGGGCTGAGGGTTCCGGCTGGGGGTGCAGGCTCTGGGGTGGGGTTGGGGATGAGGGGTTGGGGGTGCAGGAGGATGCTCTGGGCTGGGACCAAGGGGTTCGGAGGGTGGGAGGGGGATCAGGGTAGGAGCGGGGGTCAGGGGTGCAGGCTCCAGGTGGCACTTAGCTCAAGCAAAGCAGCTCACGGAAGCAGCGGCATCTCCCCCCTGTGCCTCCTACACGGAGGCACAGCCAGGCGGCTTGGGGAACTGCCCCATCTGCAGGTGCCCCCCCTGCAGCTCCCATTGGCCATGGTTCCCAGCCAATGGGAGCTACGGAGCCCCTTGGCTGACCCTATGCATAGGAGCCAGAGGGGGGACATACCGCAGCTTCCGGGAGCTGCGCGGACCCACAGCACATGCGGAGTGGGGCAAGCCCCTGGCTGGAGTGCCAGAGCGGAGCAAGCCTCGGACCCCGCTCCCCAGTAGGAGCTCGAGGGCTGGATTAAAACGTCTGAAGGGCTCCCGGGCCATAGTTTGCCTACCCCTGGCTTAATGCATTCCTACATAAATACACTGCTCCATGTGTATATATATGCTAGCCAGCATATACTGATCAACGGTTACAACCTGGAAAAGTGTTTTTGCTATACCACTTAACCAGCATATGTTTATTATTGTTCTCCATCATTGTAGACCTTATTTGAGTGAACTGTTCCGCAATTTCCTCATGCAGGACTGGTGAGCAATGTGGTCTTCACAAGTCATACTACAGAGCAGAGACACCCACTCCTTGTACAACTTCAGAGCCTCATACGAGCAGCAAATCCTGCTGTTTCATTTATCTTGGCAGAAAATGGTCTTGTAACTAGGTAATACTAGCTTCCAGTTCTTTGATTTTCAAGTTGCTGTTGTAAAAATGGGAAACTCTCTTACAAGAAAAGCTGATCCTCTTTGACTTTCACCTATGAACAGAAAGTGGACTTAGTATGTAAACCAGAAAAATGCTTATTTTTCTTAGTCATTACTTCCCTGATAACAGGATACCTCATCTGTTCTTAGAATTTTGACATTTTAAGAATGTCATCTACACTTCAACCAGATGTTCTGATACAGCAGGATACACTAAGGATTTAAGTGTCAAAGGAATACATTAAATGGCCATAAGCTAGAAATAGTACAGTATGATTTAGGAAAAGTTAAGGTTTAAAATGGATGCATCTTTTTATTTGCAGAGTAATTTTCATGTTAGGTTTTTCTTTATACAGCAGTGCAGGTAAAATTCTCTTTCTACAGATTGTAGGTTTATATTAATATTTGTTCCGTTAGAGCTCAATTGTGCAACCTCTACACATATTGAGTAGCATGGATGAGTAAATCCACTCAACTTTAATGGGACCAAACTCAGTGAGTAAGTCCTACTCAGCATCAATAAAAGTTGAATTGAGGATCCTATAAAGTTCTTATAAGGGCTTTTTTGCTGTGTTATATATTTTATTTAGTATATTTACTTGTATTCTAGTTGCAAATAGAAAATTAGTTGAGTAGAGAACTCCTGGTTTTTTTTGTTTTGTCTGGAAAATTGAGAATATTTTAATGTACCATAAATAGTAAACATATAATTATTTTACTGCAATCTGACTAGCACATCCTAATTTATGTAAATAGTTGACAGATAAATGACCATTGTTACCATGTTCTGTAAATTAAAAATCTCAACCTTTTATCTTTCAATAGGAATGAGGATATTGAGCTAATTCTCTCTGAAAGCAGTTTTTCAAATCCTCAGATGATGAGAGCTCGCTATTTAATGTATCCTGGCTGGCAAGTATCTTAACTGAGAAATAATAAAAAAAAGCATTTTTTAATTAACATGAAGGATTTTAAAAGCCCCACTAGCTTATATTTTCAAGACAGTTCATACGTGTGGACCAATCACTTTGTAAATGTCTTTTTTTTAAGAGCTTGTGAGTAGTCGTTTTAGAGCCACTAGTGCCATCTTTTGCCTACTTCGGATCCTCTTCTGTTGCCTTTTAAATGGGTGGCAAAATTGCTATTAATTTCCGTGAGAGCAAGAGCTAGCCCTGTGAGAATAAGAGGAGTTAGGGCAGTACTGACTTGAAGTAAATTCAGTCTGACAGCTGTTCAGCCTAAATGAAATGATCTAGTGGTATTGTTTCAGTTACTAGCAGACAGTTATCCCCAGTGGAATATCCGCATTCTTGATTGGCAGCCTCGGCGGAGGCCAAGGACAGAAAATTCATGGAAACAGAACTCCGTTCTAACACCTAGTGATATCTTCTACAGTTCGGGCTTGCAACACATTGCTGGGGATGGTATGTTGTTGCTGCCGTCTGTGCTGTATCTGTGTGGCAAATAGAGGATTTCATTCTCCAGAACTGCCAACCTGGCACCAATCCCAAATCCTGACCAATTCAGTTTTCTAGTTACATTTAGAGCATTAGAGGCATAGTGTGCAGCACTTCAATCAACATACCCTGTCAGTCCAGAACAGCTTCTATTCTTCTTGTTCAGAATTAATTACACCTTGACTCCAAACTGGGTTTGAGAGAGGCTTCTTAAGTAAACCAGCATGGAGTTATGTAAGGGCAAGCCTTTTTGTAGATCACATATCACTCCAAAGGGAAGAGGATTGGGTTGGAGAAGAAACTGTTTCAAACCTCTTGACTCTGACATTCTCTCTCTTAATGTAGTGCACAGGGGAAAAAAGTGCTAACAGCAGGAACTTCATTGAAGTGGTTCCTGATATCAATCATGATACAAATTTACATATATAATTCTTACCTTGTTTACAGTTTGTATTTCTCTTACATGCAATGAATTTAGTTTTTCTCTTCGTGAAAGCTCCTCTGTTGTTAAAATAACTAATTCTTCATCTTTAGAAACTTGTTAGATAAAAAGCAGATAAAGCATGATAATAGAGCCTTACAGGAACTTTGATTGCTCACGTGAAGACTGGGGAAACGAAATCAAAAATATCTTTGGCAAATAAAGTTGATTTCCCTTTTTCTCTTTTTTTGTTAAAAAGGTATGATGGTAAGTTTGGAGCTGGTTCTGTCTTCCCACCAATGGTTCAGATCTGTGTGTGGTTTAGCCGTCCTCTGGAAAAAACACGATTTGTGACCAAATGTAAAGGTAAAAATGTTTTTTGGTGACTTTAAGATCTAAAATATTGTGGGTGTTTAGTTAATGTAGGGAGACCCTGTGCTATGCTAATCATGAATAATATGAATTTTTATTTAGAATGTGATTCCTCCTCTTTAAAGTACTTCCATATGCTATGTATTTTGACTTTCTTGTCTATTCTGGAAACTTTAAAAAGACTCATGACCTTGTTTAAATAAGTGTAATCTTTTAATATTAAATCTAACATTTAGTGCGTTTGAGGGTAATTATCCCATAGACTTTGATACTTAAAAGCTTTTTCTAAGTTGAAATAAACACTTTTCTGTTTTCTTGCGTTAAAGGATAGCTATCTTGTGACTATATACAATCATTCTTTGCAATGATTACAAAATTAGACTGCTGCTAGAGTGAATATGTGCTTTTAGAGCAGAAATGTCTTTCCGTCTGTCACTTTAAAAATTGTTTTTCTGAGAATCTTCTTTCTCTCCGCACTAAGAGTCAATTATGTGGGAGGGATACTTTTTTATTATAGTACCCTTCGAGCATATATCCTTTTCTCCCCCATAGGGAAGAGAAGTTACGAATAGTGTGGGCTTCAAGGGACATAGGATAGCAGATAGTATGAAGTGGGTTATTTAGAGATTGGGACTCTAACCTTCTACCGCTAGCCAAGGTGAACTATGCTGAATGAGCTGCACCAGGGAAGAGAAAAATAAGTTAAATAACCTGTTTTTGTTTTTATTTCATACAGCAATTAAGTCATCAATTAAGTCAAGTCCTTTTTCTGGAAACATATACCACATTTTGGGCAAAGTTAAGTTTTCAGGTAACTGTAGTGTACTTATTATGCATGGTCTTGAGATTACACTACTTGTTTTCACCTACTCCTAGAATACTAAAATATATCATTTGTAGTTGTTTGGTTCGTAAAGGAACCACACACATCTGTGCACATATGCTACCTGCTATATCAGCCCAGTGTATAAAGAAAATATCTTCTCTTTTTGGTAGATTCTGATAAGATGATAGAAGTCTGTCATAACACATCATCTAATTCATTAAGCCTTGTGCCTGTTCAGGAGGGGCCTACTCCTCCTGATTCAAGAAATGATAACCGAGATCGCAGCGGTCAGCAAGAGTGCTTCCTTGTGTTCATTGGCTGCTCTCTTAAGGAAGAGGATATAAAAGACTGGCTCAGGCAAACTGCAAAGCAGGTTTGTGGACACGCAACTGTTGGGATTTTTTTTCTGTGTTGCCTGGTTTAAAAATCCAAAGAGAAATTTGAGTGTTTTAATATTCTTATTGTTAAAGTAGACTGGTAACTGATTATAACTATGTCCTGCATAGCGCACACATGATTCTACCATTAGAAATGATCTTTTCAACAGGATGGCTGAAAAGGCTTATCAGTGCCACCTGTAATTCGAACTTTATTTTTAAAACATGTCACAGCATATTCACGGTGAGAACTCTTTGCTGCAGAATACTCCATAGCAAATTGAGTATGCGAGTATGTCCCGATAAACCCAAGAAGACTTGGACTGAGGGCTGGTCCACACTAACCCCCCAGTTCGAACTAAGATACGCAATTTCAGCTACGTGAATAACGTAGCTGAAGTCGAAGTATCTTAGTTCGAACTACAAGGTACTTACCGCGGGTCCACACGCAGCAGGCAGGCTCCCCCGTCGACTCCGCGTACTCCTCTCGCGGAGCAGGAGTACCGGTGTCGATGGCGAGCACTTCCGGGATCGATTTATCGCGTCTAGACAAGACACGATAAATTGATCCCAGAAGATCGATTGCTTACCGCCGAACCCGGAGGTAAGTATAGACGTACCCTGAGACATGGTTGTCCTTCATATGGGTGGGGTCCAGAGTAGCCTAAGCTCAGACAGACAATTCCAGTGTGTGGAATCTGCACTTGGGTGTAATGATAATGAGTAGCAGTGACCACTATAGTTAGTGTATAACTGTTTCCATTCCTCCCTCCTGTTCTCGATTGCTCAAATTTTGATCTTCTGGGCTTACATTTTCCAGGCTTGGTCTGTTCTTGACAGTGAAGATTTTTTTTAAAAAAAAGGTTTTGAGCAAAAACTATTCAGCTATTTTTCATCATGAGACAATTTTTTTGGTGGAAGGGGATGTGTTCTCTTCCCGTTTTTAAAACATTTTGCAAACTGCTGTGGAAAGAAAGTTTAAATATAGCATGGAACTAACCTGTGTTCAGGTGAAACCTGGTTTTGATTTACACTGCCTTGAAAATCATATGTTCAGGTTTTTTTGCTAAGTTTGTAAAGTGGGCTGTTAAGTAAGTCCAAAATGTGTATATGTGTGTGGCTAACATAGCACATGGTGAAGAGTAAAGGGTTGGGGGATGCACTTTGTAAGATGGGCAGGGGTGTCTTGTTTCTGAGGGTACGTCTTCACTACTCACTGGATCGGATCGGCGGGTAGTAATCGATCTATCGGGGATCGATTTATCGCGTCTCATCTAGACGCGATAAATCGATCCCCGAACGCGCTCCCGGTCAACTCCGGAACTCCACCAGAGTGAGAGGCGGAAGCAGAGTCGACGGGGAAGCCACGGCTGTCGATCCCGCGCCGTGAGGACCCGAGGTAAATCAATCTAAGATACATCGACTTCAGCTACACTATTCTCGTAGCTGAAGTTGCGTATCTTAGATTGATCCCTCCTCAGTGTAGAACAGCTCTGAGATATTATAGGGACTGCAATCAGTGCTCCTGTAGGCTTTTTAGATGCTGTGACCAGTCTGAGCTCCTGAGGAGTATGGGAAAAGATGTTGTTACGGTGCTTTCCAATCAAATAGTTCCAAAGTACTGGCGAGTGACTCTCTTTGAATTCTTTTTTTAAAGAAAACTCCATACAAAAACTGAGAACATGAAGTTTGCACAGTACAGCACTTGAGCCAGGAACTATTAAAATTATGGTTGCACACATTGCATTAACTCTAGCTCCTTGTCCATACACATTTTGGTACAATCTTTAATTAGATGGTCATGATTTCTCTGATGCAAAAAAAAATTGTAATATATTGTAACTATAAATTTGTATGTGTAGCATCTTGGAATGCAGCGTAGGCTGAGAAGTTGACACTGCTACTTCTATTCCTCCAGCATGGGGTGTGGTTTCTTTTCAAGTGGGAAATGTACATGCTGTATGTACACAAATGTTATTTCTAAATCATGCTGCTTCTTACATGCCAGCGGCATTTGTCCGTTCTGAGACTGAGTTCATGGAAGATTGGACGTTTTAAAAATAAGCAAATTTCTCCCAGGATGAAAAACACTCCCCTTTTTCAACTAACTCAGCAGTGATTGAGCTGAATTTATCAGACCTTGAAAATAAAAGCATAATCTTTGGACTGAGAACAAATATGAGAGATTTTAACTCAACCAGTAACGCTCTCAAAAATGTACAAACCTCTGTAAATGGGATTTATCATGAAAGTGCCTTCTCATCCCCTACAACATCAAAAGTAGAGACTGATTCAGGGGTTTTAAATAATTTAGTATTTCAGTTTCTGCATATTGCCTAAAGAATTGAGGTATAGGCCTCTTTATTAAGTCTAAAAACTTGATTGCTCTGCCTCTTATGTGATTTTTGTGTTTTTTACAATAGCTTATTTAACTAGTTTAGTTAAAATACCTTCAGAATTTTTGTTCTATTCTGTTAACTAAACCACATTTATATAAGATTCTTGAGTTTTTTACACTTGTATTTGTAAAAATTGAATCTAGAGTGCCTTAAGTAAACAAGGCAATTCAATAACCGTGTCCACTTATTAGCATTCATATACATTTTTTAAAAATACCTTGTGTTAGGATTAACCACAATTATCTGGGATTACATATTGCTACCTTTTTCATATTTGTGGTAGTTGTACTTTTCTGGTTGCTTGCTTTTTGGGTGTTTTGGTACCTTAATTATAACATAATGTGATGTTGCCATGAGCATTAAAAGCATTATTGGTATCTGAATCTATGTATAGAAACCTCAGAGGAAAGCCCTGAAAACCAGAGGAATGCTGACTCTGCAGGAGATCAAAAACATTCATGTAAGTACAAGCCATTAGCATCAAGGCTTCGTTTTGACCCTCACTTCCTTAAGTACCCATGTATATGATAGAAGACTATAGCAAGAACTGTGTTCTAAGTTTCTGACTTGATGCATGCAAAACTATTTTTCCTGATGCTGTTAAGCTTCCAGATAAGTGGTGGGAGTGCTGTGTAATTGCATTAGTTTCCAAATAACCCAATTCCATAATAGAGTTTTGGAAGTGGGAGCATGGGGCTATCACATCATAGCAATAATCACATTTTCAGAATAATGATGAATGTATTTCCATTAATTCTTGGTAGCTATATAGATACATACTGTTTGTTCATCTCCGCTGTCCTCTGCGTGTGAGAGGCAAAAATAAACTCATTGAAGATCGTTCTTTCTGTGGACACTCTATTAGAGTGCCCTTGCAGCTGCTACTGTTAAGCTGTCAGTTGCTGGTCTTCCTGCTGGTACAGCCTGTTTTTAGACAAACCAGGAGTATTTACAAGTTACTCTGTGGCTTCCTGTTGGAATAGAAGGTGATTAAACACTAAAACCTCCTGTATGAAATGTGGAGTTTGTCAGGGAAGCATCTGGTCATGTCACAGGACTGGAAAAAGATCCTTATAATCATAAGCACTTAGTGCCTCAATCTTAGATGTTTGCTCTTTAGTATATATCTTGAAGTGGTAATGCATCTGGAATAGAACCATATATCTCTGGTCAATAACAAGCAGGAAAGAAAATGGATTTAAGGATCTGATATGGGAAACTAATAGTACTTGTATTTACATGGCAAGCTACTCAGCATTTTTGAGCCTATACTCTTCTTGCGTTTTAATGAAAGTTTATTTTGATTATCTGTCCTCACAACAAATATATGGATAGTTGCAGGAGATCTTTGTGGAGAGTCAGTTTGGGAAATGGCACAGGGTGCAAAGCTGTTAAAGGGACAGCCTAATGACTACGTGCAACTTATTTCAAAATATATCAGTTTTAAATTGAATTAAACAAATGTTTGATAAAAGCTTCATGTTACCCAGGTCTGTATATGTTTCAAAATTAGTTTGAAATGCAGTGAAGTCTATGCAACAGGCTGCCTTAGGAAACCTGTCATAAGAGACCATCCAAAAGCAACCCCAAAACTACCTTTATTATAAGGTCACCTCCATGAAGCAACCTGTTTCTTAGTTCTTTAAGTAGTTAAGACATATTTTAATGTATTTTTAAAGCATTCTCTGTTCTGCATATAAGGACAATTACAATACATTATACTACCATGACTCAGTGACTCCACTCCTCACCCCGCTTTTGTTGCTTAAGGAATTAGTGCTCATGCCACCATTCTCTTAAATAGAATGAGGACTGATGTACAGAGTGCACAGAGTATTTATACAATGAGTGTTCCCTCATTTCCTAGGCAATCGTGGAGATACAGTCCGAGATGTTCAGATATTACGGGGACAGGAGTGATGTAAGCACCTTGGCTGTTAGATCTAGATTCTCAATTAATAAAGGATTAGAGGGTAATGTAATTGATGCAAATCAACATGGGTTTATGAAAAATAGGTTCTGTCTAACTTGATCTCTTGTTTGAGATTACAAGTTTGATTGAGAAAGATCATAGTGTTGACATAATATACTGAGACTTCTGTAAGGCTTTGACAGACATGACATTTCGATTAAAAACCTAGAAGGACCTAGAACTAACATGGCATATATTAAATGGATTAAAAGCTGGCTAACTGTCAGGTCTCAATGTAATTGTAAATGGGGAAAAGTGATCCAGCAGATATGGTTCCAGGGAGGTGCCGCAGGGATCAGTTCTTGGCTCTATTTTATTAGTGATGTGGAAGAAAACATGGGCATCACTGATAAAGTTTGCAGATGATACAGATTTGGGGTAGTGGTAAATAATGAAGAGGACAGGGAACTGATATGGAGCGATCTGGATTGCTTGGTAAACTGGGCACAAGCAAACAATATGCATTTTAATATGGCTAAATGTAAATATATACATCAAGGAACAAAGAATGTAGGCCATACTTACACAATGGGGGACTCTACACTGGGAAACAGTAACTCAGAAAAAGATGTAGGGGTCATAGTGGATAATCAGCTGAACATGTGCTCCCAATGTGATGTGGCCAAAAGAGCTGATGTGATGCTGGGATATATAAATAGGGGAATCTCAAGTGGGAGTAAAGAGGTTATTTTACCTCTGTATTTGGCACTGGTACAACTGTGTTTGGTGTTTGCAGTTTTGGTGTCCACAATACAGAAGGTTGTAGATAATTTTGGAGAGGGTTCAAAGAAGAGCCACAAGAATGATTCAAGGATTAAAAAATGTTTTATAGTGATAGACGCAAAGAGCTCAATCTATTTAGCTTAACAAAGAGACAGTTATGGGTGACTTCAGTACAATCTATAAGTATCTACATGGGGAACAAATTTAATAGGGTCTTGAATCTAGCAGAGAAACGTGTACATTGATCCAATGGCTGGAAGATTTACCAAGGCTCATGATGGATTCTCCATCACTGACGATTTTTAAATCGATTGGATGATTTTCTAAAATATGTGCACTAGGAATAATTTTGGGGAAGTTTTGTGGCCTGTTATACACAAGGTCAGACTAGACGATCCCAGTGGTCCCTTCTGGCCTTGGAAACTATTAATCTATTCTGGATTGAGATGAACAGGGCCAGTCCGTGTCTCTTGAGTGGTTTGTCTGGAGACCCAAGAAGATAGCCCTGTATCAGTTAACATTCACGGCTTGTTCAGACTAGGATAAAAGGCATGTTTTTAAATTATATTAGCTAGAATAGGGTAGGGCTAACTTGCCCTTTCCAAACTAGCGTTGCATTGTTTCGGCTAACAAGTTTTCAGAGTATACCATTTATCCTAGTCTAGACATGCCCTTAGGGTCCTCTTTTACAACCAAGAGGACAATAAATGTTTTGGGTTTTTTTCCCTCAATTTTCCTAGTAGAAAATTAAATTACAAGGTAACAGCTAAAGATACTGCAATCACGTTAGTATTTAAGCCTGTTTTGCAAATGTCTACCTCATTTAAACAAAAGGTCAAGCACTTTTGTACTGGGTTGGTAAGTTTCTGAACAGAGGCATCCCCCTTCTGTTTAACTGCATAGATTTACATACCCATGTTTTAGACTGCCTACATGTCTAATGGTACAGTATTTGCCTTTGAATGCAGATGAAGCGCCACTTGGATCCACTTCCAGCTGGTTACTTTTACAATGGAACTCAGTTTGTGAATTTCTTTGGGGACAAGATGGATTACCATCCACGTATCCTTTAATATGTATTTAAATTCATGAGTATTTTTGTAGAAAGTATGCTGCAGATTTAGACAAAGCTGACATATGGAATATTGAGGCAGAGCATTATCCTTAAAAGAGCCAACTGACTAGCTGGTGATCATGCATAGTGAAAGATTTTGATGTTTTGAATCAGCATATGACCATTTGCCGTATCAGGCTTTAACATTAATAGATCACTCCTACAGTCACAGTGTAAGAAGCTGAATTGAACAAACCATAGGTCATTAGATCATATAGAAAATCAAGTACAGTATAATCCTGATTTTTTCAAAAACCCTGTTATCTGAATCCCTTCTGTCTCCGTGCTCTGCATTAGGATAATGTGGAGGTTCAGATGATAGAGCAGAGACCCCCGGCCCTGGTGGAGGCCACCCTGTTGCTGAATGGCCTTTGCAGCAGCTCAGGAAGCCTTGTGCAGCCCTCCTGTCATGGGACTGAGTGAGTGGAGCCATGACAGCAGAGCTGCAAGGGCCCCTGCACTGCTGCAGGGCTGGTGACACCTGATCCCTGCATGTGCAAGGTCCTGGTGGGGCAGATGGAAGCAATGCCCAGAAGTCTCCACTTTGCCCCATCAGGGCCGCAGCCTTCCTCTCCTCCCCTCCCCACTCCCCACCCCTTGCGCTTGCAACAATCAAGAGGGTAGTCCTGGTGTCATGGGAGTGAGTGAGCCTGGCCGTGAGCTACAGAGGGCTCCCTGCACTGCCACTCCTGCCCTCTCAATTATCCAAACTCCTGATTATCCAAACAAAATCTGTGTCCTCTGTGGTTTTCAGATAATCGGAAGCATACTATCTCCCCCCTCCCCCCCAAAAAATCTCAATTTAAACCAAATAATCCCTTAACTACCTTTCAATATAATGTGTCACAAAAAGAATGTATACTTGGAGAAACCCCCCAAAAAAGACAGCAAGATCTCTGGCTACAAAAATATCTCATTCTTATTCCTTGGATGTTGAAGTTTCATTAATGTAAAAAACCTTCTAGCCTGATTGATGTGGAAAAACCTCACATGCATAGGAACTAATCACTGTATCTTCAGAGTGCGCACACAAATAAAATCAGAAGCATGTGCGTGATTACCCTCCCGTATTACTTGTGCATTAAAATATGGCTGCACTTGCTTCATTATTTAAAAACCCTTGCTTGGGTTCTGCACCCTTTACTTGATATCAGCAACCAGCTATGGCGAGCATACACTGAACTCTGAAATTAGCTATCTTTGTTTTCTTAGATCAACAGAATTGGTTCCTTGTCAGGACAAAATAAAATATACCAACATCCAAGGGGCTTTTTTTAGCTTTTCCTGAATCACACTGATTACTTTTTTACCTGAACTGGAGTATTGGATGGTTTCAGAGTAGTAGCCGTGTTAGTCTGTATCCGCAAAAAGAACAGGAGTACTTGTGGCACCTTAGAGACTAACAAATTTATTAGAGCATAAGCTTTCGTGGAGTATTGGATTTTCTCTCAATATTTGGCAATAACTCCAGAGTCATATTAACAGACCTCCACTGTACAATTCCTCATGTGTTTATCACATTTTCTAATATTTTTATCCTAAGATTCTCTCTAAACTATTATTTATTATTATTTATTTGTATTATTGTAGTGCCTAGAAACATTTGCATTAGGTGCTGAAGAAAGAGACCATCAGTCACAAACAACTTACCTCAAGTCTCCTTTTATGTTCTCAATTTCGTTTTTTATTTCTTGATCTTCAGTAACTGATTGATTGTAATTTACTTGGAAAGCTGCAGGTGGATACTTCAGTTCTTCTTTGAGCCAGAGGGCCCACTTGTCCTTCCACAACTTCTGTGGCACTTAATTTTAATTCTTAAATCATCAGACCTCTCTTCCCTTCTTGGATAAATTCCCTAACCATGGTCATTTTGGTAGAAAAGTTAAGGGAAAACAAAGCAGCACATATGCTAAACCTTGTTCATGAATATTAATCTTGATATTTCTGCTGGTGGGATTTTGTGACTTTTTTTTCTTATTGAAACCTACTTAATCAAATTCATGTACACCTCTACCTCGATATAACGCTGTCCTGGGGAGCCAAAAAATTTACCGTGTTATAGGTTAAACCACGTTCTATTGAACTTGTTTTACTGCGTTATATCCAAATTTGTGTTATATCGGGTTGCGTTATATGGGGGTAGAGGTGTAATTCTGGTATGCAAGACCAAATAATGGATGAGACTATCCCAAATAATGTACCACAGCATCAACCACCCTTTCACAGCCATTAAGACAGTCTAATAACAGGAATAATACCCTCTTTCTCATTTACTATCCCCTCCTAAATGCAATCCAGTACAAATGGAACATACTTCCAGGGTCTAGATACTGTGTGACAGGTCTACATTTTTTTTTTTGAGTAAATTTAAAAGCCAGATTGAAAAAGCAGCTGGTGATAGGAATCCTGATTTTTTTTTTTTTTTTTTTTTTTTTTTTTTTTTTTTTTTTTTTTT
>NW_020664417.1:97686720-97755466 GCF_002925995.2 Terrapene triunguis | reverse complement strand
TTTTCTCTCAATATTTGGCAATAACTCCAGAGTCATATTAACAGACCCCCACTGTACAATTCCTCATGTGTTTATCACATTTTCTAATATTTTTGTCCTAAGATTCTCTCTAAACTATTATTTATTATTATTTATTTGTATTATTGTAGTGCCTAGGAACATTTGCATTAGGTGCTGAACAAAGAGACCATCAGTCACAAACAACTTACCTCAAGTCTCCTTTTATGTTCTCAATTTCGTTTTTTATTGATCTTCAGTAACTGATTGATTGTAATTTACTTGGAAAGCTGCAGGTGGATACTTCAGTTCTTCTTTGAGCAAGAGGGCCCACTTGTCCTTCCACAACTTCTGTGGCACTTAATTTTAATTCTTAAATCATCAGACCTCTCTTCCCTTCTTGGATAAATTCCCTAACCATGGTCATTTTGGTAGAAAAGTTAAGGGAAAACAAAGCAGCACATATGCTAAACCTTGTTCATGAATATTAATCTTGATATTTCTGCTGGTGGGATTTTGTGACTTTTTTTTCTTATTGAAACCTACTTAATCAAATTCATGTACACCTCTACCTCGATATAACGCTGTCCTGGGGAGCCAAAAAATTTACCGTGTTATAGGTGAAACCACGTTCTATTGAACTTGCTTTACCGCGTTATATCCAAATTTGTGTTATATCGGGTCGCGTTATATGGGGGTAGAGGTGTAATTCTGGTATGCAAGACCAAATAATGGATGAGACTATCCCAAATAATGTACCACAGCATCAACCACCCTTTCACAGCCATTAAGACAGTCTAATAACAGGAATAATACCCTCTTTCTCATTTACTATCCCCTCCTAAATGCAATCCAGTACAAATGGAACATACTTCCAGGGTCTAGATACTGTGTGACAGGTCTACATTTTTTTTTTTGAGTAAATTTAAAAGCCAGATTGAAAAAGCAGCTGGTGATAGGAATCCTGATTTTTTTTTTTTTTTTTTTTTTTACAGAACTTTACCCAGGGACATCAGATGGAAGCTTGGGATGATTTTAGAGGCAACGGTTGGGGCAGAGACTGGATATCCTGGAGATATCCTGTCACTTACCTGACCTGCTGGTGTTTCACACAGCCCTGATTATTTTTTCCTATTGAGATTAAGAAAGTTACCTATGTAACGCTTACAGTCTCTTTGAGGAAGCGTACTGATAGTCCGTTCTGACTCCGGGATATGCTAATACATTGTATTATTGCCCACAGAGGAAAATTAATATGCAGAGCTAACTAGTTCAATTGCTTACTTAGTCCAACCTGTTCTGATTCTAGTGCACATTTTTATTTGAATGAATACTTTTCCTTAGTATTTCGACATCAGTAATGGACCAATTCATGAACGACTACTTGGAAGAAGCTAACAGAGAAATCGAAAAGTACAACAGAGAGCTAGAAGAACAAGAATATCATGACCTCTTTGAGCAGAAGACATAAGCATGCATGTTTGTGGTATTAAATGCACATAAACATTGTGGATTTCTAAACTGTCATCTATCAGTAACCGAAAAAATGCTGACAGCCTTGCTGGTTAACAAGAAAATGAAAAGTAAAATGTTAGTTTTTAGCAGTTTTAAAATGAAACTTCATTCCTGTAAAGCTGGCATTTTAATCTGGTAACTACTTAGTTGTTTGTACAGTCTGGTTCACATCCACTTCATCTTAATTCCAGATCATAAAAAGCATCACCTGGAATTTCTCTGATTAGCAGTGGAAATATTACATGTTCAAAACAAAACTATGTCCTAATAGCCCTGTGTATGAGCAGTGAAATTGGTCTGTGGTACAGATAATCAAAAACCTGGAGCTCATTTCTTTCAATGTCCTATCAAACTTCCTGTACAGAATGTACACAGGTGTCCATAAATGAAAAAGTGGCCAACACTTGTTACGCCCTGAAGTATTTCAGTATGAGAGTTTGAGTGTGTTCCTAAAGCGAGAAATGGGGGAACACTTGAAAAGCTCTGATCACCTGATCTTGCTGCTGCTCTCAATGGCTCATTTTCTCCTGTGATACTATCGTTCTCATGCAGAATGCATTACAGGCAGAGTGGTGTAACCTATGACCTGACGTTGCTGGAGAGTAAAAGGGTTATCTTGTACATTTTCCTGTAGCCCCAACATCTGAGCAAATCATCTGGGGATGAGCAAGGTATCTTTTGGCTGAAGAGATGAGTTATTCGTCTACTCAATATGTTTTCAAAGGTAAAAAAGAACAGTAGAGAAATACAGAATAGTACTTGAAGTACTTTATCTGTCAAGCTTTTAGGAGAATCTATGTGCCATAGCCTTCCACATAATTGAAACACTGGGTTTGATTTTTTTTGGTTCCGATTTGTTTTTTCAAGCTGATGATATAGTGAGAATGATGGCACCTTGTCCGCTAAATTAAACAAGAACTATTTTGAATATGACTACATAGAACGCTGGCCAAGACTCTGAGGTGGCTAACCTGCAGGCTACTGACCGACAGTATTGTAGGGCTTGTTACCTTGAAAAACAGATTACTGTAGCTCACTGTGTATTTGGAAATTAGTTTTGTGGAAACCAACCATGGCTGAACATTTTAACTTGCATATTCCTTTCCCTCAGGAACAGATAAGGATCAGCTTTTAGTGCATCTGTGACCTTTCTGTTGATCAGATGTATTTGATGCAATAAGAATTTATTGAAGGAATAATTCCGTATAGTATGCTTATAATAATGAAGCATAACTGGTGTTCATAAGCTCTTCTGTTAAGAAAGGAAAACTAGATTGAACTCCTACAGTCAAGTGCAAGTCTACATAGAAATTTGATGCCTTAGTTAGGAAAGAAGTTCTTTAAATTTGGAATCTTAAATGGCTGAAATTTCAATTAGACAATAAAAATTGGAACACTTCAGATAAAATTTTAGTATACATCACTACTAGCCTGTACTGTGATCATTAGGGTATACGGATTCCGTAAGAGAGTACAGATTTTGAATTCCAGGTGGTGCAGATTAGGATTTAAATGTTTGTAAGGCGGCTGCTTCGTTTTT
The DNA here is from genome assembly GCF_002925995.2 of Terrapene triunguis. NCBI lineage: Eukaryota > Metazoa > Chordata > Testudines > Emydidae > Terrapene > Terrapene triunguis. The sequence continues at coordinate 97,752,414 of NW_020664417.1, read as the reverse complement.
TCATGCTAGATGTTAAAAGTTTTCAGAATTTAGGCATTATCTTGCACACCACAGGACTTGAATAGGATAGAAGTGTTTTCCTTATAAAGCACAGTGAAAGCCAGCAGTTTAGTTCCAAGTTTTGTATGCTTTCTGGGGCAACCCATATTGCAGGTATAGAGCATCATAATAAGGCTCGAGAATTATCTATGCATGGCTACACTTTAGTCTTTTAATATACTTAGTGCCTGGTAGGTAAACGTAGCTAACAGTTGATTTCTGGGGTGTTGTCAGTGTTTAGAAACTAAGTAAAATTGGCTATGGAAACTGCGTATTAAGACAGGGTTGTGAAAATATAAAGTTCTGTAGGTAATATTGCAAAAGGGGCATTTAGACAATAGAATAATTCTTTGCCAATATAACTTAGCGTAAACACTGTGTGCTCCTTTTTACCATAAATTGTCTAATCCGCAAAAGCCATATATCTAGAATAGCTGTATGACTATGTAACGTCAGACATAAAATACCAGGAGCTGAGACAAATGGCACTCGGTTGACACTTTGTCTCAACTTGGAAATCAGTAACGGAGTAGGTTTTAAGTGCAATTGATAGATGAAGATACTGTAGCTTATACTCTGCTGAACTCTCTTTAAGAATTCTAATTTGTGCAGGTCTTGAAAATAAATATTGATGGGCTGCTTCATCTAGGTTTAGTATAATAAGCTAATTAAAACAGAGATGCCCTGTGACCAAAACAGGAAATACTAAACTTATTAAATTGGGTTTATTGCTGCACAAATCAAGCTGTTTTTAAAGCCTGAATCAGAAGAGTTCACCACAACAAAGGCATAGTATAGATATTATATGCTGTACTGCATGCGGAGTGGTAACAATAACTGTGTAATATGATGAAGACCTTTCACCATACTGGTACTATTTCAATTAATATATTTTGGTATTGAAATAATTTGATTACCTCAGCTTTTAATGTTTAACTGTGATTTTTAAAAAAATTACCGAAATAGTGAAACTGTGACAATGATATCCTTTAAACATAGCAGTGCCTTGCATATGGCGCCATTGATGCACTAAGCGGATTATGGGAGTGGACGTCATGGGTTGTATTGCTTGCACCCTTTTTTTAAAGGAGAAACGGTTTTGGTGAAAGGACTTAAAATTAACCTAGTGAAGAATATTAGCACATATGGTTAAATCGTTTTTTAAAAAAACTCTTTGAGGACTAAAATGTATAAATACTTGATGCTGCTGATGTTTTATAGCAGTTGCTGATTAATTTTACTTCCAACAGTCAGCAGCCCCCCCCTTTTTTTAAGGGGGGAAATCGTAATTTTTGTATTCCTGTCAGAGATGTATATACCATGCTGAACCCTAACTGCAGGGGAATCTGGTTTTTATTTTTTGAAGTTGAGATAAGAATTGGGTTAATCCTAAATATCTAGTTTTTGAAATTTTTAGCTACTGTAAAACAAAAAAAGCACCATCTCTCGATAAGCTGCAAATGTTCAAATAAGTAAAAAGTGCCATTATACTATCTTTTTACTGTATAATGAAAATGGATAAGAGTAACTTTGTGTCCAGGCATTTCTGGTATTATGCTGAAGTGCTAAGAGTCCTCAAAGGGTTTATATGCTTTGCTGACCTTAACGTTAGCAGCTTGTGTTTTTTCTCACAGAGAATGAGTGTTGGTCAGAAGTTGCTGAAGTTATAGGGGGGTGAAAAATGTGACAAACTTAGCAAGGGAACACTTGCAACTTGAACTGAGCTGTGACCTACGATTATTTCTTTGTAAAGCTGTGGAATTTGGTATTCCAGTTTTTACACATTTGTATGATTATTTAGCAAAAATGATTGCAGGGAGGATTTAAGTTGCAATTAAAAGTTCCCTAATAAGTTTTATATTGAGATTTTTCTGAATTTGCACAGATATAAGCTCTGGAATACCTTGTTTGGTATTCTTAAAAGGGAAAATTGTAACTAGTATAGTAAATCGTAAACTGTGAGTTGTTAGAACAACGTTGTTAATCTAATTTTAGATTGTTAAAAATGTACCTCAAAAGGCTAGTGAGAAATTGCTTCATTTTTACACAATTGTCAAATACTAATATAACAAATCTCACTTTACAATGTGCCAAAATTCACTTTTATACTAGTTTTCAATGCTTTAATATTTGCAACTTGTTAAGTTAAAACTTGTATTTACAAACACTACTGTAACTTCAGTTAAACTGAATTGTGTGATTGAAGCTTTTTTGCTTATTGTATTTATTACACAACTTGATTCCGTAAATATATAAAATTACCTTTCCATTTATTTTTGTATTGTTTTACATGTTTATACCTGCAGTTTGTGTGATTTTTTTTGTTACAACTGTAATTCCGATGTCATGCTAAGAACCAATAAAGTATATCCATTTGTTGTCTTTCATTTGATTCTTTGACAAATTGAACAAGTTCATGGTTATTTAAGCTGTATTTTTTGAGGCTCTCAGCAGTCACTTTTTAAACTGAGGCTACATGTAATTATGCATTAGACAGTTAACTAAAACAGGAAACAAAATGCCACACGATCACTTGTAACTAAGCTCCCCGTGTACACTTAAAATCTTCATAATGAGTGATCTCTGTCCAGCAAAACAATAATATAAAGCTGCTGGTTTAATTTCAGACCATATAGTAAGCCTCTTAACTAGTTGGGTAAAACTCATGCAAGTGATTTTTTGTATTGTGCCTACTCAAGTCTTGCTTTTAACCAGTTGCACACTTGTAAAAATAATTATGGCCGTTTATTCTTTGAAAGCCAGAAATTTATTGCAAGTCTCAACAGCAAAATTGATTTTACTGTTTTTTGAAGCAAATTCACTTAACGTTCAGCTCAGAATGTTAATAGCGGACTTAGTTGTAGTGAAAGTGTTTACATGTTTATGCACACACTGGATAAGGGCTAAATCCCGTTCCTTTTATTCCTGTAAGTAAGAGGAAGGACCACTTTTTGAGCAACAGATTTTATGTAAAAGAAGGCTTGTCAGAACGTGTTTTTGATAATTTTGATGGATAATGTCGGTGATTGTTTATTCTTTAGTATTTTTTTCTATTTGTATCTATGTAAATTTTCACAGTTGCAGGAAACTGGGGAGGGCTCACACAATTATTTTATGACCGTAGATACTGGGATTCAATAGCTCCAACTCTTCAAACACAAATTGTCAACATCACATGTTAAAATTACATTACAAAGTAAGTATCCTTAAATCAAACTCTAATGATGTCTCAAGCAGCATTTTTCTTTTGCCTTTCTTTGATTATCAATGGAAATATTTTTTCATCTGTGTGTAATGAAATCGACATCTACTGATTAAAAATCTAATCCTTCCAAGCCTATGTAAAAGAAATTGAATTTGACATTTCCTTTAAGTTCAAAACTGTTCTATATATTCAGCAATATCTTTATTCCATATGCTCAGTATCTTTTCCAGCAACTTTATTTCATATTTGATATAAATCATTAACTTTATGCAGTATTTTTTTAATTGCGTTAATTTGATGCTTATGATTCATCATGCTTTAGGAATTATTTTGGGGAAGTTCTGGTCTGTTATGCAGAAGGTTTGACTAATGATAGTAGTGGTCCCTTCTAGCCTGGGAATCTACGAGGTATTGATAGCACTAGCTATAGGGGTGTGCTTTTGAACAGTTAGCTGTGCTTCCCATCTGGACCTGTAGTATGCTCATCCTGCTCTTCTTTATATGGGCTCCTCAGATGACCAACAGAGCTAAAGAAAAATCCATTTTCATTGTTAACCTGAGAGAGACAGACTACATTTTGCATCCAGTCCTCCAGAACTGGAAAACCACTCTCTTTCTCCCTCTTAAGAGAAAGAAAAGCTGCCCTCCCTTCCTCTCCCCGCCTGTATTTAAAAGATTTATGCCTTTTCTTTCCCCGCTTTTTATACATCATGCTGAACTACTACATAGAAAGAGAAGCTGAGCCTGAATATCTGAACACCCCATCCCATTTGGGGGAAATTGTGAGCCGTATGTGAAAAAGCTTTTACCAAAGAAGTGTGTTTTGGGTACACCTCTTTGTAAACAATGAAAAAAAAAAAACCAACATATGCGTGTCCAACAGTATTAGACTGAAAACAGGTAGCTTCCTCACCTCAGCTCTGGATACCTAGTCTCTGCCCTGTCTATTGCTAGGGTTACAGCCATGCTACACACACGCATGCACGCACTGTAGGAACACTAGAGAAGAGAGACACATCTCAAACCAATTAGACTGGGAAAAGCCAGTGTTTTTAAATGAAAACCAGCTGCTCATTCTTTAAAAATAATTATCCCATTAGCCATTGACCGGCTGGATTACAGTATTGCTTCCTTACCAAATGATATTCTTCATTTGTCATTTTCTTAACCTAATTTTTTTTTTAAATTTTTTACTAAAATCTTTCATGTCCACCTCTTTAAAATGAACTCTGATCCCTGGTGCATGTACAGCATGTTACATTCTTCGAGTGATTACTCGTGTATTCCACAGTAGGTGTGCGCGTGCTCGCCATGTGCACCGGTGTCGGAAGAATTTCCCCTATCAGTACCTGTAGGGGAACTCTTCCCCCCCCCCCCCCCCAGTTCCTTCTTGCAGCCAGTGAAGGTGCGTGGGAACTGCTCTGTTCCAGCTTTGCTGCAGTTCTTCCCCAGAACTCTTATCCGTTCAGTGTATGGTACCTGTAGTTTGATTAGTTTAGTTTAGTTTTTAGTTAGTGTGCCCAGGTCAGGGCATGCCCCGTGCCCTGGGTTTTAAGTAGTGTGACACTTGTAGGTGACCGATGCCAGTGAGTGATCCGCACATGGACTGTTTACGTTGTTTGGGTGAAACCCATCTCAGCGATCGCTGCAAGATTTGCAAGTCATTCAAGCCTCGCATTATGCGATCGTCTCCCAGACCAGGGAAAACGCCGGGTTCGGCAGGGCCGTGCTCTGTCCCGAGAGTTTGTGAACTCCTTCCCACGTCCAACAGATATAGCTTGGAATCACCTATTGTGGAATACACATGAGCAATCACTCGAAGAAAAGACAGTTACCTTTTCTGTACCTGGTGTTCTTCAAGATGTTGCTCATGTCTATTCCACATCCCGCCCTCGTTCCCATCTGTCGGAGTTGTCTGGCAAGAAGGAACTGAGGGTTGGGGGAGTGCACAGCGCCCCTTATACCGTGCTATGGAAGCGCCACTCCAGGGGTCACTGGGGTGCTCCCCTACGGGTACTGCTAGGGGAAAAACTTCTGACACTGGTGCACGTGGTGAGCACGCCCACCTACTGTGGAATAGACACGAGCAACACATCTCGAACACCAGTTACGGAAAAGGTAACTGTCTTTTATCCATTCAAATCAACTCACTGATAGTAATTTATGCAAGCAAGAAAGTCCCTGCCCCAGAGATCTATAACAAAACAATAAATGAATGAAATGGGAGCAGGGGGAGGAGGTAGGCAGGGGTTGGGAAAGACCAAAATACCAGTAAAAGGAGCATGTTTTGCATAGTAGACAGTAGTCTTAGCTCACCACCTGCTATCAAGTGAAATTTCAGTTGATTTTTAAAGCAAGATGGATTGTTTCCCCCTTGAGCAATCTGCCTTGAGGTGATGTAGCAATCTGCCTGTCCTCATCCCTTAATTTCAAGTCAAAGGTAAGTTTCCGGTGCCCAATGTCAAATGCTTCCTCAATACCACTCAAAATATAGCATTAAAATTGATGATAATCAGGAATTTTCCCCAGCTAAACAGGTCACATTTGAAAGCACAGTAGTAATTTCTCTTTTTAAGTGTACCCTTTTTGAGCCCATTTTACAGTGCTGCTGGGTATGTGCAGTTGGCCTTGCTGTGCTGTACTAAAATCAAGAAGGGGGTGGAGGGGAAGTTTTCATTAGCTTTTTTGTATAATGGGCAATTTTTGCCCCTTAGTTTCTACCAGCCAGATCAAGAGTTTAGCCAGAATCCACCAAACAGCCTGACCATTACCTTTTAAATATTAGACCTCAGTTAGGGTTACCATCCGTCCGTATTTCCCCGGACATGTCCGGCTTTTGCGTCTCTAAATAGCCGTCCGGGAGGAATTGGTTACAAGGTTAAAAGGTCCGGGGTTTTTTTCTCCCTCGCCTCCCTCCCTCCCTTCCATGCAGAGTGCGGCTGCTGATTGGGCGGCTGGGCCAACTGACCCACTCCCATTGGCCTCCAGCAGCCAGAGCCCTCCCCTGCTCCCCCCTCCCTCTGTCTGCAGCCCTGTGTAACACCCAAACCGACCCACCGGGCAGAGTATTTTGCAAACACGTGGAGCCAGAATGGTAAGGGGAGTCCTGGGGGGGGGGGGCAGTCAGGGAGCGGGGGAGTGTTGGATGGGTCCCTGGCCTCCACCTGCCACCCCCCCTCCTCGCGTCCCCGTCCCCCCCGTGGGCCCCGCCCCGCCTGCCTCTCCCTTGTCTGCTGCCCCCGGGTCCTAGTGTCCCCCGTCTACTAATGGGAAGACAGGCTGCTCTTTCTCTTCAGATCGTATAAATCCTTCCACCCTAGCCCTGAGCCTCTCCAACATCCCAAACCCCTCAGCCCCCCACACCCTAATCCTCTGCTCCATCCCTGAGCCCCCTCCTGCATCATGAACCCCTCATCCTCAGACCCACAGCCCTCACCCCTGCATCCCCTCCTATCCCCAAACTCCCTCCCAAACCCCCTCCCCCTTCCCACACACCCCCTCCTGCCCTCAAACTCCCTCCCAAAGCCTGCACCTCCTCCCTTTGCACCGCCTCCCACCCCCAAACTCCATCCCAGAGCCTGCACCCCTCACTCCCTCCTGCACACCCACCCCCTGCCCCAGCCAGGAGCCTGCACCCAGCACCCAAACTCTATCCCAGAACCTGCACCCCTCCTACACCCTAATCCCCAGCCCAGGACCCGCACCCCAGACCACCTCCCCCCACCCAACCCCCCTCCCAGAGCCTTAGGCAGATGGGTGGGGGGGTTCTGGGCACCACCAAAATTTCTACAACCCTGCCACCCATGCGAGTGGATAAGGGTCGGGGCAGTCAGGGGACAAGAAGCAGGGGGTTGGGGTTCTGAGGGGGGCAGTCAGGGGGTGGGAAGTGGGAGGGAGTGGATGGGGGCGGGGCTAGGGCGGGGCTTCCCCCCGTGTCCTCTTTTTTGATTGTGGAAATATGGTAACCCTACCTCAGTATCCAGAAATTGTGCTGTTATTTTCAGAAATGCCATAAAGAACTTAGTCCCTGATCTGACAAACGCTAAGGGACGTGTTTAAAGTTGGGACCTTTGTGCTAGATCTAGTATAAGTTAAGTCAATAGGAGGTTTTCCACCAGGGACCAGGCCTTTAGATAGAAAATGCTGGTAAGTTAACGCTCAGTATGATTTTTATCTTGCCATGTAGTCACTTCTTAATTGGATTTGAATAGCCAGCTTAAGCCATTCATAAAGGAGGATAAATTAAAGGTCATTTCATTCATTAAGTTTGTTTAGGCCTTGCAGAGTCCTCTTTTGAATGTCTATTTAGACAGTGTTTTGATGCTGTGCGCTTTAATCAATTACATTTTAGCCCTCCATTAGCAGACTTCATTGTCCCACTTGCCTCCTTTCTGCTCCACTTAGTTTTTGCTGCTTGGATTTACCCAACATTTCTGTTTAGCTTGTATGCTTTAATCATATGGAGATATACCTATCTCATAGAACTGGAAGGGACCTTGAAAGGTCATGGAGTCCAGTCCCCTGCCTTCACAGCAGGACCAAGTACCTTCCCTGACAGATTTTTGCCCCAGATCCCTAAATGGCCCCCTCAAGGATTGAGCTCATAACCCTGGGTTTAGAAGGCCAATGCTCAAACCACTGAGCTAAACTGTAGGTGGCTGTAGATGAAATGTGAAATCGTTTTAACCTGATTGCAAGGAAAATCCTATATAGGAGAAATGCTTTATTGAGAAACTACAGAAAATTGTTTTAATCCAGAATGTGCTGGTGCGTGATTTACAAGATGCTTTTGGGATTGTGCTGGATTTCTGGATCCCTGGCATCAAGGGGTTAACAGTTCAAAAATCCTTGTTCAAGCTTAATCTTTAAAGGCTTGGAAGCCTGAATGTATAAAAGGATGTAAACTCTGGCAACTGTCAAGCCATCTGGAAGATTTCTAGAAAGGCTGCAACCCAACGTTTGTGTCACGTTTTCCTTTCAAAGGGAACGCATTTTCCTTTTAAATATTTTGATTTTAGGTGCTCCAAGGAAAAGAGACCTGTCTGCTACCCGAGTAATAACCAAAGGCCTGGTGAGTAATCCAGTATGCTGGAGTACTTTTTTCTGCCCACAATAAATTGATAGTCTTAAACTCCAGTTTCTCTGGCTGTTTCTGTAAATGTCAAGCTAGTCCCCTGCCTCAGTTTTTATGTGGCTTTTTTTTTTCTTGGTAGCAGGTGACTAGATATGATTTCTTGTTTTAAGTTGATGTAGACGGATATTTCGACCAATCAGGGTTTAGAAGTTAATACACTAAAATGTTATCCTTCCCACTCTTTTAAAAAAAAAAATCTCTACAAAAAATGTTGCCGTTTTGTGTATATGCCTTGGTAGCTGTCCAGTTTTGGTCCAGCAACTTCCGCTTCCTTTCCCCTTGAGCCATATATGCAGCTTTCTCTCCACTGAGTAGTCTAAAGAGGGTGGAGATCTGTTGTATTGAACTATTTTCCATTGAAAAAATAATCATAGCTCCAAGGGAAACCATTTATCTATGTACCCCAGGGGAGCTTGGGGGGTTACCTGTAACCTTTTGGAGACACTACATTGAATAAAAAAAAGGGGCTGGGGGGGGGGGAGCATTTACACTGGCTCAACCAAAGGGGATAAGGTTCCGTAGCATATGAAATATTTGTCACCGTAAATGCTGGACTCTGCTAGACAATTAAGCCTAAACCTGCCATCGCAGCAGAGCTTTTTGGAAGCGTTCTACTGAAGCTTATATCTTAAAGGAGGCCTGAAATGTGGTGGTCACAAAGGGCAGAGGATATGTGGGGGGCCACTAAGGTTTCCATGAGGTCTCATGTTGGAGTCAAACTTGGAAACCCCCATTAACGTGGCCCTGGCGCATTTTCAGGTTTTGTGAAAAGTTTTTGCCATACAGCCTCCATGGTTTGTAGTTCTCAGGAGCAGAGCTGGTGACTTCACTGAGAGCTGCCTGTTGTTTGTTCTGGTTTAGTGTTGTATGAGTAGGCAAATAAGTGATCATTTTCTTTATTTAAAATAATAATTAATATAACCTCAGGAAACTTCCATGTAGAAAATTCTTGGGGGGGAGGATATAGAGCCCTTTTCAAACAGTCCTGAGACACTCTCATTAAAAGAAACAACTCAAAACCACAGCAACTCAGGAAATGTGCAACCTCCAGCTTAATTCTGTCCCTGCGTCCTCACCCACTCTTGATGCTTTCTCAGGCCTCCTTAGCCTTTCCATCACGGGCCATGTTCCACAGCTCTCCCCACCTACTTTGGCTAAGGTTTTTGGGAGCCCCACTCCAGGATACCTCAAAGAGGCCTGGTTGCCAGGTTGGGTGCTTAGCATGTTCTGAAAATCAGGCCCTTTGGCCACCATGATGCCCCTCAAAAAAACAGAGGCACCCAGAATAGCTAAACACTCTTGAAAATCAGGGCCTACATACACAGGTGGACAACCCATGACAACTATTCCTCCTGCTCCAGGCCATCTCTGGGTGACAGGCTACAATGATATTCCATCTTACCCTTCACGTGTGGTCTCGTGACAACACCGTGCCTCATCCCACTCCTACTGTGGGCTGGAGAGCCCAACTTTCTATGCCTATCCCCTTGGTCCAAATGGAAACTTTGTTTACACTCCTGATAAGGTTCAAAGATCCCACGCGTCCCCTACTGTCCAGAGAGCCATCTTCACCCCCTTCCTATCTGCATATACTGGCTGTGGTCTCCATTCACCTGGCAGCTTTATTTCTTCCTCTCTGCCCCTGAACGGGAGAGGGACCCAACCTGCGTGTAGTGCAGTTTGACAGCTTCCTGGTGTCTGAGTGTATTGGTGCATCTCGTGCACCTTTTTGTTGCTCCATCTGGGTCCTATGCACTGCACTAGCAGCAGCCAGCTCTGGTGAGGTGAGGTCCCTTTCTGGCATAGGGGAGACATCTGATGCATCTTAGGAGGGTCCCTATGCAGGGAATCCCTCCTTTCTCCTTCGTAGCAGACAGGCCAGAAAAATGGATGCAGGTTATGCCATGCATCTAAATGTGAACTGTTAGCATTCAGCTGAGCATGAGTTCCCAGTGTGATGCTGTTGCCTAAAGGGCTGGGCATGGACTTGGCTGTGTTAACAGGGTGGTACTGAGCAGGTGGAGGGAGGTGGTATTACCTCTGCATACAGCCTCGGTGAGACCTGCACTGGAATAATACCATGTCTAGTGATGATGTCCATGCTCAAAAAAGGAGGATGAGTAATTGGAGAGGATGCAGTGAGGAGCTACAAGCATGATTTGTGATGAGGAAAACATCCCTTACGGTGAGAGTCAAAGGATAGGTCTACACTGTAGCTTGGAAGCATGCTTCCCAGCATGGGTAGACCGATGCACTAGCTCTGATCATGCTAAAAATAGCAGTAGAGATGGGAGTAGCGTGGCTGGCAGCTCAGGGTAGCCAGTGAGTACGTACCGGGAGGGTCAGAGCGGATTTGCACTCAGGCGGCTAGCCCGAGCCACTCCCCATGCTTCGCTTGGCCATACTGATATTTTCATATACTAGCTCAGAGTTAGCATGTCTGTCTACCCCTGCTGGGAAGCACATTCCCAGGTGCAGTGTGGACGTAGCCTTAGAAAGCTGGAGCTATCTAGCTTACTGAAGAGAAGGTTAGAAGGTGGCTTGATCATGCCGGGATAGCTTAGTGGTTTGAGCATTGGCCTGCTAAACCCAGGGTTGTGAGTTCAATCCTTGAGGGGGCCATTTAGGGAACTGGGGTGTGTATATTAAAAAAATAAAAACTGTCTGGGGATTTGTCCTGCTTTGAGCAGGGGGTTGGACTAGATGATCTCCTGAGGTCCCTTCTAACCCTGATATTCTATGATTCTATGCCCTGTAATTATTTACCTAAGGAGAAGATACCTGATAGTAATGGGCTCTTTGTGTGCTACAGTAAAGGCAAAGCATCCAAAAGCTAGCCGTTGAAGTCTGCAAGGTGCAGATTTGAGAGAGCAGTTAGCCATTGGTATAGGCTACTGAGGGAGCTGCCTGACCTGCCATGACTTGGCATCTTTAAATTAAGACTGGATTTCTCTCTACAAGATAATGCTCTAGTTTGACAACTTGCGCTTGAGCTAGATAGAGGAATTGGTGGGTGAATTCTATGGCCTGTTATGTAGGAAGTCAGACTGGTCTCTTCTGGCCTTGCAATCTATGAATATACTCAACAGGGCAGAGGTTTTAGTTGTTCATGTGGTGAATGGTGAGAGCTTCCATACTGCAGATGGTGGGTGGGGATGGTTAGTATTCGAACCTTAACAGTGAATGTCATTTAGAATCTTCTTAATAAACTTGAACATATCCTTTTGAAATTAAATTTCTAGCAACGTACTTGCCTTGGTACCTCCCGATCTTCTAGGGAGTCTGGTAATATTTGCAGAGGTTCCCAACACTGCTTAGCCATCAGTAAAACATTACGCCTGCCAAAGAACCTCGATTTGGAATTTCTTAGCCTGCACGTCTACATACAAACAGTGCTGTTTATTAGCTGCTTGAATTACTAGTGGAATTGAAATGACACATTCACAACAGGAACTGTATGAAAATGGAACGCTTGTTTAAATGAATCGCCCTGTGCTCCCATTGTGCGCCTTCTGAGAGGTGCTCATGAGATAGCCCTATTGAATTGCTTAAAATAAACCTTCATACTAGTTGGCTGCCTAGGTAGGAAAGAAAACTCCCAACAGCAAGGCCCAGGAGATTTCAATAGCATTATTTCTCTGGTACAGACAAAAAGGCCTGGACTGTTCATCTGAGTTACCCATTCATGACTAGGAAATCATTAGGCACACAATGTATTATATAGATCTCTGCGAAAGCCCCCAGCTCAAGTAAAACAGGAAATTTATAATGGTTAAAATTGAGCCTTCGGTTAACCCCTCCACAAATCTCCCATTTTTCTGTGTTATCAAAGTTAGCTCAATATTTGTTTTATATACATCCTGTTCCGGACTTTGACTCCTTCCACGGAGTGCACCTTCCTGCCTTCTATTATCTGATTGATTACAGAATCATTTTGCTTTGTAAGATTTTGCTCCACCCGCTTTAACTCTTTATCTTGTCAACTTGAAAGCTGGGCCTTTCAATGGAGTGGGAGTCAATGTGTCACTTTTCCCCCTCCTGCCTTGTTGGCTTCTAAATAATCAGTCATTTGGGAGCTTATCTGCCTGCCCTGCTTCCCTATCTCTGCGGAGCCTGGCACCGACCCTACACGACGTGGATCAAGTCATAGCAGGTTTGGTTTTCTTTGAATTCAAGAGATTGACCAATAAAAGGATGTTTGAAAAGCAAAGGCAGATGCACTGTGATTAGTGTCTGCTGTGCCTTGTGAAGGCGTCACTTGCTTCACTGCACATAACACAGCCTTGCAGAATTGTCACCCAAATGCGTCAGCCCAGCCCCACTCAGCAGGATGATGGGGTGGGGGGAAACTAATGACTTGCTCATCTAGAAAAACGAAACAAAACTTGCCCCAGGCAAGTAGAATTTTGCAAAAGATGACCCAATCCTTAATGTTTTCCATATTCGTTGCACTGTGGTGTTCTTCGTGCATGTGTATTGTGCCTAGGAGTAGCCCCCTTCATGGACCAGGAACCCACTGTGCTAGGTATGGCACAAACATGGAACAAAAAGATGGTCTCTGTGCCAAAGAGCTTGCTGTCTAAATAAAGGTATGAACGATTTGTTTAGCCTTTCATTGGATAGTCCTTTCTGTGCACATCACACAGTTCTAGTCCACACAGTCTGGCGAGACAGCCTTCAAACGGTCTGTCTACCCCAGCACTGCCATCGTTACAGCTTCCCTCAGAATGGCCCTGTGAGGTCCTTCTATATTATTCCCATTTTACAACGGGGAAAACTGAGTCCGAGGTGAAGTGATGTACCCAAGGCCCCCGGGAGTCAGTGGCAGAGTTCAGGTTGGAATGAAGGACAGGCGCAATTAGTGGGTGTATAACACTACCTCTCTGTTAGGTAGCACTCTACACTTCCCTTTACACGGGTATAAATAACTGCACAAAGGTGCAGTGCAATGGAAAATCAGACCTTCTGTGTACAAACCCACCTTTCTGGGGATAGATTCGCTGTGATCTAGGATTGCACGGGGAGCTGGTTCCCTTACCCAGCCTCCACAGGCAAAGGCAAGCAGCTCTGGAAATCAGTTTCTCCACCCAGACCCCCTGTGCCTAGCATCCATGCTGGTCCCACCATCTGACCTATGGCCGTATGGAGAACATGGGATGGCAGACCTGCCAGGACTTCTGGGAGTGGGGGTTCCCTGACAGGCAATTCTGAGCAGTCTACTGTTTTTCCTGATTGCTCAGGAGAGGGAAGGGAATTCCATATACAACTGGAGACCTGCCATTGTGTTAGCATATACCCCAGCACTAAAATAGTTAAAAATGCCCTTCCTTTTCCCAGACACTGCTCAAGTTTTAACCTCCTGCTCCTGCCACTGGAGTCACTTGGGCAAACCCTGGGTAGCCCCATTGACTTCAGAGGCTCTGCCTGGGCAGGAGGGTCTGCCCAGGAGGGTCCAGGTGCAGCCCTGGGGGTCTGAGACTCCTGAAAGATGCATTTGCAAATAAAGCCAGTTGGGAATTTTTTGACACAACCTTTTTAAATCAGAAAATGCCAATTTGTGCAAATGGAAACATTTCGTGGGAATGTATCCGTTTTGACGGGAAGCTTTCTCAGTCCATGTTGGAATTTCTGGTCAACATGAGAGAGAGAGAGAGAAACCCCCCAACCTTCACCAGGCCAACAGCCTGGTAGTCACGGCACTCATCCGGGAGGTGGGAAACTCAAGTTCAAGGCTCCGGCCTGAATCAGGAAGAGCAGGGACTAGAACCTGGGTCTCTGGCACCTGAGGGTGAAGGCCACTGCCTGGGAAGATTTTTGAAAGGGCTTGGGTTTGTCCTGATACACAATGGGACATTTTTTTTGAAATCTCAACCTTTTTTTGCAGGCCAAGCAGACCGTTTCCTGCTCTGCTCTATCTACAATCAAACATTTTACTTATTTAGGTTCCTGGTTTGCCAGTTTTTCCATCTTATTCAAGTTTGAACCCTGCCCTGAGCTCTTCGCGGGGGCTCCCTGGGAATATTTCACAATGGTCCCTGAGGGCAAAGAGCAAACACATCAACAGCAAAAAAAAAAAAAAAATCAGTGAGGTATTTATTTGGATCTCTACTTTTTGCAGTGTACAGCCGTTAGCGGTCCCTATGCACCGGTACAAAATCGTGGGCTTAGGTTTTTTCACGTGAGAGGTGATTAAATTCAGAGGTGATCGAACACAGTGGTTCTCAACCAGGGGTCCAAGGCCCCCTTGGGGGCCGTGAGCAGGTTTCAGGGGAACCTCCGAGCAGGGCCAGCATTAGACTCGCTGCGGCCTAGGGTAGAAAGCTGAAGTCCCACTGCATGGGGCTGAAGCCCGGGGCCCTGAGCCCCGCCACCTGGAGCTGAAGCCGAAGCCTGAGCCATGTAGCTCCTGTGGCATGAGGCCCCAGGCAATTGCCTGCTTGCTACTCCCTAATGCCGGCACTGGCTTTTATATGCAGAAAACCAGTACTTGTGGCACAAGTGGGCCGTGGAGTTTTTATAGCATGTTGTGGGGGCAGGGGGGCCTCAGAAAGGAAAAGGTTGAGAACCCTGGATCTATCAGACCTGCTCCTCCCTAGGTCGGTCTTCTCGGCATTTGTTGCCATGCAACAGAAACTGAATGGAGATTTATTAACCATTATTTCTACATATGGCACCTCTCATGCACTCTCGCCGCGCTGGAGTTCCAGGGTCGACGGCAGAGCGATCGGGGATAAACCAATCTGGCCGGTAGTGTAGACGTACCCTCAGGCTCCCCTAATGCAGGAAGTTATCTACTCCTTTGGTGGGCATAACCAGGCAGGCTTTCTCCCCAGCCCACAAAGAACTCACTGTCCTGCCCATGGCTCTCTTTTCATCCGTTTTATGGTCCCAAACTTAAGCAAAACAAACAAACCTAGTTCCTCCGCTCAGCCTGGGCTGTTACTCCCAGTGGATTTCCCCCATTATGTCTCAGGGTCTCACTGCCTCCCCTCCCAGGGGACTCTGCCAGTCGGGCTGCTCCTGATTCCTATTTCTGACTCACGAAATCGCTTCCCCCTTCCCCAAGCCCAGCTGCCCTCTTTTAAATCTGGGTTAGATGATTGGCACAGGTGTGATGGCCCTGCTCCCTCAGTGTCACCCTGAGCCCAACTGAAAGCAGGGACTCGAACTCTTCTGTTGGCTGAATTGATGCAAACTTTTGTTGTTACAGTTGCGCCTGAAGTCCCCGTGTGAGATACGGGGCCCGTTTGTGCTGAGCACTATACAGAGTAACCAAGTGCTCATCCTACAGAGCCTCCAGTCTGAGCACACAAAGGAGGTTTTAATATAGAACCAGAGGGTTAGAAAGAACCAGCAGGATTATCTAGTCTAGCCCCCTGCCAACATGCCGAAGTTGTATCTAAACCAGTGGTTCTCAACCAGGGGTACGTGTACCCCTGGGGGTACCAAGAGGTTTTCCAGGGGATACATCAACTCGTGTAGATATTTGCCTGGTTTTCCAATAGGCTACATAAAAAGCACTAGTGAAATCAGTACAAACTAAAATTTCATTCAGACAATGAGTTGTTTATACTGCTCTATCTATCTACGATACACTGAAATGTATATACAATATTTATATTCCAATTGATTTATTATATAATTATATGGTAAAAATGAGTGTCCGCAGTTTTCCAGTACTAGTGAGCTGGGACATTTTTTTTTTTTCATATTTTGATGTCTGATTTTGTAAGCCAGTAGTTTTTAAGTAAGGTGAAATTTGGGTGTACACAAGACAAATCAGACTCCTGAAAGGGGTACAGTAGTCTGCAAACGTTGAGAGCCACTGGTCTAAACCAACCAAGACAGATAAGCCAGTGAAGGACCTTCCCCAACATCCTTCAGTTTACCCACATTTTGCAGCGGGGGAATTGGATTGCAGTGAGATTTAAATGATTTGCTGAGGGTCATGTGGGAAGCATGTGGCGGAGCCAGGAACCGAACACAGTCATCCTGAGTGCTAGCTCACTGCCTTAACCACAAAACCATCGCTGCTTTCTAGTAAGAGACGAGACTGTTTGCACATGCCCAATGAAGGGGTTGTTTTTTCGTGGTGGAAGTTGGTGGCAGGAATGGGATATAGCTGAGTTAGGCTTTTACAACGCTGGATGGATACAGGTGGGACAAGACTTGCTCAACATTCCCCACTCCAATGTTTTTTTTAGATATACATTTTAGATTCTTTGCTTTTGTCTTCTGGTTTTGAGCCTTCAGGTCACATTCCCATGTTTTCCCTTCAACTGCAAAGACTAGAAAAAATTTTAAATGGAAGCTGAGATTAAATAAGGTTTTCTAATGACAGCTGAGGTTATCATGTGATTGGGTGGCTCCAGGAGCAGGGGCTCCACGTAAAACATCAGGTGTTGTGAGAGTTAGCAACACTGCTGCTTCACGCGGGAGGTCCATCCTGACCCATTTCCCCGATACCAAATAGCAGGCTTGACTTCCTGAATGTCTGCCCTTAGTTTTCCCATTAAACATAAAAGAAGACTGCCTACTTGTGCTATCTCCTTGGGAAGCAACTGGTTCCCTAGAGGTCACTTGCTCTCTGGCTGTAGGGTGGAGTGGTAAGGGCTGATGAGCAGTTCTAGAAGGGGGCTTTGCAGGGGCTGGAGGTAGCTTGCTGCACTCCATTATGCAAGAATGGAGAACCAAAAAGGGGGGAAATCTCATTAAGGGTTTGTCCGCACAGCAAGTTAGCAAGTGGCTAGCCAAGGTGTGAATCCACGGAGTGCTAACGTGTCATGTGGAGCCTGCTACGGTGTGCTTTGAAGCACTCTGTTTCAAACGCCAAACCAGGCTACGGAACTTCTAGCGCACAGTAGCAGGGACCACACAGGACATGACTGTGCAGCAAGCTAGCGCTCTGTAGGTTCACACCTTGGCTTGCCATGCACTAATGTTCTGTGTAGACAAGCCCTGAAACAGCTTGAGGTGGTGCTCCCTACCCCACTCCCCTTCGCAAAAACAATAAAAAAAGTACTGGACAAAAGTTGTATTGATGTGACTAGCTGCAGGTGGGTGTTCTTGGTAGGGGCTGTTGTGGTAGCTAGGCATGCCTGTAACTATGTAACAGGGTCTCTTGGCATTTCTATTCACAATCCTTATTCCCTGCTGTGCGTGACCATTTATTCTGGCTGGAGCCCTGCCGTTCAAAATCTTCAGTGTGGTAAGAACAAAAAATAAGCTCTATCTGAAAGGGACGGGTGTCTCCTCCACGGTGCTTTATTTTGTTAAGTTCTGTGGCTGCAAAATAAAAGCCTTATCTGTGAGGTCCCTAGCGTGTGTGGATTTAAAACAAACCCTTAACGTTGTCGAGCATGCGGGTGTTGTGTTTGAATGAGAGAGAACGGTAGACGCTGCAGGAAGTTTGTGTTGATGCTTGATTAGCCAGTATACGCAAACAGTAGCCTTTTAAAATGTTTGTGTGAATGTGCTCTCTCTTTTTATGCCTGTCCTCCTTCAAGTGCGCTCTGCATGTTCCCGTGGGTGCGATCAAAATGCGTGGGCCATGAGTTTCCAGAACCTTCTGGAAAGCAATTGGATCCACTTGCCCCCTCTCTTCTCCTCAAGTCTGGAGGGTTCCTTGATAGGGTGACCAGATAGCAACTGTGAAAAAACAGGACGGGGTGGGGGGTAATAGGCACCTATATAAGAAAAAATCCCCAAAAACAGGACTGTCCCTTTAAAAATGGAACATCTGGTCTTCCTATTCCTTGGGAATAAAAGCGGGGCTGGTCCTAACCACCCCTCAGTTCCTTTCTAACCACTGAACGTTCTGCAAGCTCGGTTCTCACGCAGTGTCCTCAGTGGGAACCCACTGAGATGGAGAAGGAGGCTCTGTCACAGAACTTAGACTGTCATCAAGTCACCTCTTAACCTGCTCTTTGTTAAGCTAAATAGATGGAGCTCCTTGAGTCTGTCACTATAAGGCAGGTTCCTAATCCTTCTCATGAGTCTTCTCCGAACCCTCGTGACCTGTGGGCACCAGAACTGGGCCCAGTATTCAAGCAGCGGCCGCACCAGCGCCAGATATGGAGGTAAAATAACCTCTCTGCTCCTACTCGAGAGTCCTCTGTTTTCTTTTTGCTCCTTTTCTGCCCTTCTGAGGCAAATTTTGTCCTCAGGCAGGTTTTTCTTTCAAAAGACGAGAGGAGATTCTCACCCAGCACAGGTTTTGTTGGGACCCGCAGGAGCCACCGGCTGGGCCGCCTCACACACCCCAATGGACTGGGCCTGTCACCTAAGCTGGCCCCAAATAAGTGGGGCGTTGGCTTTGAAGAGTGCCCTGCAGGAGCGGGAGGGTGGCTTCATTCGCTCCTGCTCATGGGAGAGCTCGTCAGGCTCAGCGTTTGTGTTGCAGGATCCCAGGGCGGCTGTGAGGGGAAAGAGGAGGGAATGAGCTCCAGGGGACAGCACCAGGTGAAGCAATAGCTGACAGTAGCCATTGCTGGGATCTGACCCCAGTCTCTGCTAAAGGCTCTGTCCAGCACTTTGAATCTTCCAGGCTCTGATCCACCGTTCCCAGAGCGAGTTGATTTTGTGTGGGTGTGAAACAGGGACAATGGGAGGGTAATGAATGGGTGGGTACGCGCGTGATCCTGCTCCCACAGAAACAGATTGGGGTGGGGCATAGGGATGGGTCTTGGGAAAACTGGTTCCATGCCCAGCTCTGGCATGGACTAGGTGTTTGATCCTTGGCACGCCACATAACTTCTACGCCTCATTTTCTGGAAAGTGCCGTCATTGCCAAGTAATGAGTCTCATTAGTTATTAAACTCCCCGGTGAGACTCCCTTGATTCTATTGGGACTGCCCATGTAAGTGCAGTGTGTGTGTGTGTGCGTGCGCGCGCGCTTGTGGGATCAGGGTCTTATTTGTGGGGGATAAAAGGGGCGAAGCGCAGGATCAGCTGTGCATGTAGCAGCGGCAAAGGCTATAATTTCGCATAGCACCCGGGTTCGGGACAACCAGAGGCAGAATGGGGCTGCAAGAAACCCTGTAAATATTCCACTTGAAATGAACCTAGCACGTAAAAAGGCCTCAAAAGGCAGGAAGGAAGGGGGCAGTGACTGGGCATCCAATAGGGTGTGACCTGCCCCTTGATAAATACGTTGAATTAAATGAAAAATTATAAGATTTTTTTTTTTTTTACTTTAAGCTGGCAGGGGGCTACGCTCGCCAGAGAGCTGTGATTGTGGCAGGAAGGTGTGGCTGAGTTAGTTTTAAACTCAAGGACTAAAAACTAAACTAAACCAAACCAAAAAGCTATCATTGCAAAAACACCACAATGAACGATAACACAGCCGAATATTTTCCCCTTCTCTAGCACCTTCCACTGCAGGATCTCAGAGCATCTGACAATTAGTAAGCCCTCGTTACAACACTCCTGTGAGGTAGTTTGTAACATAGGTAGATCCCCCCCCCCCCTCCTGGGGAACCACAATCTCCAATTTAAAGAGACCGACTGAGGCACGCAGCAAGTAAATGATGTGCTTGGGGCCACAGGGTGTGAATGGCAGAGCCCATGAATTAGACCCCACAGGTGAAATCTTGCTTCATTGAAATCAATGGGAGATTTGCCATCGACTTCACTGAGCCAGGATTTCACCCCGGATCCCTAGATTCTTGCCATGTAACTTTCCTATTCTAGCTCTTCTACCGCCCCAATTGCTGTGGTATTTGAGTGTCCATTTCCGTGGCATCTTTCCCTACTGGCTCTCCTTTCTAGCGGGAATAAGAGACTGTCATTCCCTTGTGATGTGAGCGGCTTGCTTAAGATGACAGTTGTGAAAAGTAGGTCAGCATAGTAACTCTGCTAGGCCCAGGGTGTTCTTGTAGCACTACATTTGTGTGTAAATTAAATGTTTGTACTTCACGGTCCAAGAGACACAGACAAGGTTTTCATCTCGGGGCCAAAAGACCAAAACCATCAAGACACTGATCACAGCCTTTGATAGGCCGAAAGACGACTTATGCTTGATCTTCGCTCTGAGGAGCCGAGAAGCTATTGTATTGTTCGGCCACAAGGTGGCGCTATGTGCAAAATACCTTCTTTAAGCTAACCTCAGCCATACCTGGCAGAGCATTAAAGGATCTTACAGCAAACGCATCTGGTGTGCACCTTGCTCAGAGCTCTGTAGCCATTCCCTGTGCAAGACTGCCAGCTAGCCAGTAGCTGCCGCCATACCCCGCCATCCTGCGCACACGGTGTACCCCATTAGCCTGCTGAACCAATGTGACTATAGACACAGTTGCTGCAGAAGCCCTATTGATGTGCTACCCTATTGCATGTGAACGGGACACTCCCAGGGCCACCACCGTGGTGATGGCTCACTAGACCGTTCTCCTTCCAGATTCTATTCAGGGTCTCCGACTGCCTTCCCCACAGCTCTGAGAGCTGCTCCCCTGCCTGCCTTATGAGCAGACATTAAGGTCGTGCCCTGTTTGTTACTAACGAGCCAGCTTGCTCTGTGTTTCTGCTCCCTCTTCCCCCCCACCACTAGCAGCAGGGGAGGAAAACTGAGCCCTCACTTCCTCTCTGTGCTCCATTCCCCAGGAAGGCTGAGACTTTGCAAATCCTAAGAGCCACATGTGGATACCTAGCGGGCGGCTGGAGAGAAGGTGCTAGGAGTCGCTGGCTGGTAAAAGCAGCATGGCCTTCTCCCGCCGTGGGGTTCCAGCTCAATGCTGCCGAGCTGTGCACTGGAAATGCATAACTGCCTTGGCGGGGTGGGCTGAGAAGCCAGGGTATAGACAGCTGGGAAGCGCTTGAGGCTTTTGCCCTTGGAGAAAGGGACAGATCTGTTTCCTTCCTCCATGTGGGCAGAACAACTAGGTCCCCCCCCCGCCTTGCCGAGGGACTTGAACTGCTAGTTCCCACCTTTGTAAACCTTGACAGCAGCCAGAAACTCACCCAACTAGCCGCTATGCCAGCCAGCAATGCAGGAGAAGCTGAAGGCTGCCACTAACTCATGATACGTCAAACTGTCGTCATTAAGCTCCAGAGTTGTCAGTCCCATTGAGACGAATCAGTTCACACCTCTCCCAGTTTTGGTTTGTCACCCTGCAGACCATGCTCAGTTCATTCATCTGCCATTTCCTTTCTATCCATAATGGCTAGAACTTCAGTTGTTTTTAAAGAACGTTTTGATTGTGCAGAAATCAGTCGATTCTCTGGCAAGTGGCATACCTGAGTCCCGCCCCCCAGCACAGTACATGCTTGAAAGCCGTTGCCCCGCTCTGTCAGCTGTTTGTTCAGGGAGGATGTTGCAATTATCTGCAGCCAGTCTGCCATGGCGAAGCTTAGAGTGACAAGGTGGGGGAGGTAATATCTTTTATTGAGCCAACTTCTGTTGGTGAGAGAGAGACAAGCTTTCGAGCCACACGGAGCTCTTTGGCTTCTCCTTGGAGAAGAGTTTTGTGTGGCTTGAAAGCTTCTCTCTTTCCCCCCCAACAGAAGCTGGTCCTATAAAAGATATTACCTCCCCCGCCTTCTCTTTAATATCCTGGGACCGACACCACAGCTCCGCTGCGTGAACTGTGTCCTGACATTTGAGCACAATGCTAACCCTGTTAAAGAGCTGTCTGGGGCCTGAGTCAGGGCATTGGTAGCTGGGTGCCTAAATCCCCAGGCAGTCCTTTGAAACTGCTGCTGCCCGGGCCTCTCCTGTAGACTTTTTAAATCATTAGCTAGGCCGTTAATCTGTACTAGCACTTTGCATGCAAAACACTGAGGAGAAATCAATCGTCTATTTAAAAGTTAGTGTCTTTTCCAACCAATGTAAACAGTCCCCCCCTCCGTGGCTCTCGAGATGGTGTTCGGTGGGTATGGGCTCCATACCAACACAATGAGATCATTTCTGAGCAGGATTTTTGGCGTTCTCCAGAAAACCACGTCCATGCTTTGGCACAATGACTGGTCTGGAGCGGTAATGCTATGTTTATTAGGCAATGCCTCTGATGGTTTTCAAGTGATTCTGGCAGTTTTGCCTCCCCCCGCTAGTACAGTTGTAGAAGTGGCTTCTTTCTGCCTTTAAATAAATAATCCTTACGTTTCTAATTTTTTTTTAAAAGGAATTGAAAAGGGAAGGCCGCAGATTAGGGAGCGCTCTGTGTGTGTGTATATATGTGTGTAAATAAAAACCCAGGTGGAGCTACTATAAGGTGGGTGCATAACTGATTGGAAAACTGTTCGCAGAGAGTAGCTATCGGCGCTTCACTGCCCAGCGGAAGGGCATATCGAGTGGGGTCCCGCAGGGATCAGTTCTGGGTCCAGTTCTGTTCAATATCTTCATCAATGATTGAGATAATGGCACAGAGAGGACACTAATAACGTTTGTGGATGATACCAACCTGGGAGGGGCTGTAAGTGCTTTGGAGCAGCAGTTCTCAACCAGGGGTCTGGGGCCTCCTGGGGGACAAGCAGCTTTCAGGGAGTCTGCCAAGCAGGGCCGGTGTTACACTCACTGGGGCTCAGGGTGGAAAGCCAAAGCCCTGCCCCGCAAGGCTGAAGCCCAGGGCCCTGAGCCCCGCCACCCGGAGCTGAAGACGAAGCCCAAGCACCTTGGTTTTGTGTGGCACCGGACAATTGCCTTGCTTGCTACCCCCTAATGCTAGCCTGGGCTTTTATATGCAGAAAAACAGTTGTTGTGGCACAGGTGGGCTGGGAGTTTTATAGCTTGTTGGGGGGGGGGGGGGGGCTCAGAAAGGAAAAGGTTGAGAGCCCCTGCTTTGAAGGCTAGGACTAAATTCAAAATGATCTGGACAAACTGGAGAAATGGTCTGAAGCAAATAGGATGAAATTCAATACGGACAAATGCAAAGTACTCCACTTAGGAAGGAACAATCAGTTGCACCCATACAAAATGGGAAATGACTGCCTAGGACGAAGTACTGCAGAAAGGGATCTGGGGGTCATAGTGGATCACAAGCTAAATATGAGTCAACACTGTAACACTGCTGCAAATAAAGCAAACATCATTCTGGGATGTATTAGCAGGAATATTGTAAGCAAGACACGAGAAGTAGTAATTCTGCTCTACTCTGCGCTGATTAGGCCTCAACTGGAGTATTGTGTCCAGTTCTGGGCGCCACATTTCAGGAAAGATGTGGAGAAAGGTCCAGAAAAGAGCAACAAAAATTATTACAGGTCTAAAAACATGACCTATGAGGGAAGATTGAAAAAATCGGGTTTGTTTAGTCTGGAAAAGAGAAGACTGAGAGGGGACACAACAGTTTTCAAGTACATAAAAGGCTGTTACAAGGAAGAGGGAGAAAAAAATTTCTATTTAATCTCTGAGGATAGGACAAGAAGCAATGGACTTAAATTGCAGCAAGGGAGGTTTAGGTTGGACATTAGGAAAAACTTCCTGTCAGGATGGTTAAGCACTGGAATAAATTGCCTAGGGAGGTTGTGGAATCTCCATCATTGGAGATTTTTAAGAGCAGGTTAGACAAACACCTGCCAGGCATAGTCTAGATAATAAGTCCTGCCTTGAGTGCAGGGAACTGGACTAGATGACCTCTCGAAGTCCCTTCCAGTCCTCTGATTCTATGAATGGGGATGCAGTTGGAGGTTGTAGAGGTGGGGGGTGGTGGGGGGAGAGAGGGAAGAGATGTATGCATTGCTAGGGATACTTTCTCCATATTCCTGACTAGGAGACTCTGGAATAACCAAGTGATGACTGGCCTCTTCCCAACAACCTCTTGAGCCCAGTGTATGCTGGGAAAGGACTTTGGGTCCTGTTCTGTTCTAAACAGGCTGTTAGCCCACACAAATCACTGTAGTATCATCCTTACTGAAAGACACTGATTAAGCAGCATAACTAACAGGGTCAAGAGTTGTTTGTAGTGTTGTAGCCATGTTGGTCCCAGGATATTAGAGAGACAAGGTGGGTGTGGTCATATATTTCATTGGACCAACGCCTGTTTATGGAAGAGACAAGCTTTCAAGCTACATAGAGCCTCCTCTTCAGCTCTGGGAAAGGTACTCAAAAGTCTCAGCTGAATGCGAGATGGAACAGAGGAGAGACCATTCAATGTGAAGTGGCTCATTAACACCTCTCCAGTCATAGGACAAACAAAGGGGGAGGAGGGAGTTAGTGGGTTACCAAGTGTAAATAAACTACAAATCCAGTGTCTTTATTAAAACCAATGTTTTTTAGGCTTGGTCTACACTAAACCCCCAAATCGAACTAAGGTACGCAACTTCAGCTACGTGAATAACGTAGCTGAAGTTCGAAGTACCTTAGTTCGAACTTACCTCGGTCCACACGCGGCAGGCAGGCTCCCCCATCGACTCCGCGGTACTCCTCTCGTCTAGCTGGAGTACCGCAGTCGACGGCGAGCACTTCCTGGTTCGACTTATCGCGTCCAGACAAGATGCGATAAGTCGAACCCAGAACTTCGATTCCCAGCCGCCGAACTAGCGGCTGGGTGTAGACATACCCTTAGTGTTTAGCAAAGTTATGAATTTAAACTCCCAGGCTCGCCTTTTGAAGGTACTGTGCAGGTTTCCTTTGAGGATGAGGACTGAGAGGTCAGATATGAAGTGATCGCTTTGTGAAAAATGTTCGCCCATGAGTGATAGGGTGTTTGTCTTTTATCATTTTTCTGTGTGAGTTCATTTGAGAGTGTAGTCATTGTCTGGTTGCACCCAGAGAGTTGTTTTCCAGGCATGATGAGGTACACCACAGTTTTATGATAGGCATGTGTAGGACCCATGGATCCTGGCAGGTGTGTTGTGGGGGATATTGATCATTGTAGCAGTGGGGATATGGCTGCAGGTTTTGCATCTGCTGTTTTGAGTTGGTTTGTCGCGGCCTGTGGGGAGCTTGCTTCTGATGATGAGGTTGGGGGGTTGTTTGAACGCCAGAAGAGGGTGTTCGGGAAAGATTTCTTTCAGGATGTGGTCCCCATTATAATTCTTTGGAACCCATACGGGAGATCAACAGAGTGGGAGGGTTGTAGGTGACAAGTACGAGTGTGCAGTCAGAGGGTTGTTTTTCTGTATTGTAGGAGGTTTTCTCAGAGTATTTGGGTGGCTCATTCTATGATGCAATTTTGTTCTTTGCTGTACCTCATCCAGTGCCCTACATTCCCCAATGACAACTCTAGAGGTGAAACCAGGCCATTGAATGAACTCTCACAGAAAAAAGGACAAAAAGACCTTGTCACCCGCGGCTGAACACTTTTCACAAAGCATTCGCTCCATATCTGCCCTCTCAGTCCTCATGCTCAAAGGGAACCTGCCCAGCACCTTCAAAAGACGAGCCTGGGAGCTTAAATTCATAACTTTGCTAGACACTAAAAATCATGGTCTTAATAAAGACACTGGATGTATGGCTTATTACAGCAACCTGTAACCCACTAACCCCCCTTTTTGTCCTATGACCGCAGAGGTGTTAATGGGCCACTTAACACATACGGTAAGAGAGAGTTCAATGTGAACCACTTATGCTAATCAATGTGTTCCACCTTGTATTTAGTTGTGACACTCCATTTCCCAGAGCTCTGTGTAGTTTGAAAGCTTGTGCCCCTCTCACCAACAGACACTGTCCAATAAAAGATATGACCTCACCCTCCTTGTGTCTCTAATGGTCAAAAGTGGCTGCTCCTCTCCCCAGAGAAAATTGTGTGCAGCGTCATGTGTGTCTTGGTTTGGTAGGGTTTATTTTTAATATGCACATGCTGTTCTGTGTGTGTTTAGAGAAGGCAGATCAAAGAAGCACCCTGTGATGTTGTACCCCATATTCTTCATAGAAATATAGTTATGATATGAGTAGGGCATAAAAATGTTTTATGCAAGATGGATCATGTGAGGTATTGAAAAGGTTATGATCTACTGAATGTGTTTCTCCAATTTGTAGGCATGTATCATTTCTGTATTTGAAGTTTAGAATATTGACTATGTAACAATTACAACAGTGTGTGTACTTGGGGGAACGCCCACCAGACAGTAGACAATCCACCTCAGTGGGCCATTTAAGAAGGACAATAGAGCTTTGAAGATTTTTTTTTTTTTTTTTTTAATGGAGATATCCTATCTCCTAGAACTAGAAGGGACCCTGAAGGGTCATCTAGTCCAGCCCCCTGCCTTCACTAGCAGGACCAAGTACTGATTTTGCCCCAGATCCCTAAGTGGCCCCCTCAAGGATTGAACTCACAACCCTGGGTTTAGCAGACCAATGCTCAAACCACTGAGCTATCTCCCCCCCAATTTATCCCCCACCTTCCTGAGACGCTTCCTGGGATGCTGCTTTGACATGGCAGGGTCATGTGATCATGTCACCTGGTAGGGAGTACCATCTTGGACACTGCTGGTACTTTTCCACTGGAAACAAAGGATTCCTGCCTTATGTAAATCCTACTTAAGGCTGGGAAGGAAGTCATTCGACAGTTGGGTGTGTCCCTACTTGTGTGTGTGCTGGAAAGAAGCTGGTCACAGCAACACGGTGTGAGGGAGACCCAGGCCGGTGGGACAGGCGGGCCCAGTGGGACCCCAGCACATCCGGTGGCACCTCAAAAAGGGGAGTCCAACCCATCACACGCCCCTTACACTTGCAGTGGAAGGTGGGAAGGTTTGTGATGGTCCCTGGATCTTGGGAGAGTTTGTTCCACAGCCTTGGACTGGTCCATAACAAAGCTCTGTCTCCTGCACAGACAAGCTGTATCTTCACTAGACTTTTAGTCAGTAGCGGTGGATGCTCCCTAAAAGTGCGTGTGTGGGGGGGGGGGCATTGGCACCTGAACCATGGCCATGCCCTCATGCTGCCTCTTCCTCCGAGGCCCCAACTCGACACTGCTTCCCCCCACAAGACCCTCCCCCCGCTCACTCCTCTCCACCCCCTCCCCCCATTGCTTGTCCTTATGGCCAGTAAAAAGTGGGAGGCCCATGCCCCCCCGCATTCCAGCACCCCTGCTTTTAGTCACTGGTAGGTGACTTCCAGTCTGGAATTAGGTAGGTGACAAGAAAACACAGACCAGGAGGGATTGTGGGAAGGCACTGAAGGCTTGCCAGCACTAAGGGCTTGTCTACACTACCGCGGTAGTTCGACGGCTGGCAATCGAACTTCCGGGTTCGATTTATCGCGTCTGGTCTGGACGCGATAATTCGAACCAGGAAGTGCTCGCCGTCGACTGCGGTACTCCACCTCAGCGAGAGGAGTACCGCGGAGTCGACGGGGGAGCCTGCCTGCCCCGTGTGGACCGCGTCTGAACCGCGGTAAATTCGAACTAAGGTATGTCGACTTCAGCTACGTTATTCACGTAGCTGAAGTTGCGTACCTTAGATCGAATTGGGGTGTTAGTGTAGACCAGGCCTAAGTGGCTTAGCCATGCATCCACACTGTCGATTGGTCATGTTAGGCCAGGTCTACATTACAGACCTATATCGGTATAATTAGGTCGCTCGGGTGTGGATTTTTCATACACCCGAGTGATGTCGTTATACTGACCTAACCCCATGTGTAGACAGCGCTATGTTGACAGAAGGGCTTCTCCCGTCAACCTAGCTTCTGCCTCTTGGGGAGGTGAATTAACTACGCTGATGGGAGACGCTCTCCCATTGGCATTGTAGTGTCTTCACTAAAGGGCTACAGCTGCACTGGTGTACATGAAGACAAGCCCTGGGCAACTCAAGTGTAAGTATCACTTGGGCTTTAGCCTACAACCCAGGACGGGCCAGCTAGCTTCAGTTTAAAGCACCACCACACTTGGGTGAGAGGTTTTCGTGTGAAGATGGGAGTGGGGCTGGGGGGAACACCCAGGTTAGAACCTGAATTAACTCAGCAGTCAAGACAAGCTCTCAGTGCTGGGCGGGTACCCATGTAATGCCTATGTGATCCTTAAAACTCAGACTTACTTCACTGTTGCGTCTTGGCATTGATTGAGGGAGATTCCAGGAACCTGGGACCTAACCCAAGGCATGTTGTGTCCAGGTTCTATAATATCTCTGACTTCTTATCCTCTCCACTCATATATTGCTGCCTTGGAACATTAGTTTTGCTGGAAATTTGCCATATTTACTCTGAAGGCAAATGAGAAGTTTTCTGCAAACTTGAACCCTCTCGTGTCTGTATCCCTATCGAAATAGGCAGGACAAGTCATGTTATTTCAGGGACGCACTGAATGACCATAATTGTTCAATTTTGCTTTTAAGGCTTGAGGTTGTCACAGTGGCAGCAACTTCAACTTAACGCCAGTCTTGTTTATGGTCAGCACTCAAAGGGTTAAGCAACAACAGCGACAGATTTCAGCTCACAAAATCTGGGCCGGGGGGGGGGGGGGGGCATGTTCCAGGCTGAAATCCAGCCTGACCCTCTGGCCTGAGGCAAACACTGTCGTGCTAGAGTGCTGGGCCGTCTTTCTGGCTGGGTTGTTTTTTTTAATTAAATTTGTTTTGCTTTTGTGTCCTTTAAGTCAGAGCCTTCCCATTAATTAAACATTGTAATTAGTCCAAATTGCCGTTGGTTTCCTCTTGGCTTTTATAAAAGAAAAGAGAGTTCAAATGGTCTCCTTTTAAAGAAACAGAAAAGCAAAATGCATGCCGCTGATTCTGTGCACAACAGATGCTGGATTGCTGTCGAAGGCATTTGTCAGCCTGGTATCTGTCTGTCCCCTCACCTGCATGGCACCCATCCCAGTAGTACCTAAGCACCATTGCTGTAGTGTAAGCCCAGCACTGAAGGTGGATTTCTAGTTTCCTATTAATAACTTTTGTCAGTTGTGTAGCTCAAGGCTGCTTAATACTGTACACGTTCCTTTGACATCATCTCTTGTCTTTGTCGAGGCTGTACCAGAACATCAAATGATATCAAACCCTCCAGACCCCAATTCCGTTCCAAAAGCACGGATTTCGCTGCCTGCGTCCTGCCGGGAACTCGAAGGGTACTGCTGAGCCCATATGGCTCATGCTGGAATGGCGCTTTGAGATCCCTAGCGGCTGAACCCTCCTTTCAGTAGTGGAGGGAATTTCCAGTCGGCACTGTCTGGAAGCAGCCACGTCATTTCGCAGTGGGGCCCCGAGGCCAGGGGTGGAATGGAGGCAGAACGCCCCTGTCATAGTTCAGGGCAATTGCACCTATATTCCCCCTCTGTGATCCACTCGGGGCACCCAGTCTAGCCTCCTGATTCCTCAGCAGTCACCTCTCTTGGCAGAGACCCACATCTCTGTTGGTGGAGACCCACATCTTTGCCAGGCTGCATTAGAAGCTGCCTTTAAATAGCTGGAAAACGGGTGCCCGTGGAGCCCCATCTCCCATAGTGGTTTTCGGGACAGCAGCTGTTCTCAAACCGCTGCTCAGCATGTCATTTTAGTAAGATAACGTTTTCAGGGGAGCGTTTGACTTGGACAAGTGTGTGTGTGTGGGGGAATAGTTACGTCCTCTTTGTATTTAGTCATTTGGCAAGATCCTAAAACCCTCTTTGAGCAGTCGTGCTTTGACTAGGAAAGAAGATTTCCCCCCTTATTTTACAATACAAGCTGTACTAGAATTTGGATATTGTAAACTGTCGTGGTGTACTAAAGGTGCGTTAAAGCTATCACTTTAAGAGGAAGGGGTTTCCTCGTCCTGCTTACAGGCTAGGGTACTCTTGGCTTTAGGGCAGCCAGTCTGCAGAAAGCCAGCCTGCAGCAAGGTGTAGGGTGAATTGTCTCTCTCTTTTAGGGAGCAGCCTGCTTTTCTCTCTCCCTGTTTTTGGGCTTTTTTGTGTTATCGTTCTGAATGCTTAAAAATTAAGGAAGTGTTATAGTGTAACCTTCCAGCAAGAGAATTTTATGTTTGTACCTAACTTCTCTGTGTGTGTGACCTGAAACATAATAGTTGTCATTTCAAAGAGCTCCGGAAGGACGAGGAGCAGCAGCCGCTGTCCACCATGAGCCTACGGGATCAATCCAAAAGGAATGAACAAAGGCAGCTTAGTGCAACGCCCTCACCCCCACAGCAGCGGTTCCCAAACTGCAAGTCGCAACTCCAAGTGGGGTGGTGGCAATCCCGACTGCGTGGAGGATACCACAAATGCCATCCTCCATGCAGCATGACCTCGCATGCAGCACACGTCTGCGAGGTCACACTACGCGGGGGGTGCCATTTTGTAAAGCATTTTTAAATGGCGTCCTCCAGGCCGTCGGGGGTCATGGGAAGCAATGCATCTGAAAATGGGGTCATGCAGGGAAACGGTTTGGGAAAGCCAGGGAGGCATTGCCGTAGTAGTTGGCAGTGCTGAAGGCAGCTGACAGATGAGCTAGTATTGGTGCGGATGTAAGTATTTATTTAACTGTGGCCGCCTGCGTGGGGATGAGCAAGCCATAAATGCAGGCAGCCGTTGCCCCAGCTTGCTTCAGCCCTACAGTTTGTATACAGCATGTCCGTCCCCTGCTGGATCCTTCCCTTGGAGGCCCGAAGGAATTCCACGTACAGCCTGGGCTTTGTTCAGGCCACGTTCTGACTCCCTTCCACCTCCATCAGCGTCTGCTCGACGTCACTGAGCCCTGCGCAATGTAGCAGACAAACCTGCAGCCACACGGCGCCCTTGATCCCTCGCTGGTGACTTCGGCCAGCAAGCGAACGGAGTCCACGGGACACTTGGGTTTTTTGTCACTCACTCCGGTTTGCTAGGCAGGAAGGAGGGTGTCACAGGATGAGCTGGCCCTTTAAGAGGGCTGGGGCCCAGCTGAACCCTGTGCCTGTCTCAGGTGATGGAAACAGGTCCTGGGGTCACAGGGTAGAAGACTGCGGCTCAGAGCCAGGCCGGTTGGGATATAGAGGACGTCCTGTGGGCAGGGAGGGAGCTAGAGACAAGAAGGGGTCTGAGAGAGGCAAGGGTAAAGCCCCTGGGGCCGGCAGCCTGCACTGGGCTGGGGAATTGCTGTTTGGGGATTACTCATTTGTTTTCTGTCTAACCAGTAAATTATGCCCTGAGGCATGGGCCCGAAACAGACTCTGGCATGGCACTGGTTCCTCGTTGGGCTGGTGAGAGAGCCCACCGCCTTACAGGGTCTTGTGGTTACAACCCTGGACTGGGACTCGGGCGACCCGGTTCAGCGTCTGACTCTGCCACAGCCTGCCTGTGTGTCCTTGGGCAAGTCATGACGTTTTTCTGTGCCTCTTTAAAACCGGAATCATCCTTCCTTTGTCGTAACGATTTAGACCGTAGCCCATTGGGGCAGGGACTGCCCCTCCGTGTGTTTATTGCCCACAGTGCTGGGCGCTGTACAGTCCATACCATCCATAACAACTTGAGGGCTGAGGCATGGGGTGAGCATCCCAATCAGGCAGTGGTGCCCAGAGCAGGGCTTTCTCACCTGTCGCCCAGATGTTTGCCAAATGCAATGTGGAGAGCGGTTTACAGCTTTAAAGAGCTTGGGTCTTTGGTGGCATTGATGGAAAATGCACAGGGCCCTGCTCTGTGGGAGGAGGGCTGGAGGGTATATTGTAAAATGACTGGTTCAGCCGAGGTAGGAAAATCAAATCAGACGCGGGAAGCGTTCCATAGGGGGTTATTGGCTGGGCAGGCAGCAGTTACTGATAACATTGTACCTTGTGTTTGGAGGGCTCTGAGACTAGACCACAGGCACCGATGCTATTGCAAGCTGAGGCTGGGTTTAATGATTTTATCCGTCGATAAAGCCCTTCCCAGACGCTGGTGGAGGCAGCTCATCTCGCCAGCAGACGAGTGAGAGGACAGAGTTATTTCTGTGCCACTGACTTCTTATGTCTCCAGTTTCCCAAATAGCAGGAAAAGTAAATGCGATGGGGGGGGGATGAGGGAGGGTGGTGGGGGGGAAACAGGACTAAGGCCTTGTGCTAACTCCACACAGCCCATGACAATGAGGCTGAATCAAAAGCCAGTTTCTGCTGCCTGGGCTTCTCAGCCCGTTTCGCCCATCTCACATCAAATAGTTCAGCTCTTAGTTTAACGCAGTCTGGAAGTTCTTCCATTTCTTTCTTCTTCTCGTCAACCACCTTTCTGTAGCTATTTGGTTTTGTAGCCATAGTGATGAAACACATGCGTTGGCTGCTGTTGTGAGAATGCTAAAGAGGCGTCTGTGTTTGGTTAATTTTGCAAATTGGGTTATTATCTTACATCATAGTCACTGGAATTTGGGAGACATATTTGCATAATGCTTACCTTAATGGGAACCTGATCTCAATCGGGTCTCTGCTCTCTACCATTATGCCAGTGATAACTACTTGTTCTCATCCCAGGGGATTGTTCCGTATATCATGGCACTCCCTCAAGCATTTGGCTGTGAATTTTGTGTCCCTGGTTTTGCAGAGTTTATGTGCAAAAATACCTGATCATCATTCTCCCCCGGTATTCTCTTCACAAGGGAGTGAACTTCCACCGCTTGTAGCAGCAGCTGGCATTATATCCACCCAGTCCTCTGCAGAGATTTTCTGAATCATCTTTTCCACTTCGCCTCACGTCGTCAGCATTGCCATACAGTCTGGGGTGGGAGTCGGGGGAGGGGAGTGTCTCTGGTTTGTTTTTACCAGAGATTTGATTATGTTGATATTTCCTTACATAGTCACTTCCTAGGGATTCATAGATTCCAAGGCCAGAAGGGACCATTTTGATTGTCTAGTCCAGCGGTTCTCAAACTCTGGGTTGGGACCCTGTTTTAATGGGGTTGCCAGGGCTGGCTTAGACTTGCTGCGGCCTGGGGCTGAAGCCCGAGCCCCACCGCCTGGGGCTGAAGCGGAAGCCCAAGGACTTCAGCCCTGGCCCCTGGGGCTCAGGTTACAGGGCCCCTGCCTGGGGCTGAAGCTCTTGAGCTTTGGCTTTGGTGCCCCCCCACCCAGGGCAGAGGGGGCTCGGGCAGGGTCAGGCTTCAGTCCTTCCTCCTGGGGTCATGTAATACACGTTTGTTGTCAGAAGGGGGTCGTGGTGCAATGAAGTTTGAGAACTTCCTGGTCTAGTCTGACCTCCTGCACAACACAGACCAGAGAACTTCTCCAAACACCTCCATCCAAAAGATCTCCCATGGAAACGCCAAATAAAATTCCTCTTTTTCAGATTGATGTGGCTCTCGCAGTATGTGCAAGAGTTTAGCTCTGTTTGAACAGATAACATTTCTTACATATTTTAATCCTGTTAGTTTTTCTCCACCAGTCTTTTGTGAAATAAAGGACAACATCGGGGCTATTATAAATGGGGTAAGTTTTGAAATATCCGTTGCAAGTGCCAGATATTTCCCCATTTCTCTTTCCATGTTTTTAAAATTTTTTGACAACCCATGGATTTTTTGGGGGGGAGGGAGTGATAAAGGGGGGGATATTTCCTTATCTGGTTGACCAGTAAATAGTCATTCTTTTAGTAGTATTTGGACACCAGGTAACTCTAAATTCCAAAATATCTGCTTCATGGGTATCTGCAAATCTTTGTTGTGGAGGCCCAGAGGGTTGTCACTGGAGATGAAGAATGGTCTTGTGTTTAAGACATTCAGATGGGACTCGGGAGCTCTGGGATCAGTTCCTGGCTCTGCTGCAGTGTGTAATTTGGGGCAAGTCACACTGGGTATGTCTACACTGCAACTAGACACCTGTGCCAGCTGCCTTGGGCTCGGGCTAAGGGGCTGTTTAACTGTGGTGTAGACAAGGCTTCGTGCTGCAGCTTGAACTCTGGGATCATCCCACCTTGCAGGGTTCCCGAGTCTGGGCTCCAGCCCGAGCTGAACATCTACATTGCAATTACACAGCTGGCACTGGCCAGCCATGGGTTTTTAATTGCAGTGTAGACATGCTCTTAATCTCTCTGTGCCTCAGTTCCCTACCTGTACCACTGGGGTAGTAGTACTTCCTCTGTCTGCCTTGTCTATTTGCTTTGTACTGTCCATGGGGTAGGAGCTCTCGCCGCTAATTCTAATGGTCAGGCCGCTTCGTGTGCTGGGACGGCGGCTTGTCATGCTGACCAATATTGTCACGTTATTTCCTGGTGTTTCCTTGTCGATCGGTCTGTATCCAGCTGTTGTCTTGTACATGGATTATAAACTTTTGGGGGCAGGGACTTTTTGTTCCGTGTTTCGTACAGCGCCTAGACCAATGGGTCCTGCTCCATGACTGGTGCTCCTAGGTGCAATAGAGATAATGTGTGTGCATGCTGTCTAGAACAGTGAAGCCCCGATCTCAGGTGAGGGGCTCTAGGTGCTATGGTAAATAATATATAATAATGTGTTACGCTATGTTGAAGTGGAAAAGAAAAAGAAAAAAACTCCAGCAATTGAAAGCAGCAAAGATTTCTCAGCAGTGTGTATCCATCCCTTAAACTGTCAATCATGGGAAGAACTGTCAGCCTGGGAGCTTTATTTTATTTGTGCGGTCACCTTACGTCTCATGCTCCCAGCATGATCTCATGGCATAGAAAGCCACGTCGCTGGACAGGGTTGCACTTTTGGACTGTGAGTCATTCTGAGAGAGCCAATCCACAGACTCTTGCTCCATATTTTCTCCCCTGCAGCTCGTTAACACAATCATTCTGAGGGAAATAGATTAAATTACATCTGCCAAAAACTCGGATCAGAGCGATTCAGTGTTTCGGGTTGTATTCGTGTTTAAATAAAGAAGTAAATAGAAGCCAGTGAAAGCACCCAGAATCTCATAGACGTCTCCTTCACACCTCCTCAATCTGCATTTCAAACCTATGACATGCATATTTGAATGTGTGCAATGTTGTTGTAGCTGTGTTGGTTCCCAGGATATTAGAGAGACAAGGTGGGCAAGGTAATATTTTTATTGGACCAGTTTCTGTTGGTAAAAGAGACAAGGTTTTGAGCTACACAGAGCTCTTCTTCGGGTCTGGGAAAGGTAACCAGAGTGTCACAGCTAAGGACAAGGTGGAATAGATAGTTTAGCATAAGGAGTTAACACGTTCTAAGAAACCATTCAAGGGGAAGTGGCCAGTTAACATCCCTGTAGTCATAAGACAAAAATAAGGGGTTAGCGGGTTACAGATTGTTATAATGAGCCATAAATTCAGTGTCTTTATTAAGCCCAGGATATTTAGTGTCTAGCAAAGTTACGAATTTAAGCTCCTAGGCTCATCTTTTGAAGGTTTGTGCAGGGTTGCTTTGAGGATGAGGACTGAGGGGTTAGATGTGGAGTGATTGCTTTGAGTGTTCGCCCACCGGTGATGTAGTATTTTTGTGTTTTATCACTTTTCTGTGAGAGTTCATTGGAGAGTGCAGTGATTGTCTGGTCTCACCCACACAGTTGTTATTGGGGCATTTAATGCACTGGATGAGGTATGTTGTGATAGGCATGTGTAGGACCCACAGATCTTGAAAAGGGGTGTTGTGAGGGGTGTTGATCATCATAGTAGGGGAGATATGCTACAGGTTTTGCATCTGTTCTGGGAGGGTCCGGGGCCACTTTGAGTTGGTGTGTCCTGGTCTGTGTGGAGCTTGTGTCTGATGATAAACTTGGAGAGGTTATTTGAAGGTATTTTGTTCCCCAAAAGAATACAGTCAAATCCTGCTCAACATGCTCATTGCTACAGTACTCATATATAGTGCCTGCCCCAAAGATATTAGGGGATCTCTGATTCAATGGGTGTTTCATAAATTCATAGAGTTTAAAGCCATAAGGGATTGTTAGATCATCTACTCTGATTGCCTGGATATCAGTGGCCACTAAGTTTCACCCAGTCACACTCTATACTGAGCCCAGCAACTTGGGTTAGACCAAAGCATTTCAGTCCTCAGGAGTGAACTGTTGTGCGCCCCAGGCAGAGAACAGGGGAGGTCGAGGTGCTACCAATGGCAGGGAACTGACTAAGTGAGACATGCCCAGATAAGCGCGCGTTGGCCTGCTAAACCCAGGGTTGTGAGTTCAATCCTTGAGGGGGCGATTTGGGGATTTAGGTGGGGATTGGTCCCCCTTTGAGCAGGGGGTTGGACTAGATGACCTCCTGAGGTCCCTTCCAACCCTGATATTCTATGAAAAATTGCAACAGGTGAACCACACCCATGCTGCAAAAGAAGGTAAACCGCCAAGTTCCCTGCCATTTTGATGTGGGGAGATTCCTCCCCAACCCCAACCTGGCTATCAGTTTGATGCTGAGCATATGAGCAATGCACATCAGCCCAGACATCTAGAAAGAAGATTCTCTATACCACTTCAGTCCACGTACCCCTCTGCTGGCTGCTCTACATAGGAGGATAAGCCCTTAATACTGTTACCAGCTAATGGAGTTACTCCTTTAGCTTACACCCCCTTTCTTTTTAGCACTGAAAGTCCTGGGTTCAATTCCTGCTAGTGCCCCAAAGTTTGGACTTTGAATCAAAAAGAGGGGCACGTCTAAGATGGTACCGTGACAAGCCTGGAGCTGGGGATAATATAGTTGTCTTGCCCCATCATACTTATTATAAGATTGCTTCTTTTGGACACCCCTTTGACTAATTTGGCTCACTCATGTGCATATGGAATCTTGCTAGGGACTCCTTGAACTAAAATCATAGAAATGTAGTGCTGGAAAGGACTTTGAGAGGCCAGTCCCCTTCACTGGGGCAGGACCAAGTACACCTACACCATCCCTGACAGGTGCTTGCCTAACCAGTTCTTAAAAACCTCCAATGACGGGGATTCCACAACCTCCGTTATTTCAGCCCTTAACTATTCTTAGAGTTAGAAAGTTTTTCCTAATATCTAACCTAAACCTCCCTTGCTGCAGTTTAAGCCCATTAGTTCTCGTCCTACATTCCGGGGACAAGGAGAACAATTGATCACCATCCTCTTGATAACAGCCCTAAACATATTTGAAGACCGTCAGTCTTCTTTTCTCAAGACTAAACATGCCCATTTTTTTTTAACCTTTCCTCAGAGGCCAGGTTTTCTAACCCTTTAGCATTTTTGTTGCTCTCCTTTGTGCTTCTCCAATTTGTCCACATCTTCCTTAAAGTGTAGCACCCGTAACTGGACTTAGTACCCCAGCTGAGGCCTCATTAGTGCCAAGAAGAGCAGGACAATTATCTCTTGTGTCTTACGTACGACACTCCTATTAATAAACCCCAGAATGACATTAATCTTTTTCACAACTGCATCACATTGCTGAGACACATTCAATTTGTGATCTACCCTGACCCCAGATCCTTTTCAGCAGTACTACTGCCTCGCCAGTTATTCTCCTTTTTGTAGTTGTGCGTTTGATATTTTTCCTTCCGAAGTAGAGTGCTTTGTACTTGTCTTTATTGAATTTCGTCTTGTTGATTTCAGACCGATTCTCCAATTTGTCAAGATTGTTTTGAATTCTAATCCTGTCTTCAAAGTTCTTGCAACCCCTTCCAGCTTGGCGTTGCCTTCAAGTGTTGTAAGAGTGCGCTCCACTCCCTTATCCCAGTCATTAACGAAAATATTGAATAGAAACGGCAGAGAACAATACGTGTTGCTTAACTGCAAGTACATACTGTAATTTATAGTTACGTAACTTGATCCTAGTGCGGGGGTGGGGACCGCTGTAGAGGTGAGGATTTGATCTCTCACTGACGGGGTTTTATTTTTTCATCTGGAGTG
Organism: Terrapene triunguis; assembly: GCF_002925995.2. Classification (NCBI taxonomy): domain Eukaryota; kingdom Metazoa; phylum Chordata; order Testudines; family Emydidae; genus Terrapene; species Terrapene triunguis. The sequence continues at coordinate 97,714,488 of NW_020664417.1, read as the reverse complement.
GAATTTGCTCTTTGTTATTTTTGGGCACGTAGTGTTTATAAGCTTTGTCAAAGCACCTAGAGCCTTGGGCCAGTGCTTTTGAGGTGTCTAAATCTAAATAAAAACAAAATGAAGACTAGGTGTATGTAATGCCTACATCTACGTAGAGAGGCAGTATGGTCCCATTGCTGTCCATGGGAGTTGGGTGCATATATGCTTTCTGAAAACCCCACTAGATGTCTGTCTGTATCTTTAGGTGCCTAGATAGCTTTAAAAATCTGCCCTTTTATTCTCTTTGTGCCTCCGCTCCCAACCTGTGTAATGGGGATAATAGCAAATCACTTAAGGCTTGTCTGGCCTGAAAGTCTAATTAAACTGCCATAGTTATACTGCTATCATGCCCCGTGTGGACACTTTTATTCCAGAATAAGTCCGCCTTTGAGCAATTTTGCTTAAACCTACAGAATGGGGGAGCTGTCTCCTGGAAATCAGCGACTCTGAAAGGATTTAGGGGTTATAGTGGACAAGCCATGAAACGTGAGATCCCAGGACAATGCTGTGGCAGAAAGGGCCAATGAGGTTCTTGGCTGTATAAACAGGAATAGGAGTATTCTGTACATGGCATTGGTGAGACCAGTTCTGGAGTGGCTGTCCCACTGTCTGGAGTGGCTCCTGACTGTGAATGCCAATCTCAGGGGTAGACTGTTACAAACCAGGGCACAAACCCCAAACTGGATGTGGGTTCTATGGTTAGATTTAATCAATTAAGGGTAGGTCCACACTACCCGCCGGATCGGCGGGTAGCAATCGATCTATTGGGGATCGATTTATCGCATCTCATCTAGACGTGATAAATCGATCCCCGCTGCGCTCCCCGTCGACTCCGGAACTCCACCAGGGCGAGAGGCGGAAGCGGAGTCGACGGGGGAGCCACGGCCATCGATCCCGTGCCATGAGGATGGGAGGTAAGTTGAAATAAGATACGTCGACTTCAGCTACGCTATTCTCGTAGCTGAAGTTGCGTATCTTACATCGACACCCTTCCCCCCCCTCCCCAGTGTAGACCAGCCCAAAGTATCAAATGTGAACTCCTCAAGCACTGGAACAACCTTAATGTGGAGTCAGTCAGTCCCACTGGGCACCTTTCTTGCCACTCCGACAAGCCTGCCTTTGTGATAGATGGTCCCTTACACCAAAAAAATCACAACAATATTCAGGTTACTCCCAATCCCAAAGGACCAGTCACTTAACCCAGGTCAATTGTACCTTAGAACTCACACCAAAGACAACGCTTGTAGCCAATCCTATAATAAACGAACTAAAGGTTTATTAACTAGGAAAAATAAATGAGTTATTTACAAGGTTAAAGCAGGTCAACATACACACACAAATGTTACAGTCTTAGGCTATGTCTACACTGCAGAGATTTGTCGCCAAAAGTTATGCCATTTTAATTAAAGCACTGTTGCAAGTCCACACTATACTCCTTGTGCCAGCGGAGCATGTCCACACTAGGAGCTCTTGCATCAACACAGCGAGCTGTGGGGGGAGAGATAGCTCAGTGGTTTGAGCATTGGCCTGCTAAACCCAGGGTTGTGAGTTCAATCCTTGAGGGGGCCACTTAGGGATCTGGGGCAAAATCAGTACTTGGTCCTGCTAGTGAAGGCAGGGGGCTGGACTCAATGACCATTCAGGGTCCCTTCCAGTTCTAGGAGATAGGATATCTCCATATATTATTATAGAGCGGTGCACTGTGCAACTGGCCGCAGGGTGCTTTGGGAAGGGTTTGCAATGCCTCATGGGGCAGGTACAGCGTCACATGATGCAAGTTTTTCAATTCCATTGTTCCATGGGTATCCTACTAGATTGCCAGCCGCTTTTAAACTGAAGTGTGAGGGGTGGGGAGGAGTGTGTGAGACAGGGAGTGTGTGTGTGTGTGTGTGTGTGTGTGTGCAGGGGCGACTGTGTGTTGGGGCAGTGTGTGAGAGAGACCATGTGTGTGTTGGGGGAATGTGTGTTGTAAGAGAGTGAGTGTGTCGACATGCTGTCTTGTAAATTCAGACAGCTGCCGGAAGCAACCAGTCCTGGGGGAGAGGGGCACCCCTGACATCAGCCCCTGGCTCTGCACAGCATTCTCACACACACACACACACACACTCCTCTGTCCCTGCCTGCCTCTGTGTTCGTAGCGTGGGAGAGAACAGGAGCGTTCCATGTTAATGGTTTGCTCCTGGTTGCTTGGAGCCGAGCAGCAGGCTCGGCTGTCAGAATGGAGCTTTGAAAGGGGAGGGGCGCAGGCCTGCAGGGCAGCTGAGTTCAAATCAGTGCGCAGAACGGTCATGGCAGGCATTATGGGATACTGGGGGAGGCCAGTTCTGGTGGCATAATGAACAGGAGTGTCTACATTGATACTTTGTTGTTTTAACTTTGCTGCAAAAGACTTTATGCCTCTCGTCAAGGTGGTTTTATTTTGTCGCTGAAACTGAAGAGTTTTGTCACCCAAAGTGGCATTGCGGTGTGTCCAAAGCTGCCTTTTGGAGACAAAACTCTGCAGTGGAGACAAGGCCTTAGATTCCAAAAAGCGATAGAAGCTGCTGTAATGTGCAAGCTGTGTGAGTCCTTTAGGGTTAACGCAAGCTAAACAGCCAGGGATCCCTTGCTTATGCTTAGAAGTCTTGCCCTCTCCCTGAAGTCCAAGCAGCACAAGGATAATAATTTCTTCTTTACTGGAATTTTTATTCCCTTTCCCCAGAGCTCAAGCCGATGGGATGAGCGTTTGTGCACATCTCCTCTTCATGGATGTGGAGGGAGCAATCAACATAGTCTTTTGTCCACTGATGGTCCACAATGGCTTATCTGATGTCTATAGTCCTCCTTTTGTTGGGCAGGAGATGACATCTCTTGTGGTAAACTAATGACTGCAGGGGTTTTCCAGTTTCATTGCAAACACTTTTATAGTTCTAGAGAAAACATTTAAATAGTACCTTATAACATGGGGTACAAAGACTATAAATGAGATTAATGCATGCAGCAGCTTACAAGCATTTCATAAAGTCTAAACACATTTTTTATAAATCGAATACCATTTTAACAACACTAACACATGGGTGAGCCCATCTGGATTCCAGCTGTGCTTTTGTCAGTGTTCAGAGGCCAAGGGGCCTTGGCATGAGCAGGCACCTGGTCTGGCAGCATCACAAATACTGTGTACAGTTCTGGTGTCCACGTTTTAAAGAGGACATTGAAAAATTGGAGAAGATACAGAAAAGATCCACAAAAATGACCGGAGGGTTAGAGAAAATGCCTTTTGATGAGACACTTTGTGCTCAGTGTGTTTGGTTTATCAAAAAGAAGCTTGAGAAATGGCTTGATTACAGTGTCAAAGTACCTTCACAGGGAGAAAATACCAGGGACGAAAGAGCTCTCTAGTCAAGCAGAGAAAGGCAGCACAAGAACTAATGGCTGGAAGTTGAAGCCAGACAAATTCAAACTAGAAATTAGGCACACCTTTTTAACAGACTTGCATCTGAAGAAGTGAGGTTCTTACCCACGAAAGCTTATGCTCCCAATACTTCTGTTAGTCTTAAAGGTGCCACAGGACCCTCTGTTGCTTTTTAACAGTGTGGGTGAATCGCCACTGAAACGGACTACGACAGGAAGTGATGAATTCTCCATCTATGGCGACTGGATGCCTTTCTGGAAGATGCACTTTAGCCCAACCCCAAGACGTGCTTTAATCAAACCTACCAGTTACTGAGCTCAACGCTGAGCTGCCTGGGTGAAATGGAATGGCCTGTGCTCTACAGGAGGTCAGGTTAAATGATCTAATGGTCCCTTCTGGCCTTAAAGTCTACAAAATTGACAAGACAAAAGGGGGAGGGAAAACAGAGGCACAGGGAGATGAAGGAACTTGCCCCAGGTCACGCACCAGTTAAATGGGAGAGCTGGAACGAGAATCCAGCCTGCTTGACTCACAGGCGGCACTCTGAGCTCTAGGCTATGTTGTCTCCTGAGCCTCTCTGCCTGTGTAGATCTGCTTGCAGGATTGGAGCCTGTGAGATCATTTCTTTTTCTGACTAGATACCCCTTTTTTCTGTTGCTCTTTTGGTCCAGTTCTGTACTCCTCTCTAACCATCCAATTTTAAGCGCTTTAGCGCTTTTAAATAATCTTTGTGAGAGAGACAGGTAGAATAAATGGTGACATTTCAGCCAAGTGACTCCCACAACAAGGGATCTGAGCGGAAGGGAAAGCCTTACATGTGAAGGGTAATACCATGCAGGTTTGGTGCACAAAGGAGACAGATCTCCTTTATACAGAGGAGAGTATGAACATGACACACATCAAATGTCCTTGGCGACTCATAGGTTTTTAAGGCCGGAAGGGACCGTTATGATCACCTTGTCTGGCCTGCTTGGGCAGCTCATTTCCCTCTTCTTCAATTGATTTTGGGGGGGGAAGAGGGGAAATATTCGGCCTGATCCACAGCTAGTATAAAGTGGCACCATCCTGTTCAGTTTAATCAAGGTGTACTGCGAAGGGTTAAGGAGCAGCTGTGGGCCCAGAAAGCCCTGCCCAGCTGCCCCTGCTGCGCATGCTCACAGTGGAGGCTGAGCTCAAAAGGGAGCAGTTCATCTCAGTCTAGGTGGATGGAGCAGGAGAGTAGTTGTGTAGTGCAGGCGCCTGCCAAGAAGCCACTGAGGCCCCATGCGGCCGGGATCAGGCATTGGGGTGGCCATATTTTGGAATCATATTTTGAACTACTATTTACTGGGCCCTGGCTTGGAACCCTGTGGAGCAGGAAGGGCCCAGGTTCCCCTACTCCCAGTCATTGACTCTCGCCGCTGTGTGACACAGCCCAGAGTATTGCCACTAGGAGGTACTGCCCGGTTTGGACTTCAATGCATTTATGCCAGCTGAGAATCCAGCCCATTGTTTCAAAACAAAAGGAAAAGGAAGATCCTCTTTATACGATGCACCTGTTGAGAAACCATCAGGGTCTCAAACATTCCCATCTCCAGTGGCGATTCCCTCCCCTACCCAATTATTTATAGGCTGTCCTGTATCTGTGGTACTCTGACTGTTCTCCCTTTTGGGGTACGTGGTTTCCTACTTTCCTTGAACTATATCTTTAGCACCCTGGACCCAATTCTGTTCTCGATCTGTCCTTACAACCCCACTGAACTGAGAGTCAGTGGGATTGTGCGTAAGTGTGAGCAGCGTCTGTCCTTGAGCCTCATCTTTTTGAAAAAGAAACCTAAATGTGAAACGAGTGCCCATGTGCATCTTGGGAGACGTACTTTTTTGACAGATACTTGTCATCACAACTACACCTCCTTCCTTGCCAGGTGCTCTGTGCCTCTAGCCTGTTGGCAGTGTGTACGCTGCCTAGGCAGATCCATCTCGGTTCATAATTATCCTTGTATCATGTTCCTTGGCAGGATTTTCTCCCTATTATTCCAGGACTTTTGTGCTTTCCCATTTAGTTCTTCAGCTCCTGTAAAATGGGGCCCTTGGCTTTCACCAATGTACCAGCTCAGCTGTTTGATTATTTTCCATGCCCTGGAAAAGCCGACTGAAATTAAGTAAAAGCTTAATGTGCCCCCTGTCTGTTTCTTTAAAAGCATCCCGAAATAACCCTAGAACTCATGCGAAGGTATTGCAGCCCGAATTTCCATTTAAAACATCAGTGCAGCGTGGGTGTGGAGATGGTTTCACTAGATGTTGTGCAGAGACCCACTGCATCGCTCTTGCGCTCTCTAGTCCCCCAGCAATGACAGAAGCTTCTAAAAGAGGGTCAGTTCCTATGTTCCAAACAAGGTGGAAATGCCGAGCTAAACTCTGCTTTAAAGATTCCTTCTGGAGGTGCAGCTGGATACAGTTGCCAGCTCTTCCTATCCAAAACTGTCACATAATATTGTTGTGCAACGTTAAATTGTCTAGCACCACCCCAGAGGTGGCTGCGTTTTGGTGGCTGGTGATGTAGTTACTCTGTGTTTATAAATGATACACATGTTCTGGAAGAATATGAGACTAGTAGAATCCATTCTGTTATATGTAGCAAGCTGCCAGTGCAGTCTTCTTAGCTCTGCTACAAGGGTGTCTGTTGGCATGTCAGATTAGAATTGCTTCTCTGACTTTTTAATTATTTATATGATGTATCTAGGCCAAGGCACTGCTTTCCTGACTGCTGTACCCACTCCCAGCTCTCATTCCAAATCCTCAGCACACACATGTACAGGACACTTACACATCATGCGGGCTAGTGAAGGACTGGTAGACTCCGTTCTTCAGCTCCTGGAAGAAATTTTAAAGCAGCAGTTAAAAATGACACACATTCTCCCTTGATAGCATGGACTCCATCAGGAAATGCTTAACTTCCTTTATATACATATTTATGTTTTTAAAAATATTGCTACCACCTGATGCTTTTGGCTCCAGGTGTTTGTTTTGTTTTGCTCTTAAGAGGAAGAAAACCCTGTTAATTCCCAAGATCTTGAAGAAATGTCAAATAAAACATGCCGAACCATTATTCAATCTGGTAATAAGCAGTGAAACAATCTTCCTGGAGAGGCGTCGAACAATGGTTTCCCCCGAAACATGTAGACTATTAGGAGTCTTCAGTGTTCTGGTTCTAATTAAATTGCTGCATCATCTCTAAGCATCTAAGCATATCTTGCGGGAAGTGATGTGCAATGTACAATTCTGCAACTCCACCTGACGTGCAGGTACTTTGGACTTATTTCTGTGTCTTATCAGAGCCCCTCAATTTTGAGAGCTTCTTGCTTGCCTCCATCACTCTCCTGATCATTTCCAGCTTCCCCGTATCTCTGGATCATTTACCCTGAAGCCCCCTCTGAACTGGGGGAGCTGCCTTCCACATCGAACAACAGGATGACATCCATGCTGGTGGAATGCTGACTGAACTTCACCGCCAGCTTGAGCACAGTCCCAGCGAGCCCGGTGTACACCTCCCCCTCCCAGATCTTGCTGCGAGTTGGCTGCAGTTCAGTCCTGGATTGCCCGACCACGAGAGCTCTGTAGGCTTTTGGCAGCTTGACTCTGAACCTGATCCAGCTTCGTTCCTGGAGCACTCCCGTCCTGGGCTGTAGCAAGATGCAGCCTCTCCTCCACGTGCTGTACACTCGGGGGAACGGAAGCCACCGTGGCTCGGAAAAGCAGCGGACGACGTAGTCGCAGACGTGAGCAAAGTCCTTGTGGTCCTGGTTCCTGCTGAAGAGCCCCACTTTGTAGAGGCCCGATTCAGGAAGCAGGATACAGATGCTGACCTTGTTTCCCAGATGGGTGAGCAGGATGTATCTCTCCATGGGGTACTTGGTGTTGGTGACTTTGTCCTTACTCAGGATGGCGGTCACTTCGGTGTCCGCCCTGGTGTGGAACGTGATGTTGCACTTACCCTGGTTGGTGTTGATGATGGCGGCAGGGTGGCTGGGGTTAGAAAAGCCCCTACAGCCGGTGCTGATCCCTGTCCCACAGTGCATGCTGAGGCCAGAGGGGAAGAGCTCGTTCTGGTTGATGGGACCAGAGCAACAAATGAGGAAGTTGGCTGCGTTTTTGAAGAGGTCACCTTCTAAATCTTTCACAAACACCGAGAGCCTGTAGTAACCAAGAAAAGGACACAGCACGTGACAACTCAGCTTGTCCTCCTCTGCTTGAGAGGCCAGGCACTTTGTGCTCAGGGAGGTGTCTAGATCTTTATTCACCAGCTGGTACGTGGCCAGCAAGGGTCTAGATGTCTGTAGCGTCAACAGCAAAGTTCCTGTTGCAACAACAATCAGGTCCTCTCCGCAGTTGCATTCCTCAATCCCAAAGTCTTTCCCCTTCGGATGGAGGCCCCAGAAATGAAAGGGGTTTTCAGGCAGTTCTTTCTTATGTGACTCTAGGCACTTGATCTGATAGGAACACACCCAGCTATAAGGGTTCTGAGCATCCGACGGGCGCGCAAAGACCATCAGCTCGAACAAGCCCTCCATAGGGGGGAAAACTTTGAGAGTCATGCTCTTCTCAGACACCGTCAGCATCCCGTGAGTCGTGCCTAACACTTCTTTGCTAACGTCGCCACAGAGCTTGGAGAGATGGTAGCTAAATTCTGCTGGATATGTGCTCCTCAGAGAGACTGTTGCTTCTCCGTGTTCTGTAGGAAGGGGAAGGGGTGAAACACTTAAGATCATAGTTCAGTGTGAGCATCATAGTAAACTTAATTCTCAGCCCAAAGCCTCTCTCTTTAGTAACATCAGGAAATCTGGGTTCTACACCCAGCCCTTACTGAGCAGGTGAGTCACTTCTCCTCTTAGTGCCCCCTGTTTCCACACCAGTTAGATGGGAGTGAAGAAACCGCCTCGCCCTTGTAAAGCACTTCAAGGTCTACACATGGAAAGTGCTTTTAGCGTTATTATTAGGTCGCTTTCCAGAGTGCCCATTGTTAATGGGAGCCGTTCCCTGAACTTTAGACTTACGTGACAAACCCCGTGTCCCAGCCAGAGCATTACTTTTACAGTAGCTCTCCAACTGGATGCAGGAATCGGAGGTGCAGATCTGACGTGCTGCTATCATAGCAGCTGGGAAGCTCAGAGGATTGCAGCACAGCTGGGAGAAAATCCCACAGCAGTCAGCCAGACTGTAATCAGACAAGTTCCCACCCTTTTTTGGGGGGGGGGGGTGTCACCTTAAATAGAAAAATTCAGTGCGCTGTTGTCTGGGAGGCAGCTCTAAACCAGCAGGAGGGGAAATGCAGGAGTTTCACAGAGCGTACCTGACGAATGACCTGGGTAAGGTTTGTTCTGATTATACAGCTTAGAGCTCAGCTACACAGCACAGAGGAGTTGTGCAAACTTATTAGATTGCCTGAGGCAATTTACACCTCTGCGTCCCTTACTTTTCCTTTTCTGAGTCTTTCTTGTTTGGCTTTTTAACTTTCTTTTGACACAGATACATGTGCATATCTTGTATTTTAAGGCAGAGGCAGAATATCTTTTAAAAGAAAACATTATTAATGAGAGATCTTTAGGAGGATGGATAGTGTGTGTGTTTGTACAGCACCTAGTGCCGTGGACTACTGGTCCATGCTGGGGCTCCAAGGCACTATTGCAATACAAACATATAATTATAGCTACCCAGGACACCGTTCAAGACCCCTGGATCCTACACATGCCTATCACAACAGCAGTGTACCTTATCCATGCAGTAAATGCCCCAATAACAACTGTGTGGGTGAAACCAGTCAATCACTATGCGCTCAAATGAACTCTCATAGAAAAATGATAAAAAAACAAAAAGCCCACATCACCTGTGGGCAAACACTTGCCACAAAGTGATCACTCCATATCTGACCTCTCAGTCCTCGTTCTCAAAGGAAACCTGCACGGTCCTTTCAAAGGATGAGCCTGGGAATTTAAATTCATAACTTTGCTAGACATTAAAATTATCCTGGGCTTAATAAAGACACTAGATTTATAGCTTATTATCACAATCTGTAACCCATTAACCCCCCTTTTTTTGCTCCATGACTGCAGGGCTGTTAATGGGCCACATCGCCTTGAATGGTCCCTTAGAATACATGTTAACTACTTATGCTAAACAGTCTGTTCCACCTTTTGTTTAGCTGTGACACTCTGAGTACAATTCCCAGACCAGAAGAAGAGCTCTGTGTAAGCTTGAAAGCTTGTCTCCTTTCACCAAGAGAAGTTGGTCCAATAAAAGACATTACCTCACCCACCTTGTCTCTATCTTAGGACCAACATGGCTACAACAGCAGTCCTTTCTAGCCGGTCATTTCCCATTCTGTATTTGTTCTGTTGATTATTCCTTCCTAAGTGTAGTACTTTGCATTTGTGTTTATTGAATTTCATCCTATTTATTTCAGACCATTTTGCCCGTTTAAGATCATTGTGAATTCTAAGCCTGTCCTCCAAATTGCTTGCAACCCCTCCTAGCTTGGTATCATCCTCAAACTTTATACGTGTACTCTCTATGCTACTATCCAAACCATTTATTGAACAGAACCAGACCCAGGACAGATTCCAGCAGGGCCCTACTCAGTGCCCTTCCAACTTGTTTGTGAGCCACTGATAATTACTCTCTGGGAATGGTTTTCCAACCAGATATGCACCCACCCTATAGCAGGTTCATCTAAGCTATATTTCCCTAGTTTGCTTATGAGAAGTTCATGTGAGACTCTATCAAAAGCCTTAATAAAGTTGAGTTATATCACATCTACTGCTCCCCACCCCCCAACCACAACGTTTGTTTCGCTGTGAAAGAAGGATATTAGGTTGGTTTGACATGATTTGTTCTTGACAAATCCATGTTGACTGTTACTTATCACCGTATCTTCTAGTGCTTACAAACTTATTATTTGCTCCATTATCTTTCTGAGAACCAATGTTAAGCTGACCAGGCACAGGATGACTATGAGCCGCCAATGTGATATGGCCGTGCAAAAAGCTAATGCGGTCTTGGGATGCATCAGGCAAGGTATTTCCAGTAGAGTTAAGGAGGTGTTAGTACCGTTATACAAGGCACTGGTGAGACCTCATCTGGAATACTGTGTGCAGTTCTGGTCTCCCATGTTTGAGAAGGATGAATTCAAACTGGAACAGGTACAGAGAAGGGCTACTAGGATGATCCGAGGAATGGAAAACCTGTCTTATGAAAGGAGACTCAAAGAGTTTGGCTTGTTTAGCCTAACCAAAAGAAGACTGAGGGGAGATATGATTACTCTCTACAAATATATCAGAGGAATAAATACCAGGGAAGGAGAGGGATTATTTAAGCTCAGTACCAATGTGGACACAAGAACAAATGGATATAAATTGGCCATCAAGAAGTTTAGACTTGAAATTAGATGAAGGTTTCTAACCATCAGAGGAGTGAAGTTCTGGAACAGCCTTCCAAGGGGTGTAGTGTGGACAAAAGACATATCTAGCTTCAAGACAAAGCTTGATAAGCTTATGGAGGGGATGGTATAATAAGATTGGTCTTTGACTATTAGCGGTAAATATGCCCAATGGCTTGTGATGGGATGTTAGATGGGGTGGGATCTGAGTTACTACAGAGAATTAAATTTTAAATTAAATTAATGGAGATATTCTATCTCCTAGAACTGGAAGGGACCTTGAAAGGTCATAGAGTCCAGCCCCCTGCCTTCACTAGCAGGACCAAGTACTGGTTTTGCCCGAGATCCCTAAGTGGCCCCCTCAAGGATTGAGCTCACAACCCTGGGTTTAGCAGGCCAACACTCAAACCACTGAGCTATCCCTCCCCCCTTTCCTGGGTGCTGGCTGGTGAATCTTGCCCACATGCTCATGGTTTAGCTGATCGCCATATTTGAGGTCGGGAAGGAATTTTCCTCCAGGGCAGATTGGCAGAGGCCCTGGAGGTTTTTCACCTTCCTCTGCAGCGTGGGGCACAGATCACTTGCTGGAAGATTCTCTGTACCTTGAAGTCTTTAAACCATGATTTGAGGACTTCAGTGGCTCAGACACAGGTTTGATACAGGAGTGGGTGGGTGAGATTCTGTGGCATGCGTTGTGCAGGAGGTCAGACTAGATGATCATAATGGTCCCTTCTGATCTTAAAGTCTATGATTCTATAATTCCCTGGGTTGTCCTTATTCCTCTTTTTATAGGCTGGCACTCTATTTGCCCTTTTCCAGTCCTCTGGGATCTCTCCCATCCTCCGTGAGTTCTTAAAGGTAATAGCTCAGAGATCTCTACAGAGCATTCCTTAAGTATTCTAAAATGTATTTTGTCAGGTCCAGCTGACTTGAAGATATCTAACTTGTCTAAGTAATTCTCAACATGTTCTTTCCCTATTTCAGCCGCAGAGCTTACCCCATTTACATTTGATGTAAGTTGTCTGATCACTGCTAACCTTTTTGGTGAAAACTAAAACAATAAAGGCCTTTAACATTTTGGCCATTGCTGTAGGATAAGAGGATCCGTTTTCTTGGTTTGGAAGTATGGGATGATGGGGTCTGGATGTCCCTGATGTTTAGAAGTTTGAGGGTTCCATAAGTTAATTCAAGCTGCACTCTTTTGAATTTGCTGACATAACATACTTCTCAGAGTCCTTCCAGCAACTCGCAAGTCACCTCACTCCATCAGCAGTTATTTACCCCTGTGCAGTTAAACATTAACATCCTCGTTTAATCGCATTTTGCGCCCCCCTCTCTGCATAGGTGTAAAATATGAGACGATGAAAGGCTGTAGAGAATCAAAGCTATAAAGTCCCTTTAACTCCTGAAGGCTATCAAAGTGCTATACAGCCTGTGACCTTGGTTCAGCCAGGTGCTGAAACACATGCGTATGTTCCATAGGCCTCAAAGGGATTTAAGCATGTGAATAAAGTTAAGCAGATGCTGAAGGGCTTTGCTGAATGCGGTCCCGCATACACCTGGATTATTCAACCCACTGTTAAATGCAGCTGCCTCAGGGCAGCTGTGCTGCCCCCATCAGAATTTACTACATCTTTTAAGTTAGTGAAACGTAAGTAAGAAATTGTTGATGTTCAAAGCATTCAAACAATATAAATATATCATAGTATAGGAGATCTGCCCTAGGTTCAAAAGCTTTTCATATAAGAAGAAGCTTTTTGTTATCAAAATAATGAATGGACATTTTTAGTGCAAATCCGGAGTTTTGGTATTGTCAAATACCCAACATACGTGTGAAAAGTGTGAAGTGGCTGGGTTTTGTTTTTTGTTTTTTTGCCTTGATTTGTTAAAGTTGTGACTTGGCTCATGCAGTAAGTACAAACAATAATCCTCTGGCAAGTCTCCATCGGAGACCTTACTGATGACAGAATTTATTAACTGCAGTTTTGCTTGTTATTAAATTCGGCCAACGTCCGTTTCCTAAGCTGCTGCCCTGGTTGGCGGAATCATATTAGGATTTTTAAACAGACAGAAAGAAAAGCACATTGTATTCAACCAAGCCAAAGATGGTGAGATATAGAGAACAACACATTCTGCTTTGGGAGGGAAACTCTAAAAGATAATTAAAGGATACATTTGAAACATATCTGGGGAATACTGAATTTATTCCATTGGTGTTCTGAAGATTCCTTTATATAGGAGAAGGCAGGTGAAACCACAGATGAGCTCCAATGCAGTTTCTGCATATATGTATTTTAATTCCCAATCCTACCATAGGAGGGGGGAATTCTTTTGATAGGCCAGAGTCTAGTAACATGCCTGGACCACTGCCCGCAGCCGGAATACCAGTTGTTCTACTCATTGCTAAAAGCAGTTAGAAAGGCCGTTTGTGTAACGTTAGCATAACTAACACACAGAGAGGGAAGTGAGTGACCGTGAGGTGTAAACATGACCCTGTACCCTCCTGACTCGAGCTTTTTGCTGAAGAATACAGTAGCGCACGATGGAAAGTCGGCCAACAGTAACTCTTGCTATGTGAAATACAGCTGGTTAACTGATAGAAAATTCTCTGCCTGACAGGCTGGAAAACTCCACACTTAACGTAGTTTCTGCTCAGCAGTTTTTCTGATGACTAACCTATGTAATACTAACAGTTGGGGTATTAAAGGAGGAAGAGATCTGAGGTCGGTGGATACACGAACACTTGGAAAACCTTGACCGTTTCTTGGACACCTCTCAAGTTCCCCTGCAGACGGAAGGCTGGCCATTGGAAGTCTACAGACATCCACCCAAGACCTCCTCAAGTCCTCGGGTAAATATTAATCTGGGGTTAATGTGGGGTGCTCTACTAACCTGTTGCGACGTGTGTAAGTCCTGGAGACAAAGCTTCTGTTTTATTTAGAGTGAACGCACGTTTGTTTGCCTGCTTGCATCAACTATCGGCCAGACGGGCCGTGTCCCGATTGATTGATTTCCTGCCTCCGCCTCACAAACAGGGTTGCCAACACTCCCGGATTGGCCGTGAGCCTCCCAGAATAGGGCTCGATCTCCTGGAGGCTACTGAAGCCAATCCGGGAGATTTTAGGCCACTAAAAGTGCGGTGGCATAGCGGGGCTAAGGCAGGCTCCCTACCTGCCCTGGCTCCGTGCCGCTCCTGGAAGCAGCGCCACATCCAGCAGCAGCTCCTAGGAGGAGGCGCAGCCGGGGGGGGGTCTGTGTGCTGCCCCCGCCCTGAGCGCTGACTCCACAGCTCTCATTGGCTGGGAACGGGGAGCCGTGGCCAATGGGAGCTGCGGGGGTGGTGCTTGCAGGCAGGGGCAATGCGAAGAGCCACCTGACCGCCCGTGAGCCTAGGAGCCGATACCAGACATGCTGCTGCTTTCAAGAGCTACCTGAGATAAGCACTGCCTGGCCAGAGCCTACACCCTGAACCCCCTGCTGCAGCCCTGACCCCCCTCCCGCACCCAAACTCCCTCCCAGAGCTCACACCCCGAACCCCCTGCTCCAGGTGGGAACCCACTCCCACACTCGAACTCCCTCCCAGAGCCCACACCCCGAGCCACCTGCCCCAACCCTGAGCACCTTCCCACACCCAAACTCCCTCCCGGAGCCTGCACCCCAACCCCCTGTCCCAGGCTCAGCCTGGAGCCCTCTCCCACACTCCGAACCCCTTGGCTCCAATCCTCTGCCCCAACCCGGTGAAAGTGAGTGAGGTTGGGGGGAGAGCGAGCGACGGAGGGAAGGGGGCTGGAGTGAGTGGGGGGTGGGGCAGGGGCCGGGACAAGGGTATTTGGGTTTGTGCAATTAGACAGCTGGCAACCCTACTCACAAAGAGTAAAGTTACCAAGAGATTTGGGTTCAGCAAAACCCAGGGTAACACTACAGATGTTCAGGGTGTGTGTTGGATTGCTCAGGAAAACACTCCCCATAAAGTGCAGGCACGTTTTTAATTTCTAAAAATGTTGTTTAAAAAAACTCTTTCTCTGCTATTGTATCTAAGGCATCTGCCACTTAACTGACTTAGTACAGGAAAAGGTTAAATTCACAGGGCCAAATTCTGTTCTGTTACTCCTGGTGCAAAATAACACTAGGCATTAAAAGGGCATGATATGTAAAGGGTGGATGCTCAGTATTTTCTGAGCGTCAGGTCCCTTTGAGGCATCTCAAGCTGAGTACCCAAATATGGAGAAAAACTAATAGTGACATGTGACAATATTGGCCATTGGTGTTGAAACTAATAGGGAGAAATGGGCAGCTTTTGTAGTAGACGCCTCACACGCATTTGCACTGACATTTTAGACTCTTAAGAATAAATTTTCAGACACTAGCCTCCATTTTTTTATACTTTTAACTTTGCACATGCATAAAATGGAGACCTATTTAAGGTGTAGCTCACAATTTGGCTTTTAAGCGTATTCATGATACAGGGCTGGTTGCTGAGCATAATTTTAGTACTTAAATTACTAGAGTTGGTCACTCACCCCATTTGTATCCTTATTAAAAAAAATGTTTAAAATGTTCTGAGGTTTAATGGGGAAAATGTGAAATAAAAAAAAAAATGAAATTTCTACTTCAAAATGAAGTTTTGATTTCAGCTCAAATTTTTGAATGCTAAAAGGATTTTGACATTTTTGCGTTTCCCCCTTTCTCTTTCTTTTCTCTCACTGAAGCCAATAGAATGATATTTAGGAGCTCTTCCCATCCCGTTTCCACCCCACACACACTTTTTCATTTTCCACTCTAATTTTTCCAAATTTATCTAACTTTGGAGAAGTTACAAAGCAGAAAAGGGAAAAATGAAACTCTGCCACTCTGCAACCTTTAACAACGCACTCAACTTTTGAAAAGTTGCCGATTAGCAAAGTTAGCATTTAATTTTTCTAACTTTTTCAACAATGTAGACCTTTTCAAAAGTTAGAGTGGGAAAAGGGCGGGGGACCACAAAAAAAGGAAATAGGTTTTTTTTCCCCCTGGGGATTTTTACTTAACCTCCTTCATTCTGTTGCATTCAGTGGTGGTAAAGTTGGGAGAAAGGAAAAATCAAAAGGTTGCAATTTTCCAATTTGAAAATATTTTTTTCAAAAACCAAACCAAACAAAAATTTCAATTTGATATAAAATAAAACTTTTTCCTTTCATTTTTGTTTTGACATTTTGACATTTCCCCAGTGAAAACTAACAAAATTTAATCAAAAACAATGTTATCCTGTGAAAAACTTTGTTTTCGGTGAAACTCCATTTTTCAGCAGGAAAATGTTTCAGTAGAGAAATTTTGACTAGCTCTGTAAATTATACGCTGCATGGTGAAATATCTGGGAGAGTTTTGTAACCATGATTTTCTTCCTGACTTTATATAAACCTTAACTAGCGTTAACTTGGCGGTCCACTGTACACATCGATTTGTATTAACACAAGGACGTCTTCAAAGTGCCTCAGAATGCCTATTCCTATGCATGCTGGGCCTGGTTGCATGGTAATGAATTACTTAACATGAGCAGAGGTGGCAGAATTGAATTGAATTGAACCCAACTGTTAATCAGACGAGTTAGTCCATGATTATGAAATTATATAATCTAAATACTTACAATGGAAAGAATGGATAACTCATGCTTGGGTTCTGTATGCATATGTATAATACATATCTATGCATAGGTTAATTTTGTATTTGAACAGTACATCACTCAAGTAGGGAAGGGAGCCTGTCTGGTGGTTTGAGCAGGAGACTGAAACACACAAATTCTGGGTTCCGGTCCCATCTTTGTCACTGTTTGGCCTTGGCCAAACACTTATGGGGGGTAGTAACACATGTCTACCCCACGGGGCTGTTGTGAGGCTTCATTACTTGTAAAGCGCTGTGGGGATCAGGGGGAGGAGGGCTATATCTTCCATCGTTGATTCAAGGTATATGCCCAACACTTTCAGCAAAGCCCAGACCTCCTGAAATATGGCGTGACTTGGATTTCCGGGTAAATGACTCCTCTTGATCAAAAGCTTTACGCTGTGCTTTGTTAGCAATCCACTGATTCTTCAGAACGGTTTCTTAAGCCTTGTAATAATTTCTAAGATTACTTTTCCCTAGAAGCCTTCCCGGCTGATAAAATAAATGGCAGAAAAACCTGACTGACTGCCAAGGACGATGGACACTGGGAAAGCTAACTAGCTACACAAAGGATTCTCAGGCAGGTAAAGGTCATATTGTATCTGACCCAGAAAGCTATAAAACTACCACTGATTGGGGAAAAACCCTTCTTCCTCAAGAAATAGGACAGGAATGTTTCAATCATGCTTTATATTGTAATCTCGCTGCACCAGCAATGTTAGAAGAAAGAAAACTCATGTCCCACTTTTTTGTTATGCTGCTGCCTATAGCAGAGTGCTTTGTGAACACTGAAATGATGTTTCAGGGATCTTACAGTTATCTACAAACAGTTAAGTAGAACTTATTTGTACTGTGAGATAGGGAAGTAGTATTGTACCTACTTTAGAGATGGGGAAACTAAGGCACAGAAGGGATTAAGTGACATGCCCAGATTAAGTACAATTCAGGCATCTTCACTCCTGGTTCTCCAGTCACTGTACCACACAATGGCTCTGATTCGGGAAAGCACTTAAGCGCTTGCTTAAGACCCATTGGCTTCAATGTGACATATGCATGTGCTTAAAGTTAAGCACATGCTTGTGCCCCGTTCCTGAATTGGGGCCCATATCTGCAAAAAGATATCGCCTTATAATCAGGATCCAGGAGTCAGTGGCTGTAAACGGAGGTCCTTGCTTTGCATTTACCTGTTTTGAGAAGGGAGCGGTTTGGAGAGAGAAGGGAGAGCTGCAGTTTGAAAAACTCCGACGTTTTAAAAACTCTCTGTTCAAAGTCTTCCAGCGAGACACGCGGCTGCACAAGCTGCCATTCCGGCTCATCAGGCCAGTGGGTCTCAATGAAATCCTCAGGGTCGGGTAGAAAGAAGAAGTCGTCATACCTGCAAGAGTGGGGAAACCAGGCCACAACATGAGGACACTGCACACGTTCGTATCCCAGCCCCCTCCTTCAGCACCGAAGTCTGAGGATACAGCACCATGGACTTCAGCAGAGTTGGATCTGCTTAAACAAGGGGTGAATGCGGCCTCCGGTTTAGCGCACAGACATGTAACGTCATTTGGAACGTGTGCAGGATCATGCTGCTTCCTGGGCTTAAATTCAGAATCCAGGGCTTTGGCCTTTCATCTCCTCCTCATTCTGAACCCAGTTCCTCCAGAAGCTCTCTCCAGAGGCCCCACTAGAATTTGTGACCTTCGGCCTCAGCTACAGATTGCCTTTCACACCCATCTGGTACGTTAACTCTGGAAAAATCTTTGCAGGCCTAATAAAATCTTTATTTTACTTTGGCTTAGTATAATACCGTGGAATCATCCATGTGAGAGTCACCTATGGGCTCATGAAGTCATCTTGTTCAGTTCCCTTGGACAGTACGGTAGGGACTGTGGGGGCTCCTGTGATATTTTCTTCCACAGTCCATAAGATCTCACTGTCCGGAAGTTTTTTCCCATATTTCCTTGAACTACCCTAAACAATTCCTCTCCATTTAGGGTTTTATCACCCTTCAAGTATTAAAGCGGCTATCTTAATCCTTCTGCTTAATTGAAAAGAAAAAACAACTCGACTCAATGCATTCAGCGAGCAAATTGGACTGAAAATCAAACGCAATGAAACAGATATCACGATCTTTAATATTGCCTCACCATCACCAGTACAGATAGAGTACTGGTGTACTCCAGTGTAGAAACATTCACATACTTGGGCAGCACCATCAGCCAGGATGGTGGAACAAGCCAGGACATCCGGAACAAAATCAGTAAAGCCAGGAACACCTTCAAGAGCTTAAATACAATCTGGAAATCATCAAAATATAACACCAAAACCAAACTCAAGATTTATCAGAGCTGCGTACTTTCAATGTTACTTTATAGTGCAGAATGCTGGGGAATGAGAAAGTATGACATGTCCAAATTGTCTTCATTCCATACAACCTGCCTCAGAAAAACTCTCCGTATCTTTTGGCCCAGAACAATCTCAAACCAAGATCTATTGACACAGTGCAGCCAAGGGGATCTGAGCACCATAATTGCCAGGAGGCCTTGGAGATGGATCAGTCATGTGCTTCGGATAGAAACTGATTCCATCACCAAAGTAGCAACAAGATGGACACCTGAAGGCCAGGGAAACGAGGCCGCCCGAAAACAACATGGTGAACAGCTGTGGAAGCAGAGCTGAAAAACCTGGGGCACAGCTGGGGAACCATGGAAAGACTTGGCAGAAACAGACAGGAGTGGAGGGAACTTGTCACTGCCCTAAACGCCAGAGGCATAATAGGAACATGATGATGATGATGATGAATTGTTGTCACTCAACCACGCTTGATCAGATATTTTAGTAAGACATCCCATCTTGGTTATAAATCACTCCAACAGTTGATCGTTCTCGCTGTTAAAAATGTGCACCTGATTTCTGGTTTGAATTTGGAAGCTGACGCTAGATGGCCATTGGATCGGGTTATGCTTTTGTAGAAGCAGAACCAGATTAACAAATAACGCCTGTACATCAGCCACCTTGACTCATTCTACTGTGACCTGTGAGTCACAGCAGGAGATTGGGAATCAGTATTAAAGAGCAGAGCGGGCTTAGTGCTCAGGTTAGGGTCTGATCCTGTGATTTGCTGAGGGCCCTCTACTTCCATTGACTTCGACATGAGCTGAGGGCACTCATCACCAGACAGGATAGGTTCATCAGGACTTAACCAACTGGACCAATGCCTACTACTTTCAGTGAGCTTTGGACTGGACCCAGAGGAAGCAGTTATTTGCTTGTTCCCTGAGACAATGGCTGTCTATTCCACTCTTTCCCTCTCCACTCTTCAAAAACAACCCAAACAAGCTGATACTTTAAAAAAGTTGTTCCAAGTAAAAGAATTGCCAATTAGTAATGGCACAATGCCTTCATTATGCAGCATTAGAGTAAAAAAAAAAAAGTCAAGTTTCTAACATCTCATGGAATATTTTTAAATTTGATAAATAATTTTGACTCAATCATTATTTACTTAGAATGGGCTGAGAAACCTCCAGCAATTCTGTCTAGAGCCTCATAATAATAAAATGGCTGTGGAACTGGAGATTAATTACTTAAATGCTGACACATTTTTAATCAAAAACTAATGGTGGGAGAAAAGGTAGTATTTGACTATTCTTTAAAAATCTGTATTTACAAAATACATGACTTTTAAAACTGCATTTTCAATAAAAACATGCATTCTGGTGCTAACTCTTCAGATTTTCCCCTGTCAGATGCCCAATTGTGTTACAAAATGTGGTGTGTGTGTGTGTGTGTGTGTGTGTGTGTGTGTGTGTGTGTGTATATATACACACACACACACACACACACACACACACACCCCCCTCTATCCTGATAGAATGCTGTTCTCGGGAGCCAAAAAATCTTACCGCGTTATAGGTGAAACTGCGTTATATTGAACTTGCTTTGATCCGCCGGAGCGCGCAGCCCCGCCCCCTGGAGTGCTGCTTTACCGCGTTATATCCGAATTCGTGTTATATCGGATCGCGTTATATCAGGGTAGAGGTGTGTGTTTATAATTTATATAATTTATTTTTAGGCTCCCACCTCTGGCTTGATCCAAATCTCATTGAAGTCAATGTGGCAACTCCCTTTGATTTCAATAGGCTTTGGATCAAATCTCTAAGTATTTAGGTCCATGAGGCACTCCAACCATGGGGTGCGAATCCATGCATGCAACATCTGTTTTAGGAGAGCTATTTGTGGGTGGACAGAGGAAACTGGGTTGATCTACTTTAGTCGCTTAGAGATGGATTCCAAAATGAATCCACCTCTATATGCCATCCCTGACTGTCCCCATATAGGGTTTGATTCTCCTTCCGTTCAGATCAGTTGCAAAACATTCATTGTTTTGAATGCTGTGGGATCTAGCTCATGATTCTCTTTGCAGAATGGTGTGGGAAGTTATATGGGCAGGGATAGCAACCAGAAATACTGATTCCCAATTTCCTGCTGTAACTCACAGATCACCATAGAATGAGCCAAGGTGGCTGATGTATTGGAGTTACTGATTTACATGTATTAAATAAAAGTGTCTCTCCAGTGTTCTAGGCCATGGGGTCTCAACCATGGGGGCCTGGTGATCCCTGGGGGTGAGGTCTGTGTTCAGGTTTCAGGGATTCGCAGTTACTAACCCTTTCTTGAGGACTAGATGAGAGGGGGAGGGTGGGGACCCTGGACCTTTTTTCTGTTGTAACATGGAGTCACGGTACGGAAAGGCCGAGAACGGCTAATTTAGTCACATCAGAAATAAGTGGATTTCTTTATGTTTGGAAATGAGAAACGAGAGGTTGTGACGGGGTCAGTGTCTCACCTGGGTATAAACAATCTCTTCTCCGTGTCCACAGTGCCTGCACCCCAGCATGCATCCAGCAGGTACCACTGCCCTTCCAGCTGAACTGCGTTCCACATGTGGTTGGATTTCTTTTGTTGGCAGTTTTGCCCTTGTTGGTATCCAGTACCTCTCCCATAGCCCGACACTTCAATGCAGCTCAAACCTGCCTCCCTGTAAGGATGGAAACATTCATGGTAGGAAAACACACATTAGGCTGGAAACCCCTCAGAGTTGGTGCTTAATTAACTGCTGGCCACTCAGATGACGTGATAGCTCAGACTTCTGTAATCTCCGTTCCAGGATGTTTATGGTTATGTTCTTGCTGTTGAGCTCAGGGCACCTCCATTGCTTTAATAGCCCCTTAGTGGAGCTTGCTGGCTGTGAAGATCAGCAATGACCTTCCCAATTCTTTATTTGTTCTTTGCCTAGGTCACGGTTCGTTCAGACAGAATGGCTTTTATTTTGGAATAAGAGTGACAAAAACAAGAAAGAACAAAAGTCAAGTCTCCAGGAGAGAGCAGGGCACCCTGTGAACGGACACAACGTAGCACAGAAGTAATCACATAACATGTTTTGTCCAGCAGTGCCAGCCATTCTCACAGTGTTGGTGGGAAGGTAATACCTAGGTTAATTTATACCTGCACATTTCTTGGCATAAATGGGCATAACCGGAGCACACGCCTCTTCCAGTCTGCAGGACCTGTTCTGGGGTATGGATCTTCTGAGAGAACCCTAAGAAGCCATCCACATCATATCCTAAGAGGAGGAAATGAAACCACAACCATTATCCAGAGGCTTTGGCCACTCCCCAAATGAAAGAAGAATTGGTAAAACCTTGGGGACAGACCCTCAGCTGGTGTAAATTGCGGGTACCACTAGCAAATTTTCTGGTGAAGGAGGGGAATCAAGCCTGGGGCTCCCGAGGCCTAGGCTAGTTCCTAATGACCATCCTCCTCAATCTAGACAAATCACCCTACTATGAGCCGAGCTGAATGAAAAACGTACTCACGGATATTGTGACACAGCCACATCCATATTGCTCGCACGGTCTCCAGCTTGCCTCGGGCCTTGTCAGTAATCAGCTGAACGATGGTCTGGACTGACAGCAAAGCCGGCTTTGATTTTATCTGGTGAGGACAGGAGTTTATGTGAGCAAGTTGAATGTGTATCACGAGATACGTTAATGTCTATCTGTCATTTTGTATGGTGCTCACGGTAGGGCCAGACTCACTTGTAAGTACTGGTCCCTTTGCATCCTCCCGTGGTGTGAAAGGGTCAAAATATGGCTAGAACTTGCTAGCTGGGGATTCACACAGCATGAGTGAGTCACCACATGGCATGGAGCAGCCCCAAGGTTGCTCTCAACTACACTTGGGCCAGACCTGGCTAGGAACAGATCCCAGAAATGGGCATCTGCAAGCAGGTCCTCGGCAGTCCCTGCTCCTGATCATGCCTGTGGATACTGGGCCCAGCTGAGAATTTGGGCCACGGTTTCTAGGTGCTAGGTAAACGGGGCCAGTGGCTCCACTTGACCACTCTGGATTGAGTGACTGGGTTCCCTCCTCCCAAACCCCCCCAAAGCTTTAGTCACAGGAGAAACCCTTATGTGTGTAAATAGCCCCACTGAGGTCAACGGCACTGCTCCCAGCTGGCTTAAGGCCTGATTTGGCTTTGAGTCTAAAGTTGAAGGGCTCCCTGTTGGGTCTCTTGCGGAGAGAAACTCGTTCTGGGGAGCTGTCAGCGAGGCTGGCATGTGGGGAGAGGTGGAGGCAGTTCCTGACCCCAGGGAAGACCTGTGCCATTGAACAGTGGTGATCCCCACAGGCAGAACGTACTGGACCCATGCACATCTGCAATGTAGATGGTTGCCTTCTTGTTGAGGGGAGGGATAGCTCAGTGGTATGAGCATTGGCCTGCTAAATCCAGGGTTGTGAGTTCAATCCTTGAGGGGGCCACTTGGGGATCTGGGGCAAAATCAGTACTTGGTCCTGCTAGTGAAGGCAGAGGGCTGGACTCGATGACCTTTCAAGGTCCCTTCCAGTTCTAGGAGATGGGATATCTCCATTAATTATTATTATTATATTGTCGGCATTCACAATAATAATTCCGGAGAGGGGAAAATGACAAAGTGCACCAGATTGCAGTACATTCAGTGTTTTAAATAAGCAGGTGGGTGGTTTGTACAGCTCTCTATTCCCAGGGGTGCCTTTATTGTTTTTGTTACTGTTGCCTCCACCTCTCCCAAGCTCCGTTTTAGCATATGAGGTAATCTCCATGGTCCTGAAGCCAAGCTTGCATGGAGACAAAATTAATTGCCTCCAAATCCCAAGCGATGTTAGCCTGGGGCTGGGTATGAATGACAGATTTCTACAGAACAGGGAAAGCAATTACTTTCAGCACCGAGTAAATAACTGAACTTTTGCCTTCTCTCTACTTAACCTTTGGTGCGTAAGTAACAAAAGGTCGTCAATTAAACTGTTGGATCTTTGACACATTGTGGTGGTCTTGAGGCTAACCTGGTGGTGTTTAGTGTAGGTAATAGTGCGTCATTATAATTTGTTTGTGTGCCAATCCCTGGACCTCTTATGCAGTCAAACATGTATCATTGCACAACTGCAGTTAAACTTTAGACCTTATAGAGCACCACTCTCTAAACCTCATGTGGTGAGATGTGCCAGGGAGCTGGCTTGAATCTTACACCCAGTTTAGCGTTTATTGGCTTCTGATTGTCTGTTCAGTGGTTGGCCTGGAAAGAGGACCCAGTAGAATGCCTCATGGTTGAGAATGAGCAGGACTCAGGTGTATTGGATAAAAAAGGGATTCTTTATTGCAGCTGCTGGACACAGGGCCGGTGCTACCGTTAAGGCAAACTAGGCGGTTGCCTAGGGCGCCAAGGTTTGGGGGCGCCAAAAAGCGGTGCCCCCAATTTTTTTAAGTGTTCCTACGCCCCCTCCCCGAGCGCGCGGTCGCCGCTCCACTTCTCCTGCCTCCCAGGCTTGCAGCGCCAATCAGCTGTTTGGCGCCGCAAGCCTGGGAGGGGAGGAGAATTAGAGCGGGGGCGGCGTGCTCGGGGAGGAGGCGGAGCAGAGGTGAGCTGAGGTGGGGAGCTGCCGCATGGCTCCCCGATGGGGGAAGCTGCCACGGGGGGGGGGGGGGGGGGGGGGGGGCGGGGGGGGGGGGGGGGGGGCGCGAGGTGGAAATTTCGCCTAGGGCGCGAAACTTCCTTGCGACGGCCCTGGCCGGACACAGACAGACCCTGTGGTTGTCTCTGGTGCT
Source organism: Terrapene triunguis (assembly GCF_002925995.2). Classification (NCBI taxonomy): domain Eukaryota; kingdom Metazoa; phylum Chordata; order Testudines; family Emydidae; genus Terrapene; species Terrapene triunguis. Next base: position 97,689,888 of record NW_020664417.1, on the reverse strand, counting down.
CTCTCTCGCTCTCTCTTTTCTGAACAAGAAAGACACTGGCCTTCTAGCCCAAACTACTTAAGCACAACTTTTTGCTGCCTCATTTTATCACATAGGATCTCCTTAAGCTCTGGCCCAGACTTAAGTCATTGTCATGAACTGCTAAATACAGTATGAGCCTGACTACAAGTCTCTCATGGAGACTCTTCTTGGCTCAAGCCAACTGGGACCAAGATTTCTAGATGTGGCTGGTTTTGGGTGCCTTACCTGACACCTTAAAAGGGACCTGGTTTTTAGAGTACTCGGTGTTTTCAGGCCCCTCTGAGGCGTCTCAGGTTGGGCACCTGTTGACCTGTAAGCCCAACCTGATTTTAGGGTGCAAACTTAAATTATAGCCTGTGTTAATGCATATTAAATTACAGCTCTACTAATTTTACTATCTTAACACATTTTAACATGGAAAGCAAATGTAAAAAGATTTGTTAAAGGCTTTGCAAAGCATGAGGCCTAGCTAGTTAGCCCGAAGTGCGTGACCTAGGGTTATAACAGTTGGCAATATGCATCTTGTGAGAAACAAGTAAACCACAAAAGGGCAGCTTAAGCTTGAAATAACACTTCTAGGGGATTGATTTTTTTTTTTTTTTTTTTTTTGGTACATGTAACCACAGAGAAACCACATTCACGTATCCAAACTGTAGGAAATGAAGTGACACAAATGAGCCGTACCCCTGATTACGGTCCCCCGTAATACTAAACATGGACAGAGGGCTGAGACCTAAATCAAATAGTAGCCCAGATGTGGGAGGGATATAAGGAAAATGTGTATGAAAAAGATGGTCAGACCAACCCCTACTTGGGACACCAGGGACAATCGAATGGCGGAATACGAACAAGCTCTCTGGTGGTGATCTCCATTTACTATTTTTTTCATCTTTGTCTCTAATGGCCACCATAAAGTTGTAAGTATGCACATGGCTGTAAGTATAACAACTTGGGTGGGGGGAATGTTTATCTGTATATATGTATGATCCAGGGGGTTATATTTATTCTACTCTTTGTGTAATCTTTGCTTACAATTTCAATTATGCTTGTCTGTACTAACCAAAGCTCATACATTTGTGCATACTTCACCGACTCAATACAATTTCTTATGTAGCCACCTCAGTAAAAGAACCTGTTATTAGCAATCAGGACGTTTGCATCTTAGGCTGATCCAAGGCTACACACCTTGGCCCTTGTTTTAATTTTGCTGGAGAGGAAAGCCATTTGTTCATGCCCACAGCAGCCTCCCGCTGTGATTTTTGTCTCGACTCATAAGGCAAAAAGCAGGCTCATTATTAGCCAAAGCATTAAAAGGCTGGTTTCTCATTCACAATATCTATGTAGACCTTGGAGGAAGCTTGTGCCTACAGTACCTACCTGCTCGCTCACACGCAGAACATGAGCGTCTATGTGGCTGAAAACCTTTGAGTCTGGGAAAAGGTCTCGCCTTTTCTTTCTCTGGGTCACGCTGGACCATGCCTGCCTCTCTCCTCTCAAGCCATCCATCCCTTCTCTGGAAACAGCTAGTGGAGAACAACCCTTCTCAGGCGGCTTATGGATGGTAGATTTCTTCAGGGTCACCTTGCTGCCATTGTCAATTCTTTTTGCCCCAAACAGGAAAGTACGCTTGATGGGGGAATCCTTGGGGGCATTGGCTATGCTCTTTGTTGCCACGATTTCCTTCGGAGTGGTCTCCCCATTCCGCCGGCTCTCCTTGGCTGCCCTTTGGTGGAGCTTCTCTGAGGCATCAGAGGGGCACCCCATGGCCACATTGCCATTATAGAAGTCTGACATTTGACTCTCTCTAGCAGCAGCTGACATGATATCTGGGGACGGGGCCAGTTTTTCACTGTGGTTCCTACCCTGAGCTCGCCTCGCAGGGCCTTGGATGGGGTGGCTTTCATGGCAGTTGGCATTACTTGAGGAAGAGCAAATGGTGGAAATTGATTTGCTCACTTTGACCCCCTGGGGTTTGGACGACTTTCCACGGTCACAGTCCATCTTCATTTGTGCAGATGGCGGTCCAGTGGAGTCTGTGAGGGAAATATAGAAACTCCTGTTCAAAGGAAATATTTACTCTGCCTCACCTTCCTTCAGAGCCTGTGTGTTGTAAGTAGAGTGACTCTGTATTTGATGGTTTGGAGCTGCAAGCCACAGCACTGAAGGTTCCCGCTGGTACCAGAAGAGCAAAGGTGGGCTAGAATCACCCATGTACAGTCTATTGCAAAGCCATTTCCAGGCACAGGATATTTTTTAAGGATGTCAAACCAGGGAAATTTAGCTGGGAAGGAAGAGTCAAAGGGAAATTGATAGAGGTATTTAAGCTTATTGGGTGTTGTGGCTCCCGTACAGGGCTGAGATCTATTCCTGGCTCTGACAGTGTCTCCATATGCGTTTGTGGGCATAATTATGTCTCCATTTCCCCGCTGTAATATTAGAATAATGATTTTTTACATCCCCTATGTCAGAGCCAGAGGTGAGCCAAGTCAGTACTCCATGCAATTAACGCTTGAGTGCCTGAAATGGGTATTTTGGCACCCTGGTGTGAAAATTAACCCATAAAAGTTTATTTGTTGCCTTCAGTTTCATTAAGCTGCTTGGTATCTGTAGAACAGCATTACCCCTTGCTCCATCACATTTTGGTTTAATCTATTTTTTTTGTTTTCTGTTACTGCTTAAGGCTGGTAGGGGGAAAGGGGGTATGAAAGGCCTGACCCTAGACTTACAGGACAGGTGGGTTAATCCCATAGATGGGAAAGCACTCCCAGAACTTGTTCCTGTACACTTTAAGCCTTCCCACTGTTGCTGGAGGGAAAATTTTTCAGCAAAACATGCAGGTTCAGTGACACCAAAATATTTTGCGAATTCATGTCAGTTTCGCCAAATTTGTTTGTGTAAAAATAAAAAATTTAAAAAAATTTAAAAAAATTCTGAAACAAATTCTGACACTTTTGAAATGGAACATTTTGATTTTTCTATTCTTTTCCTTTCAAAATGTCCTTCCGTTTTATTAACATAGTCAAAAACCTTTAAAAATTGTCAAAATAGAAACCAAACATTTTGTTTGGTTTCATTTTGACAAAACTGAATCAAACGGTTTTGTTTGACCCCACATTATTTTTTTCCAGTTCTTCGAGTCACCAAAAA
>NW_020664417.1:97621659-97666720 GCF_002925995.2 Terrapene triunguis | reverse complement strand
GGCGGGGCTCCTCCCGTCCTCTTTTTTGCTTGCTGGATTATGGTAACCCTACCCAGGACAGACCCTTGTAGCACTCCCCTTGATACCGGCTGCCAACTAGACATCGAGCCATTGATCACTACTGTTGAGCCTGATGATCTAGCCAGCTTTCTATTCACCTTATCGTCCATTCATCCAGCCCATACTTCTTTAACTTGCTGGCAAGAATACTGTGGGAGACCATATCAAAATATTTGCTAAAGTCAAGATATAGCACGTTGTAGCGGGGTGGTTACCCCGCTCCTGCCCTGAAGGGCTGAAAACAGCCCTGGGAGAGGGCTGTGGCAGGGGAAAGGCTGGGATGATTGGAAAGCAGCCACAGCTGCGGCTGGCTTAATGAGGGCCCAGCTGGCCCTTATAAGAAGTCTGTGAGCCAGAGGCCTAGAAGGAGTCTCTCTCCAGGCTGAGAGAGAGCAGGGCCTGGCTGCCTGCAGAAAGGGGACTGGGAGTGAAGCAGGGCTGGGGAGAGCCAGAGGAGCAGGGGAGCTCCAGGCTGGCAACTCCCCAGGCTGCAGGGCCTGGTCCAAGGCCTGTAGAGGTACTGGGAGGCAGAGGAAGGCAGCAGTTCCGAACCCCCGTGCCTATAATGAGTGGCTTTTACACTGCAGTCTGCCCCAGGGAGCAGGGGCTTGGTGATGACTGGCAGTAGCCCAGACTGAGGCAAGGTGGGGATTAGAGGGTTGGGGGTTTCCCAGAGAGGGGAGACCCATAGAGACTGGTGGGGGTATTGCCAGGGGGAAGCCCCCGGGTAAAGGGGCACCGGGTCCGGGAGGGACACGGGGGCCAGCAGCAGCGGGACACCGGCCTGCAGAAGGCGCTCCGAGGGCGGAAAGCTAATTCCCTGAGATGACCAGCAGGAGGCGCCGCAGGGGTGAGTCCCGCACCGTTTACACACGTGCGCCACTTTCCCCATATCCACTGAGCCAGTTATCTCATCATAGAAGGCAATCAGGTTGGTCAGGCATGACTTGCCCTTGGTGAATCCATGTTGACTGTTCCTGATCACCTTCCTCTCCTCCAAGTGCTTCAAAATGGATTCCTTGAGGACCTGCTCCATGATTTTTCCAGGGACTGAAGTGAGGTCTGTAGTTCCCCAGGTTCTCTTTCTTCCCTTTTTAAAATATGGGCAGTATATTTGCCTTTTTCCAATCATCTGGGACCTCCCATGATCGCCACGAGTTTTCCAGGGTAATGTGCTAAAATGGTTTGAGTCCTTCCTGGATGGGAAACTTGACCTTCACGACTAGTCCCCTTGCTTGTGGGGTTCCACAAGGATCCATTCTTTCTCTGGTCCTTTTCAACATCTACATGCAGTCACTAGGTGAACAGGTCAAATGACATGGACTCAAGTGCTAGCAATATGCAGATGATACATGGCTCTAGCTATCCTTCACCATATACAACCACACTAGTACCATCAAGATGGCCCAGAGCTTGGATGAGATCAGCTCATGGATGCAGAACAGCTGGCTGAAGCTGAACCCGAGCAAGGCAGAAGTGATGCTGGTGGGCAGAGGAAAGCATTCTGAAGAGCTTGCATCCATGATGCAGTCTTCTTTGATGGAAGGTTCACCCCCGCAGTTGGTCAATTCAGTAGGTAACGTAGGAGTGCTCTTGCATTGGAGATGCTGAGCTCCAACCTAGCAGCATCCACGAATATAATTTTCTACTACCTCCAGCTGGCCAGGAAACTTCGGCCCATCATGGTGTATGAAGACCTGGCTTCAGTTATCCATGCCTTTGTCACCTCTTGGCTGGACGATAGCAATGCGATGTACCTGGGCATGAAACCTGCAATACTTATGGCACTTCAACCAGTACTAAAGGCAGAAGCATGTCTCCTCAGCAACACGGGCTACCATGAGTACGAGACCTCCCATGCTCTCTCTGGTGGCTTCCCATAAAGTTCAAGGTCTCTGTTCTTATTTTTCAAGGCACTAAATGGCCTGGGATACCTAAAAGATCCTAAAGCTATAGACCATAGTCAACAACTTCACTCCTCTGGCACAATGGAAAGCGTTCTGTAATAAAAGTGCAGGGGAGAGAGCTTTCTTGGGGGCTGGTCCGAGACTGTGGAATGAACACCCCCAGGGGTATGGTTAAGCTTTGTTCCTTATCAGTCCTTGCAAGCAGCCTGTGCATGTTTCTTAGCACAATCAATGGAAAGAATTTGGGTGGAGCTGGATCAGGACCGGAATGTGCAATTGTGAGCACTGTGACTATTTTCATTAGGCCAATTCTTGTTCCTCATAGAATATCAGGGTTGAAAGGGACCTCAGGAGGTCATCTAGTCCAACTCCACTGAAGACCATCCCAAACATCACCACATTTTGCTCCAACTGTACGCTACATTTCTTCTGAAGATGTTCAAATACTGTGGTGCGGTGCAAGAATCTATACAGAATAGAATTTTCCTGTCAGTTTTGTGGGATTTTGCTTTCATCCGCTACATCCTGATGCGTTACGTCGATGCACTTCTGTTCCATTTTGACAACCCATGATTCTGACTCATGGGGCATTACTGAATGGGCTGCGCCAGTGCAGATGCTGCTTATCAGACCAAAAATCAGTTTGCTCTTTAATTTCTCACAATTACATCCTAACCCAGCCTGATTCAGTCACATTGGCCTTTTCATGCTGTTGAAAGCTCCTTTTATTTTCTGGGAGACTTGTAGCTACGCTGATTTAAGTTGAGGAGGGGGTAGCTGTTCAGTGTGATCTTGTTTTCCTTTGCATCAAAACCAGTCTGGTTTTTCTGCGGAGCTTTCTTCTTCATCTGTTCTCCTTAAGTGCAGAACCAATTTGATTTTTTTTTGCTTTTATGGTTAAGCTTTGTTCCTTATCAGTCCTTGCAAGCAGCCTGTGCATGTTTCTTAGCACAATCAATGGAAAGAATTTGGGAGGAGCTGGATCAGGACCGGAATGTGCAATTGTGAGCACTGTGACTATTTTCATTAGGTCAATTCTTGTTCCTCATAGGATCATAGAATATCAGGGTTGAAAGGGACCTCAGGAGGTCATCTAGTCCAACTCCCTGCTCAAAGCAGGACCAATCCCCAGACAGATTTTTGCCCCGATCCCTAAATGGCCCCCTCAAGGATTGAACTCACAACCCTGGGTTTAGCAGGCCAATGTTCAAGCCACTGAGCTATCCCTCATCTAGCAAACAATCCTGTGAGCTTGTCTCAGCCTTCCTTATAGACCCATCTACTCCACTCTAGTCAGAGGGAGTTCAAGTGTGGGCAGCCTGTACCATCAGGCCCTATGTGTTCTGATGAGAGCTTGTCTCTTCTGCAGGAAATTCCAATGTTTCAGAAAAGGTTTTATTCCAGTTTGGAATGAAAATCAGAAATTTCTAAATTTCCTACTTACAAAAAAAAAATATTTGAAAAAAAACCCGAAACATTTCATTTAGAAAAAGCTCCTGGGGTTTTTCAGGCTCCGAGCTCTGTGGTAGCCTAATTGGCTTGCTGCCATGAAACTGGGACACCTGGGCAGCCTGGCCCTGCTGACTATCTTGATATAGATATATAAAAATAAAATTAGGGCTGTCAAGCAATTAAAAAAATTAATCGTGATTTAATTGTGCGATTAAAAAAATGTATTGTGATTAATCGCACTGTTAAACAATAACAGAATACCATTTATTTAAATATTTTTGGATGTTTCCACATTTTCAAATCTATTGATTTCAATTACAACACAGATTACAAAGTGTACAGTGCTCACTTTATATTTTTATTATAAATATGTGCACTGTACAAATAAAAGAGATAGTATTTTTCAATTCACTTAATACAAGTACTGGAGCGCAATCTCTTTATCATGGAAGTTGAACTTACAAATGTCGAATTACGTACGAAAAATAACTGCACTCAAAAATAAGACAATGTAAAACTTTAGAGCCTACAAGTCCACTCAGACTTAGTTAGAAAGGTTTTGGTTGCCTCAGCATGCCCGGAGTCTACCATTGTTAGTCTTGGGGTGATCTGCTGTGCTTTCCCCAAGACCTGCAACGCAATAGCAACTGGAAATGCCGGGATACTCCATGGTTCCCACGTCAGGTTCTATTTGAGGGAAGGAGGGGTGGTTCTGGAGCATGAAATGCTGCTGGTACCCACACTGTACCCCCCCTACTGGGCCTGGGAGCTCATGGAGAGCGTGCCATGCTTAGGGAGCTGCCTGGAAGAAGGCACAGAAGTGATCTCATGGGAGGCTGACAGGTGGGCAGGCAAGGATGGGAACAATGGCAGGGTGTGTGTGAATCTCAACAAGGGAGGATGGGAGGGGACGGCAGGGTCATGTAGAACGCTGAAGGTGGTGATAGGAAGCTTAAATCTATATTGGTAGCTGCATTTTGTATGGCTTAAAGGGAGACAATGTATGCATTTGGGAGGCTAAAGGGGTGGATGTTACAGTAACTGAGGCAAGATAGAATGAGGGCCTGAATGAGAGACCTGACTCTGTGGATGAAAAGAAAAGGGTAGATCTTGTAGCTCCACTAAAACATGCTGCCTCTAAGAGTACTGCAGACATGTACCATCCAATAACTGCGATTGCCATGTGGTCTTGTGTCTTGCCATGTGCCTGCCCTCCAGGACTCAAATGATATCAGCTGTTGCATTCCAAATTCTTTTCTGAAGCATTTACTCCTGTGGCAGTTTCTGCCGCCTTGTTCTACAGGTGTAGGGCATGGAAGAATTCCAGCACCCGCACATGCAAGTGTTAGAATCTGTCTTCCGTATGGTCAGGTGTTTGTGCAGAAAAAAAATGCATGTATGTGCACTGGCAAAGTAGTATGTGTAATCCACTGATGAGAGGTCCCTTCTCTACGTCCCATTCTTAGAGGATGTGAATCTGTTACAGCCCCAGCTATGGAATGCTGGCTCCTAACTCAAGCTGTAGCAGGTCAGGAGGTCTCTGGTTTAATCCCTGACGTGTCGACCAAGAAGGCAGCCCATAGCACACATGTAGTAACCATCTTGGTCACCACTGGGGAATGAATCCAGGACCTCTTGATCTAATTCATGAGTCTGTACAGCTTGAACTAAAGGAGCAACTTTCCAGCTGGTAGTTGTAGCAGACTCTGATTCCATGTGGGAACATGGGGTGGAGGGTCAGGGGATCCATAACGCACTAAATGGTGAATTATGCATACACGCAAAGGGAGGCCAGAAGTCTGAATATCAGGTGCATAGTAACTAGGAGTGAAATTAATTTCCTGAAGTGTACTGATTTATGCAATACCACGATCTCTCTTGCTTGGGAATCCGAAAACAACTGCAGGCTGTCTGTTCTCCTACCACTCCTATTTTGATCTCTCCTTTTCTTGTTTCCCTTTTTAGTATTAGACCGTGGTCCTGCGGGTGGAAATTCTTGCTTAAATCGCTTATTTAAGCATTCAGTAGCTCTTCTTGGTATAGTTTCCACCCCCTTTTTTGGTCATCTGCAATTCACAGCTATAATGAGGAAGAAAACCGGAGTGTGCTACAGCCTATCTTTGTTCTGTGAGAGAATCTGCCAACTCATCATATATCGTCCTAATGTGCGGTTGAATCATCACCATTACCAACAATGCTCAGAGGAAACTTTCTCCTGCTTTGCGCGTCTGCCATGCTCTCTGGGTTTGGAGAGGTCTTTCCTCCAGTATGTAGACTAACTATGGTATATTTTACGTAGGTGAGACTATTTCTAAGGCTGTGAAAACAGCTGAGTTGAGCAGTGGTTAAACACTGTTGTTAGTGTTTGTCTTACGGTAGCGACAAAAGACCTCAAAGGCGATCAGTCCCATTGTGCTTGGCTCTGTACAAACTATTAAGCCTGGTTTACACTTAAAAGTTTTGCTGGTACAGCTCTATCAGTTAGGAGTGTGGGGAAAAATCACCCCCCGGATGGATATAGCTGTGCCTGCAAAAGCCCTAGTGTTGATGCAGTTATACCAACGAGAGTCCTTTTTGCCAGACTAAACTGTCTCTCCACTAGGAGGCCTCACCCTTACAACTATACCGGCAAACCCCTTCTAGTGTCTTGTAAGCTGGACTCCCTGCCCCTTAAATTGTAAGCTCTTAATAGACAAGACAGACAAAGGGCAGGAGGGGAAACTTGCCCAAGACCATGCAGCAGGTCAGTAACAAGCTGGGAATAGCTCCAAGGCCTTTTGACTCCCAGTCTTGTGCCCTCGCTATTGGACCACGTGGCCCAGCTGGGTGATACAGTCTGTGTGGATGAGAGAGACGTACGGGCCAGCTCCGCGGCTGGTGTGAGCTGACATAGCTGAGGCATGTCCTGCTGTCTGAGGATAGTGTTGCTCTGTTTCTGGCCAGGTTAGGGCCTGATTCTCTGTCACCTTGCACCTTGCATGGTCACTTAGGCCTATGTAGAATACCACTACTCTGCACTGGTAGCATTTTACTCTTTGCTTTGCACAGGTATAAATGACACCACCAAGGTGCAGGGCGGCTGAAGGCAAGTCCTTTGAGTTTGAGGGCCCAGTTTTGTGAGGGGGTGGGCACTCTCATATCTCACTGCATAGGCGCCAACTCCGTGGGCGCTCTGCGGCTGGAGCACCCACAGAAAAAAATTGGTGGGTGCTCAGCACCCACCGGCAGCTCCCCGTGGTCCCACCCCGCCCCCCTTCTCCAACTTGCCTCCGCCTCCTCCATGATCGCGCCGCCGTGTCCTGCTTCTCCCCCCTCCCTCCCAGCACTTGCGCCATGAAACAGCTGATTCCTGGGGCAGGGAGGGAGGGGAGGAGGAGGGGGAACGCGGCACGCTGGGGGAAGAGTCGGGACTGGGGCGGGGATTTGGGGAAGGGATCCAATAGGGGCATGGAGGGGGCGGAGTTAGGGCGGGGACTTTGGGGATAGGGTTGGGATGGGGCGGGGCTAGGGGCGGGGATGAAGTGGGGTCGGGGCGGGGCCAGGGGCAGGGAAAGGGAAAGGGGCAGGGGGGGCATGGGCACTCTCTGGCGCCGTAGAAAGTTGGCGCCTATGTCTCACTGAACTCCTTGGCCCGGCACCAGACAAGAATCTGGTCCTCACCGTTAGGAAGCTAACATCACAGCTGCTTGAAAACAAATTGCAATGGGCTGAATCTTGGCACGTAATTTTTCAGTGCATGAACATCTGAAAGATACATGTCCGGGAACACCATCTAGTCATTTTAATCTACAGGACAAAACATCCACAGCTCGCAAGCTGAGTGCTAAAGACCACAGCCTCTGACTCTGTGGCAGGCTGGCCTAGCTGGGAAGCGACCGCCTGCCTCAGGCTGTATAAAAGATGTATTCGTTGAAGAAGCGGAAGAGCAGAATGGTGTCGGGCCGGAGGGGAGGAAATGCATGTTACATCGGTAGCAGTGTGCCAAATTAGGCTGAATTTAGAAGTCGCTCTTCTCTATAAACCTCAGTACTTTACAGAGGAAGGTATCTTATCCCCATCTTACGAATGGGGAGCGTAACAGGAGTGGCCTGTTCCCTTTAAGCTCGCAAAGTTCTCGGAAAGCATTTGAGCCAGTAGGAGGCGGCCCATGCTATGAAGGAGTGAAAACAAGCTGCTTCAGTTAAGGATTCCGGGTACGTCTACACTGCAATAAAAACCTGCGGCACCTAGTCTGAGCCTGGGTCAGCTGACTTGGGCTCGGGGAGCTAAATATTGCAGCGTCGACAGTGGGGCTCAGGCTGGAACCTGGGTGGGGGGGTTTCAGAGCTTGGGTCCAGCCCGAGCCTGAAAATCGACACTGCAAGTTGTAGCCCCACTGTCCGAGCCCCACGAGCCTGAGGCAGCTGACCTGCGTGTGCAGGAATTGAAATGTGATTGCTTTTGGCGGGATACGTTCTGTGACCCTGGGGCTGAAGGAGCTCGCTCTCCCTGCCACGGCTCCGGAAACAGAGAGGTTTTGTGCCCCTCCTGATTACTGGGGGGGTCCGTGCCCCTGCTTGTCCCCCCTTGTGCATGCCCCTGGGCCTGGGCCAGCTGCGGTCATGCCATGGGTCTTTTGCTGCAGTGTAGGCATTCCCTCAATGTCCTACAAAGCAGCAGTGGAACTGCCATGGGCAAGCTGGCAAACAGTGAGGGGGAGCTTAGCGCTCCATGGGCTGGTTTCACTACACAGCTATAACCCCCCTAAAAACATTTGTTACAGACCAGGGCATTCCTCACGGGGGCCACCCATTGACACAGAGGTTGAGGGGTGACACAGGAGAGAGCACGGAAGTGTGTGGGGGGGGCAGGTGGGAGCAGGCAGTGTGCAACAGAGAGATGGTCACGGAGGGTCAGAGGTGGGAGCTGGCTACTGTTGGGCACGGTGGTGTGTTAGCTGGGGTTTCTGCGTGTGGGAATGACCCTGTGCTACTTGACTGCAGGGTTAGACATTTCTCTCCAAAGTAAATAGGACTTGGGTGCATCCCTTTGGCTTTATGGAACTTTGGGCCATTTTTCAGTGCAGGGGCAGTGGGGCTGGGGAGCAGAGCGGGCTAGCGGCCCCATTGTGGGAATATTGTGGGGGCTGATTTGTTTCCAGCCATGCTCAGCTTGGCTCCACTTCCCCTGCCCCACACCATCCAGTTCCAGTTATTGCCTCCCCATTGGCCCATTGTTTGGGAACTGAGAGCCAATCCAGTTCTGGCCAGCCTCCCCCACCCATGCCTCCACCAATGAGGAGGCAGTAAGTACGTGCATGCAGGTGGAGGCGAGCAGGGCTGGAGTGACCACTGCAGCGCCAGGGAGCAGGTCGGAGCTGGGGTGATGGGCTCCTATCCCGTCCCATGCAAGGCATTCTTCCGCCTCTTGTGTTCCAGGGGCAGAGGAGACTGTACAAATGGGATGGCCTGTATCTCACAGGTAGGGAAGCTAATCTTGGGTGCAGACTAGCTGGAGCAGCCAGGAGGACATCAAGCTAGTAACCCAAGGGGAGGGTGCTAAGCAGGCAAATGAAGTTCAAACTTAGCATGTTGCAGACAAAAGTGAACCATTGCAGCACAGAATTTTTCAGATGCTCAATACCAACAGTAGACATCTGGGTAACAAGCCAGAGGAACTGGAAATTCTCATTGATGAGAAGAAATTTGATGTAACTGGCATTACTGAAACCTGCTGGGTCGATTAGCATGATCTGAATGTTACAATCATTGGTTATAACCTGTTCAGGAAGGCTAGAGTGGGTAAAAGAGGTATGTGGGGCGTGGCACTCTGAATTAAAGACACCTTTACCTGTTTTAGAGTTATTGATAACTCAGAACCACAGGATCTTGAATGCATGTGGATCAATGTGCCAACTACCAAAGCCCAGAGAAGGTAGGGGCGGGGGTCTCTTACAATCCACTGAAGAAAGTGCTGATCAATTGAAGAGGGTCAGAGAAGAGCCACAAGAATGATTAAAGGGTGAGAAAACCTGCCTTATAGTGATAGACTCAAGGAGCTCAGTTTGCTTAGTTAACAAGGAGAAGGTTAAGGGTGACTTGATTACAGTTTATAAGTATCTACATGGGAAATAAATATTTAATAACAGGCTCTTTAATCTAGAACCCATTAGAGCTTTCTAGAGCAGTGGTTCCCAAACTAGGGCCGCCGCTTGTTCAGGGAAAGCCCGTCGGGCCGGGCCGGTTTTTTTACCTGCCGCGTCCGCAGGTTTAGCCAATCACAGCTTCCAGTGGCTGTGGTTCACCGTTCCAGGACAATGGGGGCTGCGGGAAGCGGCCGCCAGCACATCCCTCAGCCCGCGCCGCTTCCCGCATAGGGTGACCAGACAGTAAGTGTGAAAAATCGGGACAAGGGGTGGGGGGTAATAGGAGCCTATATAAGAAAAAGACCCCAAAATCGGGACTGTCCCTATAAAATCGGGACATCTGGTCACCCTATTCCCGCAGCTCCCATTGGCCGAGAACAGTGAACCACGGCCACTGCGAGCTGCGATCGGCTGAACCTGCGGACGCGGCAGGTAAACAAACCGGCCCGGCCTGACGGGCTTTCTCTGCACAAGTGGCACCCCTAGTTTGAGAACCACTGCTCTAGAGAAACAACAAGGAGTCTGGTGGCACCTTAAAGACTAACAGATTTATTTGGGCATAAGCTTTCGTGGGTAAAAACCTCACTTCTTTGGATGCATAGAGTGAAAGTTACAGATGCAGGCATTATATGAGCTCTCCATGTGTCAGTATATAATGCCAGCATCTGTAACTTTCACTCTATGCATCCAAAGAAGTGAGGTTTTTACCCACGAAAGCTTATGCCCAAATAAATCTGTTAGTCTTTAAGGTGCCACCAGACTCCTTGTTGTTTTTGTAGATACAGACTAATACGGCTACCCCCTGATACTTGCTCTAGAGAAAGGTATAATGTGATCCAATAGCTGGAAGTTGAAACTAGACAAATTCAGACTGCAAATAAGGTGTAAATTTTTAACAGTGAGGGTGATTAACTACTGGAACAATTTACTAAGGGTCACAGTGCATTCTTCATCATTGGCAAGTTTGGAAATTAAGATTGGATGTTTTTCTAAATTATCTGCTCTAGGAATTATTTGGGGGGAAGTTATCTGATCTGTGATATACAAGAGGATAGCCTAGATGATCACAATGGTCCTTTCTGGCCTTGACATCGATTAATGAAACCAGAGACCAGGATAAGTTATTCCTTAAGCACCTGTTTCTAATGTATAGAAAGGAAAACTGTGTTGTTATGGGAAACTTCAGTATGGGATATATATTCTGGCAGTCTCTTACTACCAAGAGTAAAACATTAGAGATTCTAAAAATAATAGATAATTTTCTATCAAAAGAGATATTGCACCCATCATCGAGTAACTCTCTTTTGAACATCCTTATGACAGATAATGATGAAGTAATCTCTGGACTATAAATTGGTGGTTGCCTAGGGACCAGTGATCATGACCTGATTACATTCAACATGGAGGAACAGAGGCCAGTTTTAACTACTAATATATAAGGTGCTTCAAAGGGTATAATTACCCAGAACTGAGGAAAATTATAAGCAAATATGACTGGTAGGAAAAATATATACAGAAAAATGTGAATGGTATTGGGCGCTCTTTAAGAAGATTTTATTAAATGGTCAAAAAGCTATGATTCCATAATCAAGAAAGAGAAGGATTTTAGTTAAAAGGTCATACTGGTTCAGTTGTTAAATGAAGACAGAAATAAAAAAGGTTTCAGAGTAGCAGCCGTGTTAGTCTGTATTCGCAAAAAGAACAGGAGTACTTGTGGCACCTTAGAGACTAACAAATTTAAATTTGTTAGTCTCTAAGGTGCCACAAGTACTCCTGTTCTTTTTGAGAAATAAAAAAGCAACATATAACACATGGAAAAAAGGACAAATAAAAATCAATATAAATTAGAATTTATGAAGTGCAGATAATTGATAAGGGAAGCTAAAAATATCAGGGGAAAATCATGGCTGTCAGAGACTAGGACAAAAAAGAATTTTTAAATTTATTAGGAACAAAATAAATTCTAGCAATGGTATAGGCATATTATTAGATGGAGATTGTCAAATTGATAATTATGCTGATATTGCAGAAGTGTTCAAAATATTTCTGTTCTGTATTTGAAAAGAAGTGGGATGATGTACTCGTAGCATATAAAGATGTTGAAGTACTTTCCAGTCCATTTGTAGCCAAGGAAGATGTTAAACAATAAGTACTAGGGATAACCCAAGAGATATTGCACCCAGTCAGGAGGCCCAGATAACTTGAACCCAAGAGTCATAAAAGAGCTGACTGAGATCATCTCTGGCCCACTGATATTAATTTTTAATTAACACAGAATTGGAATTCAATTGACTTGTACTGTCAATTACTTGGAATACTGGGAAAATTCCAGGAGACTCGAAGAGTGCTAATGTTGTGTCAATATTCAAAAAAGGGCAATTGGGATGATCCAGGTAACTCTAGGCTGGATGCCCTGACATCAATCCCAGGCAAAATAATGGAAAACCTGTTATAGAATTCAATGAATAGACAACATGTTTTTTTATGGAAAATAGTTCCTGTCAAACAAATCTAATTTCATTCATTGAGATTACAACTTTAGTTGATAAAGGTAACTGCATAGATTTAATATGATTATACTTTTGTAAGGCATTTCATGTAGTACCACACAACATTCTGACTAAAAAATTTGCACTGCTTAATATCAGTAAAACACATTAAATGGATTAAGAACTGGCAGATCTGGGTTCTAGTGGGGTTGTGCAATGATTGGAAAATAAATTTAAAATCACTGCTGATTAAAAATTGCAGCTGACACACAGACTGGTGGAATGGCAGATAATGATGAGGACAGGACAAAATGTGTTCTAATATGGCCAAAGGCAAAGTTACACATCTAGGAATAAGGAATGTAGGCCACACCTACCGAATGAGGGATTGTAGCCTGGAAAGCAGGAATCTACCTGGGAATGTTAACATGGTGACTCTTGTGGTCTTGAGGCAGAAGAAATGAGCTGTGTCATCTCAGAATGTAGGGCTCGAAGAGACCTCAAGAGGCCCCTAATCCTTTCCCCCTGCACTGAGGCAGGATCAAATGTACCTAGAGCATCTATGACAGATGTTTGTCCAACCTGTTCTTAAAACCCTCCAATGACAGAGATTCCACAACCTTCCGTGTCCCAGTGCTTCACCACCCTTAGTTAGAAAATGTTTCCTAATATCTAACCTAAATCTCTGTTACGGCAAACTAATCATAGAATTGGAATGGACTTCAAGAGGTCATCTAGTCCAGTCCGCTGCACTCAAGGAAGGACTAAGTATTATCTAGACCATCCCTGAGAGGTGTTTGTCTAACCTGCTCTTTAACATCTCCAGTGATGGAGATTCTACAACTTCCCTAGGCAATTTATAACCACTCTGACAGGAAGTTTTTCCTAATGTCCAACTTAAACCGCCCTTGCTGCAATTTAAGCCCTGCTTCTTGTCCTATCCTCAAAGGTTAAGAAGAACAATTTTTCTCTCTCCTTGTAACAACCTTTTATGTACTTGAAAACTGTTATCATGTCCCCTCCCAGCCTTCTCTTCTCCAGACTAAACGAACCCAATTTTTTCAGTCTTCCCTCATAGGTCATGTTTTCTAGACCTTTAATCATTTTTGTTGCTCTTCTCTGGACTTTCTCCAATTGGTCCACATCTTTCCTGAAATGTGATGCCCAGAACTGGACACAATACTCCAGTTGAAGCCTAATCAGCGCGGGGTAGAGTGGAGGAATTACTTCTCGTGTCTTGCTTAGAATACTCCTGCTAATACATCCCAGAATGATGTTTGCTTTTTTTTGCAACAGCCTTACACTGTTGACTCATATTTAGCTTGTGACCCCCAGATCCCTTTCCACAGTACTCCTTCCTAGGCAGTCATTTCCTATTTTGAATGTGTGCAACTGACTGTTCCTTCCTAAGTAGAGTACTTTGCATTTGTCCTTATTGAATTTCATCCTGTTTACTTCAGACCATTTCTCCAGTTTGTCCAGATCATTTTGAATTTTAATCCTATCCTCCAAAGCACTTGCAACCCCTCCCCGCTTGGTATCGTCCGCAAACTTTATAAGTGTACTCTCTATGCCATTATCTAAATCATTGATGAAGATATTGAACAGAACCAGACCCAGAACCAATCCCTCTGGGACCCCACTCGTTATGTCCTTCCAACATGACTGTGAACCACCGATAACTACTGTCTGGGAATGATTTTCCAACCAGTTATGCACCCACCTTATAGTAGCTCCACCTAGGTTGTATTTCCCTAGTTTTTTTATGAGAAGATCATGTGAGACAGTATCAGAAGATACTTGACCATTCCTGATGTAGTCTACAATATTCTGTTAATATGCTTGTGATTCCACAATATTAAGTGGAAGCAGGAGAGTTATGCTGCAGAATTGAGACTTGCAATCAGCTTGGGAGATCTGAAATGCCTCAGATGTGCACAGAAGGATGGCGTGGTGATTAAAGGAGTGGAATGGGATTCAAATTACCTTTGGCAAGTCACGTTCCCTCTCCGTGCCTCAGTTTCCGATATGTAAAATGGAGATAAGACTCCCTTCATCTATTTAGATTGTAAACTCTTTGGTGGAGGGGCTGTCGTCTGTTACTATGCATGCACAGTGCCTGCCACAATGGGGCTCCAATCTCAGTTGAGATCTCTAGATGCAATTTTATTACAAATTATAATTTTATTAAAAAAAATTTCAGTTAAAAGAAAAAAGTAGACCTGGCGCCCAGGACTGCATCAATTCTAAAAGCGGCAAAAACCAAAATAAAAATCAAGAATGTGTTTTATGCTCAAAACTTCCTAACCTCAGAAAAACCGTCCACATTGCAGCTTTATTGGATTTGTGCTATCCCCTTAGGTCCTACGCTCCCAGCGTGAGTTCATTAGTGCAGCTCAGTTTTCCTTTATATGAAGGTATCTTCTCTCAGTCCCGAGCTGCAGACTGAAGACGCTTACACAGAGAGACAGAGGCACGGAACCCAAGAGGAGACAACAGAAGCCCAGGGAGAAGAGACAGGAGGCGAGCGTCAAGCCTGCAAGACGAAGGAAATGGATCCAAATGAGAGAGGCGCGTTGAATGACTTGTGGCGTGGTCTGGCCCTGGAGATCAAACACAGACGCAGTCCTCGCAAAGTTGAAATGAATTGTGTTGGGGTTTGGATTACGGTCACAAGGATGCTTGTTTTCCAAAATGATCCCTTGCTTTACTGCTCTCGCTGGCTGAGTTGCCTTGTTTGTCGCACGCAACAAAGTGCTGGCTTGATTTGCTGCTGCTTTCCCCAGTCCAGTCTTCTCAGGCTCGGTAGTAGGTTGGCACCTGCGGTTAGTCCCTTGGCAAGGGCCAGGCAAAGCTATAACTCACTGCCCCTATTTTAGAATGGTCACGGCAGCCAAAGTTGGAGTCTTTTGCAACTGTCGTGTGTGTGGCGTCTCCGCCGTGCTATGGTCCCAAACTCTATCTTCAAATGGTCCCGGCTCGTCTGCCAGCTGCCCCCGGGCTCAGGCAAGTGGTGTAGGTGCCTCCACTGCTTAAGGTTCTAGCTGATGGGGGGTCGCCACACTTCTCTCAAGGTTACCCTGACAATGTGACCCATTTCTCCCCAACTGCCCTTCCACCTGGCCACCTCCCTCCCTCCCCAGCCCAGGGAGAAAAGCAGCAGCAGATTTCCCCCTTAAAAGGTTCCCCCCTTAGCAGATTCCCCCCAGCACACTGCCCACTGAAGCCCCATTGCTACTCAGCAGATTCATCGCATGTTTCTCGGCGTGTCCCTCTAAGAAGGGCAGGACAGGGGAGACTCTCCAAAGCATGGCTCCCTCCCCTGCCTCCCTTTATAAGAGCCCGTTTACAGCCTGGCCTCTCCTTGATGTTAACCCAGAAAGTGTTCCCCAGCCGACCAAGGGGCCTGAGGGGCACCTTAAACCAAGGTGCCCAATAGGAACGGGAGGGGTGGAGGACTTACTCCTTTCTCTGCATCACATTGTGACGCCCTCATTTAAATTGGTTAGTCCCAGGCCTGCTCGTCGAGTAAGGTGCTGTGCAATGGGCCGGATGCTCAGCTGGTGTAAATTGATATCGCTCCATTAGCTGAGGATCTGATGGTAGGGTCTAGCCCTCTGTTGAGTGTTAACTTCCTAACCCAACTGGGCCATTTGAATGCTAAAATGATTGAGGGCAGGCGATTCCTTTATCTTTGTTTGTTTTTTTGTAGATTCTAAGGCCAGAAGGAACCACTGTGATCATCTAGGCTGACCCCCTGTATAACACGGGCCATAGAACCTCTCTGAATTAATTCCCATTTGAACTAATCATTTAGAAACACATCCAAT
Source organism: Terrapene triunguis (assembly GCF_002925995.2). Lineage (NCBI taxonomy): Eukaryota > Metazoa > Chordata > Testudines > Emydidae > Terrapene > Terrapene triunguis. Next base: position 97,650,858 of record NW_020664417.1, on the reverse strand, counting down.
CTCGATTTAAAGGTGTCCAGTGATGGAGAGTCCACCACAACCCTGGCGGTAAGTTGATCCAATGATTAATTACTCTCTCTGTTATAAATATGTGCCTTATTTCTCAACTGATTTTGTCACGCTTCACAGCTGCTGGATCATAGAATCATAGAATATCGGGGTTGGAAGGGACCTCAGGAGGTCATCTAGTCCAACTCCCTGCTCAAAGCAGGACCAATCCCCAATCTTGTTGTTCCTGTGTTTGTTAGACTGAAGAGCTCTTTATTATCAACATATTTTGCTTCCCAGGAAAACACCAAGGAAATTAAATGTAAAAAAACCCCCGTCAATGTCAGTGCATCTTAAGGCTGAGATTTTTCAAAGGAGCATGTGGGAGGAATTAAGCACCCAAATCCCATGGGATTTCAGTGGGATCTGCATACCTAATTCCCGGAGGTTCCTTTGAAAATCCCAGTCTACTTTGGCAGCCTTGAACTTCAATGAATTTAATTTATTTTTTTTGCATTTCCTACTTGAATATATTTATAGTTTGCAACACAACGAGTTACTTGTGTAGATCCCCTACCACTGAGAGAATAATGTACGTAGTCATTTCTGTATGTCTGTTTTTCTTCCCTTTTTAATTTAAAGCCTGCTGTTAAGAATTAAAAATGACTTCTTGGAATATAGTTATTTGCTTGGAAGCAATAAAACTCCATTAGCCTTCAGATTCTATATAGGCTTCCAGTTTTTTATCACCACTCTGACTACTGTCCAGAGCCTTGGAGTTTATTATGGATCTCTTTGCATTTCATTTGTGGTTGTCTGGACTCTATTAGTGATTAACTCTGTGCGCTTCCAGCTTCTTAATAATGCCAGGGGCCTCACTGACTCCTCTTCTCCATGCCTGGAGGCTCACCAGCTCTGATCCAGGACCTGCTCACAGATGAACAGAACAATCATCTGCATCCTCTGTCTGTTTCATTCATCCACTCATGGTTGTCATCTCACAGGGCCGGCTCCAGGCACCAGCTGAGCAGGTAGATGCTTGGGGCGGCCAAGGGGAAGGGGCGGCACGTCGGGCTCTTTGGCGGCGGGTCCCTCTCGGAGGGAAGGACCTGCCACCGAATTGCCGCCGAAGAAGAAAGCGGCGCTGTGGAGCTACCGCCGATTGCGATCGCGGCTTTTTTTTTTTTTTTCCGCCGCTTGGAGCGGCAAAAACCCTGGAGCCGGCCCTGTCATTTCATCAGCCTCCTTGGAGCGAGGTGTAAGAAGCTGGGGATAAACAAATGAAACAAGACAGGAACTCTGACAGGAAGTGAGTAGTGAAGAGCAGGGAGGATTGGTTTACGCTGGGATGGCGGGATCTACCATTAAAAAAACCAAACTGAACCAAGGGGAGTTGCACAGCATTTGAGCTTGCCCGGGACATGGTTTGGCCTACGGCTGTCCTTAGTTTGAACAAGGTGGGCTATCGCTGGAGTTGTAATGTTTGATACTGACATCCCTTCACTCTGTCAATCTCCTTATGGACATGCCGGCGATTCTTGGGGAGGCCGTGTGCAAAAATAGTCAGCTAAAGGACAAAGCAAAGAATGGTCCAGAAAAGCCAGTGCATTATTTGTTCTTGAATGATTATCTTAGGGCTGGTCTACACTTTGGGGGTGGGGGTGTCGATGTAAGATACGCAACTTCAGCTACCGGAATAGTGTAGCTGGAGTTGACGTATCTTATTTCGACTTACCTCCCATCCTCACGGCACGGGATCGACTCCGGATGGCGTTCCGGAGTCGTCGGGAGCGCGATATATTGATCCCCGATAGATTGATCGCTACCCGCCGATTCGGCGGGTAGTCTGGACGTATCCTTAGTCTAAATGACCAAACAACCACATCCCTGCTATGGTACCGAGATTTGGGTATCCCCATCACTTTAAAATTTAGGGCCAGATCAGCAGATGACATGAATCAGAGTAGCTCCATTGGGTGAACTCCCAGTTTGCCCCAGCTGGGGCCCTGGCCCAGTATTGCTACTGCATTTTACTACATATAATCCAGCCTGCAGAATTAGCAGAAGTGAAAGTTCTCTCCCAAAGATCAGGTCGATGGCAAGCCAGAGGCAAGAGGAAAGGTAGGAGATTCTGATGACAAAGGGAAGGGACATGTGAGCAGAGAGGTAAGTGAAACAGAGCAATAAGGTAATGTATTTCCTCGGTTATATTATAGTGGTATCAGTAGCAGACTAATGGCCGTATGGTTCCAGATAAAACATGGAATACAGTTTCTAGTGTCTGCTATGAAGATGTAACTGTTATTCCCTTTGGCAAGTCAATTCCTATTTATATCTCATGTCTCCACCTGCAACAGGGCTTCAGACTCCCCCCACCAATAACAGTCTAATTTTAAAAGTCAAGCAAATCTGCGCCTGCATGTTGAGTCTTTTGCTCTTTAGCCAACAAATACAAATATGCAGAAACCACGTGGGCTCAGCGGGGCGCCAAAGAACAGTGCTTACTAACTGTCCACAAACATACTAGGCCTTGCTGAGTGATAAAGCTCAGTGGTTCATGAGCCAAATTCGCAATCAACATTACCCAAAAGAGGCACAGTGGTGTGAAATCAGAGTAAAAGCAACCTGATTGGTTAATAACTTAGATGGGTTAATAATTAAATCACGCAGTGTTTTAATATCGTGCTGCAAAGAGCCGCAGGAGATGCATTAAAGAGCCAATTGCACTCCCGAGCCTTGGTCTGAGTATCACTGGCCTAGCTATATACACATGGCTGCTCTAGTACTTTCTGGCAGCTTCTATAACTTAGAACACAGTGAGCACCACTAGAGGGCTCACAAACTATGTAAAGGGATACAACCCTATTCCTATAAACTACCCCGCAAAACTGATACATCAGGCCAACAAGGGGCTTGCTTCTGATCTCACTAATACTGCTGTAAATCAGGCATAACGACATTGAAGTCAATGCCCAGCTAGCGTTAAATCAATCAGGCCTCAAATTCCTGGCCCGTGTTAATAAAAACACCTGTGGCCATCCGCATTTAGATGATTGTTTACTTCTGATTCACATCTTGAGCGCCTGTACAATCTACTGCAAACGGTGGCCCCTTCTGTTGAGAAGGGGGCGGAGCCTGGCCTGTGGGCGGGCCATGAGGAGTACCACCACTTTTTGTTTTCCAATCTGAGCCCAGGTTTGGGGGGGATGATGACTGGAATAGTATAGAATCACTGACCCCGTCGGGCATCATTTTATGTCAGAGGATCTATGTAATGTGTCTGATTCCTTCAGCCTTTCTGTTACATTATGACATCAAACGTACACAACGGCTGTAGAATTCTTCCCTAGCAAATAGCATGGGCTCTCCAGCCTATGCCATGCTTGTGCAGACCGCCAAGCACTAATTCTGCAATCTCTTCCTCTCATACTAACAAACATCCAATTAACATGTGCAGTTACCATGGTTTCTTCAGCACCAACCCAGGTAGCGTATCTGTGAAGCGGAGTTTCGTGAAGTGTATTTTCTCATTAGAAAATGTATTCATTAGGTGGCTGCTCCTTCAAAATGTTTCTTCCAGTCCAGTTTTTCACCTGTTTATTCCTTGAGTGTTCTAACTCAGTGCACGCACAAATGTCCTGAAACGGAAGAACTTGATGTGACAGATTTTTTTAGCTGACATTAAGCAAACAGAGATGAGGGCTGGGGACAAGGAATGTCCATTACTGGGCGGGGTGATGATCTGTATAAACACAAGAGGTTCCTGCAGAAAAAGATGGGTTTTATTGCATTCTCTTTCAATTCACTCCTCCTCCCCCCCCCCCCCCCCCCGCCACTCCCACGTAAAAGTAAATTTCAGACTATTTTACAATGCAACATGGATTTTGGGGTCAGAGTTTAAAATTAATATACAGGTTAGGAACTCTTATGATTTGTTCATTGGAAGTTTCAAAGCTCTTCTTTTACAGCCAGTAACAGATTATAACCCTGGAGACAACTGGGTCAGACTTGTTCACGAGGGTAAGATTTCAATTTGAAATTCAAACGTATAGCACCACTTGTGTGCTACAAGGCCACTACCAAGATTTTTAGGTTGTGAGACAAGATGTAGAAATGAGGTTTCCAAATCCAGACTGCCTGCCTGCCTGTCTGTCTGTCTCTGTCTGTCTATCTGAGCTCTCCAGCGCTGTGATTTCATTTCCGATTCTCGCCCTTCCCCCATTTGCTGCACCGTCCAGCTCTGTCTCTCCTCACCATGTTCCCCCCTCTTTGCTATTATTTCCAGCCTTCCCTTCCTCCCCTGATTTTCTTTTCCTGTTCTTAATTTTACTAGACCGCTGAGACAGGCCAGGGAAGTGTATTGTACTAGACACCTGAGGGGGCCAGAAAAAGAGGCTGAGGTGTTTCTGAATAAATAGCAAAGCGTTCTCGCCTCCACCAGCTGGCTATGGTCAGGGTCTTGTGAATTCCATGATGCTACTGCGGCAGATTTTACCCCTTCCCAACGACTGTATTCCAGAATCTCAGCTTTCATTTAAAAAAAAAAAAAAATCCCAGTGCTTATAGTTGCTGGAAGAACCTTGAAAATGTGACCCAACTTCAAGCGGCTGCAATGATGCCTGCCTGAGTCGGCAGAGAGTCTGAAACAATAGGTCTGTGAGGTGTGAATTACCCCCTTTGTCTGCAGCCATAGAATGTGGCATTTTCCCAAGATGCCCTAGAATCCAGCGTTCTTGCTGAGGGATTTGCCGTTTTGCTATAGCCTGGCATTTTGTTTTCTGTCTCCCTTCTCTCCCAAGACCTGCCTACCACTGCCTCTTGCTCTCCTGCTTTCCCTGCAAGGGAAAGTTAGTTGGGTTATGGGGCATGCTCCCCGTACTGCTCCATGGAGCCAGAGCTGGAGTCCATCTTGCACCCATGGAGTGGGGAGGTGGGTAGTCAGAAGCCAAGGCTTGTGAGTTGGGTTGCCCGCAGAACAGTGCAGCATTCAGGTCCCAGAGAGATGAGCATTTTATACTCCCTTCTTCGCTGTCAAATGTGAGGTAGGGAGTGGGGGAAGAGGTTCTGAGCTGAGCCTCCTTGACAGCATCATGGGCCTGGGGAGTGGAGACAGCTGCCTGGAGAGCACTGCGAAAAAAACCATCCCCAGAAATAATTATCTTCAAAAATAGCCAAGCAAATGTTATGCCAATGAATAGCTGAATCCATCGACAGTTGTGTGTGTTGGTGGGGGGATGGGATGGAAGGGTATTCCATGGCAATAGTACAGCGGTTCTCAAACTGTGGGTCAGGACCTCAAAGTGGGTCGTGACCCCATTTTAATGGGGTCACCAGGGCTGGCTTAGACTTGCTGGGGCTCGGGGCTGAAGCCCAAGGGATTCAGCCCTGGATGGCGGGGCTCAGGTTACAGGCCCCCGGGCTGGGGCTGAAGCTCTTGGGCTTTGGCTTTGACCCCTTCCCCGACCAGGGCAGTGGGGCTCGGGCTTTGGCTTTGACTCCCCCACCCAGGGCAGTGAGAATCAGGCAGGTTCAGGCTTTGGTCCCCCCTGCTGGTGTCGTTTAGTAATTTTTATTGTCAGAAGGGGGCTGCGACACAATCAAGTTTGATAACCCCTGTGCTAAATCAAGCTTTCTCACGGATCATTTGCTCACCCAAGGACAGCCCCTGCTTTCTGGTATGGTTGGCATGATGCACAGTAGTCTGCTGAGTGTATGTGCCTTAGAGCACCATTGACTTTAATGAAAGATTTCTGGAAAGCCGACAGAGCTGTGATATATTCTTGCATCATAGAGTGGCAACACGGTCTGGTGCTAGCAGGAGCAGCGCCAGGGTTTTTGCCACCCTAGGCGGCAGCGCTCCTCCTCTGAGCATTTGGCGGCGGGGGTCTTTCTGCTCTGTGTCTTCGGGGCACTTCGGCGGTGGGTCCTTCACTCGCTCCAGGACCCGCCGTCGAAGTGCCCCGAAGACGCGGAGCGGAAGGACCCCCGCCTCCAAATTTCTGCCGAGGACGGCAAAATGCCACCCCCCAAATCCTGCCGCCCTAGGCGACCACCTAGGGTCACCTAGTGGAAGCACCGGCCCTGGGTGCTAGGAGTAGAGGACCTGCAGGCAGAAGATCCTGATTCTGTTCCCAGATCTGTTGTTATAGGGCCTGGGGTATGTCATAGAATCGTAGGACAGGAAGGGACCTCGAGAGGTTGTCTAGTTCAGTCCCCTGCACTCATGGCAGGACTAAGTATTATCTAGACCAGCAGTTCTCAAACTTCAGGGCTGAAGCCTGAGGGCCTCCGCACCGGGGCAGTGGGGCTCAGGCTTTGTCCCCTCCCCGCAATTAGCAATTTTTTAGTCAGAAGGGGTCGCAGTGCAATGAAGTTTCAGAAACTCCGCAATAGTAAAAATTAACCGTGCAGTGCAGTTTGGAGGTTACTGCTGAAGGATTTGGTCCCATTCTGCTGCGGAATGTATAGGGCCCTAGCTAAGGTATTCACCACTTCGTCCTGCTTACCGTTGCACTCTGGGTGGGATGAGCTCTGGGCTGGCACTCCATGACGGTGTAATATCTCTCTTGTCTTTGTCATCAGCAAGGCTTGCAGGATCTCTATCAAGCGTTCTTAAAATGACAATACCCACCTGCTGAAGTGAAGAAACAGATTGACAGAGCCAGAAGAGTACCCAGAAGTCACCTACTACAAGTCAGGCCCAACAAAGAAAGTAACAGAATGCCACTAGCCATCACCTTCAGCCCCCAACTAAAACCTCTCCAGCACATCATCAAAGATCTACAACCTATCCTGAAGGACGATCCCTCACTCTCACAGGCCTTGGGAGACAGGCCAGTCCTCGCTTACAGACAGCCCCCCAACCTGAAGCAAATACTCACCAGCAACTACACACCACACAACAAAAACACCAACCCAGGAACCAAACCCTGCAACAAACCCCGGTGCCAACTCTGTCCACATATCTATTCAAGTGACACGATCATAGGACCTAACCACATCAGCCACACCATCAGGGGCTTGTTCACCTGCACATCTACCAATGTGATATATGCCATCATGTGTCAGCAATGCCCCTCTGCCATGTACATTGGCCAAACCGGACAGTCTCTACGCAAAAGAATAAATGGACACAAATCTGACATCAGGAATCATAACATTCAAAAACCAGTGGGAGAACACTTCAATCTCTTTGGTCACTCAATAACAGACCTAAAAGTGGCAATTCTTCAATAAAAAACAAAAACAGACTCCAACATGAAACTGCAGAACTGGAATTAATTTGTAAACTGGACACAATCGGATTAGGCCTGAATAAAGACTGGGGGTGGTTGGGTCATTACAAAACCTAAACCTAATTTCCCCAATACTAATTTTCCCCTACTGTTACTCACACCTTCTTGTCAACTGTTATGTACCACTACATAAGTTATTTTTCCTCCCTTGGTATTCTGCTGTTAAGTGAATTGTCTCGTTAGACTGACATACTTGGTAAGGCAACTCCCATCCTTTCATGTATTTATACCTGCTCCTGTATGTTCCACTCCATGCATCTGATGAAGTGGGTTCTAGCCCACAAAAGCTTATGCCCAAATAAATTTGTTAGTCTCTAAGGTGCCACAAGGACTCCTCGTTGTTTTTGCTTTTAGCAGAAGGCTGGTATCCTTTGTGGACCAGCCACTAGCGGGACATGCGTAACATGCTGTACGAGTGTATTACAATGGCACCATTGTTTAGCACTGTGGTCCAGCACATCTAAGGAGCCCCACGCCAACCTTCTCTGCTTTTCCTGTGCAGAGTCGGTGTGGGACCTTTCCAGGCTCTCCAGGGCTTACAGCAACTGACAGGGAAAAAATGCACCATACCAAACAAGTAGAAGACTTTTGCTCATTCCTCCTTCAAAGGCCTCTGCTGAGCCCTTGTCAAAACTGCTTCGACTACGTGGCCGAGATCCTGTCCCGTATCATTTCTCCCATGTGGATGCACTCTCTGGTAAATCTGGCTCATGCAGTCTCAACGCATGAGATCTTCTGCTTCCCCCAGGTTAGGCTGGAACAGTGTTTCACCACTGGTGCAAACCTCAAAGCAAAGCAAACCCACTCACCCCATAGCTAGGGCTGTATTGTTCCAAGGCCAAGCCATGGGGGGCTGGCTTTGTGCCATTCATTATGGAGAGATCCTCGGATCATACCAAGTTACACATTGTGGGCAGGGGACTGTAGCTTCATTGTAACGCCGTGGCGTCTCTCCACTCAGATCACACGCTTGGAAGTGCTTGGAGGAGCTGTAAGGGCCATTTGGCTCTCAGAAGGAAGGACAGGGTCAGGTGGAACGCGTGGAATAATGTAGAGAGGCTGTGTCGCATAGCAACAAGAAAGCTATTGCTGAGACTGAAAGGGGCAAGGAAGCGGTGGCTAGAGGTAGGTAGGAGATATTGCAAAGACTAATATTAGTTCAGCATAGAGAAGAGGATGGTTTTATGGTATCACTACTAGGGAAAATGGATGTGCCCCCCAAGCTTCTACTAGCTTTCTGATTCCTTCCCTCCCCTTTCAGCACAGCTGCAAGGCTCCTGCCTTTTTACTCCGGTTTCCTCCAATAATTTTATACGCACTTGAAGGTTTATAGTGAAAACTATTCCATGGCTCCTCTTTTACATCCTCTCAAAATAGTGTTTTTTTATAAAAGGGGTAGGAGGAGGGCTGGCGAGCAGGGTTAACTCCGGAATGTGAGAGGGTCTTCACAAAAGCATGTAGCCAGCCTGCGGAATTCACCACCGCAGGGAATTGTGAAACCAGGCAGCTGAGTAATTTTACAAGCATTCAGAACGTTTGCAGTTATGCACCCGAGGATTAGGGCAATCAAAACTCCCTCCTCAAGGCATAAACTTAACCTCTGCAGGGACCAGAAAAGAATTCCGCCTGCCCTATATAGCAATGCACTGCTGGCAAAGAATGGTACAATGGGGGAGTCACCTTTCTTTGGCGCATCTGGTGTTGGCCACTGCTAGCGGCAAGGTGCTAGATTTGATGGATCAATGGTCTGATCTAGATTGGCAATTCCTACATTGAGCTGGAGGGTGGGTCACTGCAACGCAGAGTTTCTGAGGATGCTGACGGGGTGAAGGACAGGGTAAAATGGCAGGACTCTGGAGAAAGGGCATGTTTTTAGCTAGAGTAACACATGAGGCACAAGTCCTGGACTTTTGGCCCATGTGTGTTTCAGTGAGAGCGTACTAAACAAAGAATTTAATTCCTAAATATATACTGAATCTGCCTTAAGATCAATGGGTCATGCTGGGCTTCAAACAGAAACGATGAGAGCAGCAAACTGGTTCGAAAAAGCAAACAAAATGTTAGGGTGTGTAAGGCCTGGGACGGAAAATAAAGATGAAAATATTAAGGTGCCATTCTATAAAGCACCTGTTCTGGTACACTGCATGTAGTCCTCGTAAAGAACATACAAAAATAGATGGGGGTTCAGGGATGGGTGACGAGATTAAGTAGAAGCACAGAAAGACTTAGACTGTGAAGAGAGATTGAAAGACTGGGAGTGCTTAGTTTAAAGAGGAGATAAATAAGGAGGGACATCATAGATGGATACAGAATAATACCTGGGCAAGAAGAAATAAATTGGGTACTCCTATTTACTTTCTCATAGTACAAAGAGGGGCTAGCAGTTGAGGTGCCAAGACATCTGGCCTCCACCACAGACTCCGCTGTAAAATGTGGGTATTAATGCTTCTTTTGTCTGCCTGGTCTATTTAGATTGTAAGCTCTTCAGGGGGTAGCCCATCTCTTGCTATGTGTAGGTATAGCACCTAGACACTTCCGTAATAAAGCAATAGTAAAAAAGGACAAGGAGCAATGCGATGCGATGGGAAGGCAGCAAATCTAAATCTGATCAAAAATACTTTTTTACACAATGTACAATTGAAAGGTGGAACTCCTTGCCACAAGATCTTACTGAGGCCAGGAGCTTAGCAGGATTCCAAAAAGGATTATGTATAATTTAGACAGGAGGAAGAAATGTAAGGGATATATAGATTGTCATGATCAGGGCATAAGCCATCCACTAACAAAAGAGTGTCAAGAAGAAACGAAACGCCCTGTGGACAGATTATTCCATAACGTCATAATTTTTTGTGCTTTCCTCTGAAGCAGCTGTTACAGACCATTGTTGGAGACAAGTTTTGGGCTAGATGGACCCCATGCCCAATCCAGTCCAGCAATTCCTATATTCTCCTAACTGACAAACACTTCCCATCCATATTTTCTTATTGCCATAGAGCAACATCAAAGTTTTTCTTAATAGGGGAAATACATGGACAAATCTGTCACATTAAGGGCAGAATATTTTTGAATGCTTGCTTTCATGCCCTGTGCCTCGGCTAATCTTTGTTCAGGCACAGGATGTATTAGCACTGTTGCCATGGTAAATAATATACAAGCACCATGGTTTAGTACAAATCTTCAGACACTTTAATGCCGGAGGACTGTAATTTTGCTTTGGATTCTGGCAAATAGATTCTGAGAACAACTGAACAGTAACTGATTAAAGTAATTCAGCAGTGGTCTCCCTGCATCTCTTGTCTCTGCTATAGCAACATCTAGAATTATTTGAGGGGGGTCAACATGCATGTGGACCAAGGGGATCCAGTGGATAGAGTGTACTTAGATTTTCAGAAAGCCTTTGACAAGGTCCCTCACCAAAGGCTCTTATGCAAAGTAAGCTGCCACGGGATAAGAGGGAAGGTCCTCTCATGGATTGGTAACTGGTTAAAAGACAGGAAACAAAGGGTAGGAATAAATGGTCAGTTTTCAGAATGCAGAGAGATAAATAGTGGTGTCCCCCAGGGGTCTGTACTGGGAACAGTCCTATTCAACATATTCATAAATGATCTGGAAAAAGGGGTAAACAGTGAGGTGGCAAAATTTGCAGATACAAAATTACTCAAGATAGTTAAGTCCCAAGCAGACTGCGAAGAGCTACAAAAGGATCTCACAAAACTGGGTGACTGGGCAACAAAATGGCAGATGAAATTTAATGTTGATAAATGCAAAGTAATGCACATTGGAAAACATAATCCTAACTATACATATAAAATGATGGGGTCTAAATTAGCTGTTACCACTCAAGAAAGAGATCTTGGAGTCATTGTGGATAGTTCTCTGAAAACATCCACTCAATGTGCAGCGGCAGTCAAAAAAGCAAACAGAATGCTGGGAATAATTAAGAAAGGGATAGATAATAGGACAGAAAATATCATGTTGCCTCTATATAAATTCATGGTATGCCCACATCTTGACTACTCTGTGCAGATGTGGTTGCCCCATCTCAAAAAAGATATATTGGAATTGGAAAAAGTTCAGAAAAGGGCAACAAAAATTATTAGGGGTATGGAATGGCTTCTGTATGAGGAGAGATTAATAAGACTGGGACTTTTCAGCTTCGAAAAGAGAGAGCTAAGGGGAGATATGATTGAGGTCTATAAAATCATGACTGGTGTAGAGAAGGTAGATAAGGAAGTGTTGTTTACTACTTCTCATAACACAAGAACTAGGGGTCAACAAATGAAATTAATAGGCAGCAGGTTTAAAACAAATAAAAGGAAGTATTTCTTCATACAATGCACAGTCAACCTGTGGAACTCCTTGCCAGAGGATGGTGTGAAGGCCAAGACCACAACAAGGTTCAAAAAAGAACTAGATAAGTTCATGGAGGATAGGTCCATCAATGGCTATTAGCCAGGATGGGCAGGAATCGTGTTCCTAGCCTCTGTTTGCCAGAAGCTGGGAATGGGCGACAGGGAATGGATCACTTGATGATTACCTGTTCTGTTCATTCCCTCTGGGGCACCTGGCACTGGCCACTGTCGGAAGACAGGATACTGGGCTACATGGATCTTTGGTCTGACCCAATAGGGCTGGTCTTATGTTCTTAACAAGACCTAAGAATGGCCTATCTGGGTCAGACCAATGGTCCATCTACCCCCAGAGGTTCTCAAACTTATTTGATTGGGCCCTCCTTCTTTGTGTCGGTAGTCGCTTATGCGCCTCCCCCCACAAGTACATATACCATTACCCAGCTCTGAAGGCAGAGCGGAGAACAGCGGCTGCTGACCGGGTGCCCAACTCTGGGGGAAGGAGAGCCCAAGGCCGTGTGGCGGGGCTCCGGCTGCCGGCCGCAGAGGTGGAGCTCTATCTGTCCCCTCTATCCCTGTCTCCTGTGTGTGCACAGCCCTTGTGTATAAGCCCGAGCCAGAGCTCTTCAAAAACAAAAAATATATGGAGATATACCTCCTCCTCCCGCCACATTCCCGCGCCTCCCTTGTGAGGCCTGCCCCACAGTCTGGGAACTGCTGATCTAGCCCAGTGACTTGTCTCCAGCAGGGGCCAGTGCCACTGTCAGTTCAGAGGGGATCAACAGTCTAGGGCAATTATCCAATGTCCTCAGTCAGCCATACACAAGCCAGAACAATAAGAAACACACTAGTTGCTTCTTAAGTATCTTTAAACTGAAATTGGATGCTAGACATGCTAGCAAGGCGTCTGCTGGGGATGAGGGCTTAGTAAGAACTAACGGGGCTAGTGCATTCAGCGTCTCTCTCCGTGATTATTTATTGAGTGCTGACAGTGTGTTTAGATCCCTACATGACACGGGAGGAGGCCCAGTCCCTGGTGCTGACAGTTTAAATAGCTACACGTGCAGTACCAGAGTAAATGTTTAACGTGCTGAGTGTTTGGCGGATTCAGTGGGCGCCAGGCAGGGAACTCCCTCATAGATGCTTTGAAAAATGTATCCCTCCAACCGATGCGTTGTACTAATTTGCCTCCTCACTGGCAGACTCTCCAGAAAAGATAAGGTGATTGACGAAGGCTGAACGGACCCCGAGGGGTTCTTGTGCTAGAGAGTGGTGAGCTAGTGGCTAAGGTCCTGGATTGGGCATCCACTCTGCCTGGGTTATGTTTTCAGCTCTGTCACTGACCAGCTGGGTGATGTTGGGCAAATCACATCTCTCTGTGTCTCTGTTTCTCCTTTGGGCAGGTCCTTTCTCTCACAGCCCGTCCCTCCAGCACCCAGCAAAATGGGACCCCAATTTCAGCTGGGGGTCTCTAGGGGCTACTGGAATACAAGTGACCGACACATTTAGGCCCAAGGGTTGGGAAGCTTGTTTTGCTGCGTGTTCCTGCTGCATCTGTTAAATCTCCAGAGCTTTTGTGCCAGCACCTTTCACTAGCGTTACATTCCCTTTGAAATTAAAAGGCATGCCAAATAATACTAATCCCCCTTGGACTCCGTTTTGAAGGTGTCTCCTTTATCTGCACTAACCCTGGTGCACGTACAAGCCAGGGAGAGCTAATGAACTGCAGGGGATACCAGAAAACCCTCAAGAATACGCAGCCTGAAGAAGGAATTGCCCAGGCTACCAAATGGCCTATTAGATACAGGTGGTGCCATTGAGGCACTGAGCTGAGATGGATGCGGTGTAGCACGGCGTCCTCCTGTCGGAGTAGGCCTACTGCACCACACTATAGAAAGGGGGTAAATTGGTCTCCCATCTGCAGCCACCCAGCTCTGCTCCATGCCTCAGTAGGAGGGATAGCTCAGTGGTTTGAGCATTGGCCTGCTAAACCCAGGGTTGTGAGTTCAATCCTTGAGGGGTCACTTAGGGATCTGGGGAAAAATCAGTATTTGGTCCTGCTAGTGAAGGCAGGGGGCTGGTCTTGATGACCATTTGGGGTCCCTTCCAGTTCTATGCGATAGGTATATCTCCATATATTATTATTATCTACTTCCCTCAGCTAACTTGAACACAGAAGAATAAGTCCCGGAAAGGAAAGAGAGGCAGTGATTTGCAAAGAACACAGAGCTATCATCTTTATTAGGCTTTTTTGGAAGGCTCACTTTTTTACAGAACTACCAGAGTGACTCATTTAGAAAAGGCGGTGTACAAGATTTGCATGCAGATCTGTAAGATAGTCACGCAGGGGATCGCTTCTCTCCCTGCATCCTGGGCTTGTCAAAAGCTGACAGGTTCTTTACGTTGATGAAAGAACAGCACCGGGTCTCCAAAAACGTCAAGCCAGCAGTTTCTCAATGAGATTCCTCACTCGTTCTGGACACAGACGACACGCAGAATCACCTAGCCAAACTGTGGGGCTTACATGTGATGTCTGCTTTTCATTCCTTCCCGCAGCTTAGACAACTGAGAACATTATTGAATTCCTGATCTTCCCCCATCTCCAAATCTTACTGTCACAACAGGGGTTTAGTTGATACTCATTCTTCCTCTGAGTCCTGTTCCTTTTTAATAAAACCAGGGGATTTAACCTTCTTATAGGCTTCTGTGGTGCACCACATGCTCTTAAGTAAAACTCCTCCTCTCTAAGGCTGGGGATGAACTTGTAAAGCAATAATCAAATGATAATTCTTTACATTTATCTATCGCTGAGCATCTCACAGCTCTTTATGTTTATTAGGGCCTGATTCTATGAAGGGCTGAGCACCCTTGAATGGGAATTGATGACATTCAGCGCCTTACTGGACTGGGCGCTTAATGAATTAAGCGTCACATCACCCCTGTCAAGCACGTGGATGGTGTTGGGCTGGATTCTCCACTTCGCTAACACTACTTTTTGTAGCATAAGTGGCACAAGTAGCCTTAATGCAGCCAGAGATGGTCAATGGAGGATTCCCCCTGGGCAGATGTGACAGAATGTACTCCCGTATTCACAGCCCTACACACTAGTGTAGTAATCTTTGTACAAAGTATGTCTTGTAAGGTATCATTAGAAAACTCATAATTTGCTGATCAGTGTCATCCTGATGATATATGTGTGGCAACATTGCATGGGAAGTTACAAGATTCCAGTGTATGGTGTTATTAATACATGTTCCGAACACAATAGATCTGTCTCAAACAAAAGAATGTGTATTCTGCTTAATTTGCATTTAAGTAGTAAACAGAGTCATCAAGCAGGAAGGGAAACAAAGGAACAGGTGAGAAAAAAGCAGCAGGGAACATCCTTCCCCACAGACCTTTTGTCTCCTGGAACCCAGCTGGAAATGTTTTCAAGAGGGGGATCGAAAGGATAAAAAGGAGGGACAAACACCCTCAGGAACCACCACCTTTCCGTGGCCAATCAATTCACTGCACCTGAAGCATCTGGCGGTCCAGATTTGGCCCTTGATCCACCTATTGACTACCCCTGTTTAGATCTGTTCTGGTGAGGCTCTAATTGGCTGAGGATCCAGAAGCCACACCCATTTTCCTACAATGACCTTCAGGCAGGGTGAGAGGAACTTTGACCCACAGCATCCACAGAGTCTGGGAGGTTTGCTGGCAGTCAGGGTCACTCATTGGGGCCTAATTCATAGGCTGTTCCTTGTATTTTTTCACAGTGGGGATGCTTTTGCCCTGCATAAGGCCCAAATAGACCAAGGCACCTGTCTGGGATTGCAAGATCCTGACCACTGCTTTCAGATCTCCTTACATCACAATCCACACCCTCCAACCTTGCCCTGAGGCTTTAGAGAGCCATAAAATTTGGGTATAAAAAGACACACTCCCAGTTCCAATCTGCCCTTTTATTTTAAAGGAGGGCTACAATCAACTGGCTCTCAGGAGGGAGAATATTGCTTGGGGAATAACCCTCTGAATATTTAGAGCATGCCCCATCCACAGATCCTAAAGCACTTTCGATCTCACCATTGAGAGAGATTCTAGATATAATTCTCCAAATATCATATATTTCATACTGGGGCTGAGGCCTGAGAGAGCCTAAGCAATTCCCCTGATGTAGAGAGACAGGGGAGAGCTGGCAATATGTATCAATATGCCTAATCCCTTCTTCTACCAACTAGGCAGCCCTATCTCTTTACTCTTTGTTAATTACACACCACCTGAGAGCTGTAGCTTTATTATTCTGTCTCTCCTCAGCCCCTGGCACCATTTGCAATTGATTTCATCTTTTGCTTCTAGCAGTGCAGTTCATTCCCTACACAGAGATTATTGTGTCCCCCCCCCCATCCCCCGAGCAATGATGGTTGCTCTCGGGTTTGTGGCTTGGACTCAGAATGTCTCTGAGAAGATTGATGAAGCTGGCAAGATCTTTCCCTACAATTGTGCAGAGAACTCCTGCCTCATTTACTAGCATTGCTTTAAAGTCACCCATGCATAATGAATCCCGGCCAGCAAGGGAACGTTGTCAGGGACTGTGACTAGTGGAAGCCCAAGGATTCCCATGAAGAGGCGGGTGGGTTGCTTTAGCTGGCCCTTGAGGCAGGTTTTCATTATGTGGAAAGCATGTATCTCAGCAGGGGGGCATAGTGCCGGTATTTACAGTGTCGGCAGCTTTCAATAGCAGTCTATTTTTAATGAAGCCAGGCTGGAACCTGGTGCCTGAGCCTTTGGTTTGAGGCAGATTTCTAAAGGGAAGAGTTACTCAGATTGCTTGATTGGAAATTAATTATCGAAGCAGTCAGGTTCAAGTCAAGTAATCACACATGGACGGCCGCAGGAATCAGATCATTCTTGGCATGGGAATCACAGTCATTTACTTTTGTTGTGTTTTCTTTGGGAAGGATTCCTAATTTTGGCATGAGCGTAAGGCATCGAACTGAAAAAAGGCATTCCTTAGGTAGAGTCTTATGGAAACAAAATCGGTATTAGCCTGACTTACTGTCTCTCTCTTTCAAAATATTTCCAAGTCCTTATGAGCTGAGAGCTGATTTATTCACTGAAGCTCCACCCACAAAGAGGCTCTGTATGAGGCCTGTGGCTATTATACGTCAACAGGGCAAAGTATTGCAGTTCTACTGAAATCAATGGGAGTTTTGTCTGAGGAGGAATTGCTCCATTTGATCCACTATACCTATCCAACTTTGAATGGTCACTGTCAAGCAAGGTAGACCCCAAATCTGACCTACCATAGTATTTACAGTCTCTAAGTATTTACACGGAGAAAAAATATTTAAGAATGGGCTTCAGTCTATCCGAGAAAGGTAGAACATGATCCAATGGCTGGAAGTTGAAGCCAGACAAATTCAGAGGCGTACATTTTTGACCAGTGAGGGTAATTAACCACTGGAACAATTTGCATTCACAGTGGTGGATTCTCCATCACTGATGATTTTACAATCCAGACTGGATGTTTTTCTAAAAGCTCTGCTCTAGGAATCATTTCTGGGAGTTCTCTGGCCTGTGATATATAGGAGATCAGATGGGATGATCGGCGTGGTCCCTTCTGGCCTTGGAATCTATGAATTCTTATTATGGGACAGGCTATGGTAACCAGAAAATAGCTTTTTTAACACAGGAACGGCCAGATTCGATCAGACCAGTGGCCCGTTTAGTTTAGTGTCCTCACTCTGATAGTGCTTCCGGGGAAGGTGCAAGAACCCCATAGAAGCAGAAGTGGGAAATCTGCCCCCACATTAGGTTTTATTCTGGTCTGTACTGGTTAGAGACTGGATGAAGCCTTGAAACATAAGGTTTAATATCCCTTCCAACATTTTTATCATTCATTAGGATAATTCTGGTATTCTTGAGGTCTATATAAATGTCCAAGCCCTTTTTAAATCTTGCTAAATTCTTGACCTCAACAACTTCCTATGGCAATGAATCCCACAGTCTATACGTTGCATGAAAAATATTGGGTTTGGTGGTAGTTGTTGTTTTTTATTTTTTTTTTTATTTTTTTTTATTTTTTTTTTGCTGCTTTATGAAGTATAACATGGGCCTAAAAGGAGTTTTGGGGACAAAAAAGTTTGGTGTTTTTACATTCAAAATTCAGGCCCTGCCTCTATGATGACTGGAGACCTAGTGGAATGATGACATCATAAGAGCCAGTAGAATGAAAGTTAAGCAGTTAACACAGGAAAGAATTTTCAGTCAAGAATGCTTAAAATTCTTGTTTATTCTTTGTTAACAGCAATTTAATGTCAATAATTAATTCATATGAAAAAGGGGGCCCTGTTTGAAAGAGTCAACACTGTCTCAATTAAGGCATTATCCTCACAGTTATTTAGATTCTTATCTTCCATTGAAATCAGTGGAAGTTAGGAGGCTAAATACCTTGGAGAATCTGGGCCTAAGAGCTAACAATAAACATCCTTTATATCTCCCAGTGGCTCTCCAGCAAAGCGAGGAAAGACCTAAGTTTCTGATATTTCTAATCTAAAAAACGAAGCAAAAAAAATACTATTTAAAAATCCTTTCTGGATTACACATCATGAAGGATAGGAGTGTGGAAAAAAAGCACAAACCCATCTTAAAAAAATTCTACACAGGCCATATTAAAAAAGAATTTCTCCATTACTAAGAAAACAGTAGCCACTCTGTATCCTAACAAGCCAAATGAATGGAGTGAGCATTGGGCAAAATTCTGCCCTCCAGTACACGTGCACAGCTCCTGCTGAAATCAACGGGAGTTCGGGATGTGGATAGGTGGGCAGAATTTGACTCAAGATTTGAAATCTTGTGTTCCAGCTTCTGGCTTTTCAGCAGCCGTCTTCCCGAAGCCATACTGGCATTTTGGCTGAGGAAGAGGATGCAGTCAAATTTAATTAATTGAGTAATTAAAAGGGGCCATGTTAATTTCAGCTCCCTGGAGGAAAACAAGGGTGGGAAAGATTACCAGTCTTTGCCAAGCAGAACTCAGTGAAATCAGGTATGTTTTGTGTTTGCAGAGCGCCTAGCACAATGGAACCAGAGCCCCTGATTGGGGCTCTAGGTGGTACCATAACACACATAATAAACAATGATGATGATGAGACAAAAAGCCTGTATTTTTCAGCTTCTTCTACCATAAGATACTAGTACACATAATGAATAACATCAAACATCATTTAAATCTCTTTCTAGAAAGAGGCCACCAGCGTCTTTTTACACTAATCAAAATAATTCTATATGGCTTTCTCCTGTTTGAAATTAGCCAAGGAAATTTTATAGATATTTAGGTCACTTATAGTGGCAGGCACTGTATTTAGCAACTCGGGAGTTTTACTAATGAAAGTGTCCTTGTCTGAGTCCATGAAACTCAACCAATTTTTCTTTGTAGACAAATTTATCCTTGAATGGAAGATGAAAGCTGAAGTTTCAAGGATCAGTTCTGGTTTGTTCTAGGCGATGAATTTACAGGCTCATCTGGGCGTCACAGGAGGACACGTGTCTTCTCTGTTGCATGTAGGATTATCATGCACTGTGATGTGGAGTGGATAGTCCATTTTGGGGATAGAAATGCTCTAATTGATTTAGCACTGCTATTCAATGGGAAATTAATGTCCGACTTAGCTGGAGCAGGTGTCAATGCTGACATTATTCAATCTGTCAGCTCCCTTAGACACTGCTGATCCCAAAGTGTTGCTGACTTGTCTGTGGCTTCAGGCAGGGGAAGATGGGCTGCCTTGGTTTGGTGTCATTCTTGCCTAGCTGAGAAGTCCCACGGGCTTATGTTGGGCAGAAAATGCTCATCAGCCCTAAGTGTTCCATATGGTCGACCCTCTAGGTCAATGGGTACATGGAGCCATTGCAGGGCTGTGATGGGGCATACAGACCCCACACTGGCCCAGAAGGGGTTAAAAGCCAATACTGGTCCCAGGTATTCCTGCACCCCCAGATCTGCCGAGCATGCTCCAACTGGAGGAGCGGGTTAAAAGGATGTCAGAAGCCCAAGCACAGGGTGATGGACAGGCTGCAGGAGAGCAGAATCCTTTTCTAGGAAGCCAGACAAAAGAGTGAGCCTGAGAGGGGACCATAGAGCGGGTCTGGCCCTCAGGCAGAGCCTTCTCTAGCCAGCCCCATTTTGAGAACTCACAAGTCTGACAGGGCCCTGCTCCTCTGGACTTTTTTGTTGTAAGGTGATTGGACTATAGGGGCCACGCCCCAAACTCAATGGATCTATAGGTAGGAAGTAGCCTAGGGAAGCAACCTTGACTCATTGCAGGGAGGAACCCACCGGTGTTGCTTCCCACAGGGCCCTGGGCTGGTACCCATTGAAGAGGGAGGGCTCGGGTCCCCCATCACACCCTTAAGGGCCTAGACCTAGATGCAGGTGGAAAGCCAAAGATCCCCGGCTTAAGGTTAGGAACCAGGTACCTGTACCACCCTGACAGAGAGGCAAGGGGCCGGAAGTCTGACCAAACACTGACCACTAGGCTTCCCATCCCTCCAAGCTCCCTATCACACATGGTGAAGAATGCAGGCAGCATAGTGTCCCCGTCCTGAAAGTAGGCCAGAGAAAAGAGAGGAAAAAGCAAAACAAGAGGAGCAGAAATGGATCTCGAGAAGTTGCTGAAAGGGGTCCTGGAAAACCAACAGCAGAATCGGCTGTTCCAGCAGCTTGCTACCCTGCAGCAGCTGATTAAAGAAATGGTGGCACAGCAGCAGCGGCTCAACCAGCAGATGAGGACGCTCCAAGAGGTCTGGGGAAGCAGTGAGTTTCACTATAGGAGGGGGAGGTATTGCCCCAATGCCATCCATCCTGGGCCCCACAGACAACCCAGAGGCATTCCTCTCGGTGCCTAAATGCCTGGGGCATTCACAGACGGGTGTGCCCCATTTCAATGCCCTTCTCTCAAGAAACTCCTCGTAAGGTAAACATCTCCCTGATCTAATTATTAATTGACAAAGGGGGAAAGTTTGTCATTCATCTGAATTGTTACAGCCATTGCCCTGTGTCCCACTGATCCCAAGACATACCCCAAGGAGCTGACTCAATATATTATTTGGTGTAGAAGAAGTGTCTAAGATTGAGATTTTCAAATAGGCCTAAAGTAGTGAGGTGCCCAGTTATCATAGAATATCCGGGTTGGAAGGGACCTCAGGAGGTCATCTAGTCCAACCCCCTGCTCAAAGCAGGACTAATCCCCAGACAGATTTTTGCCCCAGATCCCTAAATGGCCCCCTCAAGGATTGAACTCAAACCCTGGGTTTAGCAGGCCAATGCTCAAACCACTGAGCTATCCCTCCCTGATAATCAATGGGAGTTGGGTACCTAGCATCCTTAGGCCCATTTGAAAATCCCAGTCTATGGCGTTCACTCATCCTTTCATTCTGGCTGGCCTCTCTACTCCAGTGACGTCAATGGGAGTTTTACTATTGAATTCAATGGAAGCAGAATCAAGGCACAATATATTCCTATCCCTTCCTCCATTATAGCAGCAG
This sequence comes from Terrapene triunguis, assembly GCF_002925995.2. NCBI lineage: Eukaryota > Metazoa > Chordata > Testudines > Emydidae > Terrapene > Terrapene triunguis. The sequence continues at coordinate 97,629,701 of NW_020664417.1, read as the reverse complement.
CTATGTCTGCTGCACTTACCATTTCTCCCAATCACGGAGTAACTTCTTTTGAGACTGCTCCGTTGTCCTGGAAATTGCCAAGACAGAATGGAAAATTATGGTGAGACTCTGGTCTGACGGTTCTAAAGTCACTCTTGAAACTGAGTATCATGCTGAGCAGTAAGATGACGATCCTGGGCAGTCTATGATAACCACTGTATTTATGGATCAGGCTTAGGACTAGAATACTTGGTAGCAGGGGAGAAAAAAATCAGTGGCATATTTTTTCTGAGGTTAAGAAACTCCAGCCTGCCGTAAGCTCTGAATGCCGTGAGCACTCGGCTGGGAAAGGGTACTTTGCCGTTAATAGTTTACTGAATCCAGGAATCCCACATAACATGGGTGGTTGGCTGCTGCCATTCCACTGAATTAACCACTGGGAAGGGAGGACGTTGGCCTATCCACAAAGATTTGATGACAATTCTTCTGCCACCATGAGGAGATTGTGCCAAAAATAGGTCAGGAACATGAAGACCTTTCCTCAAAAATCCACGGTATAATCGCATTGAAAGTATTATGAGTGTTAAAATACAGTTTGGAGGAATTGGGTCAACTGTCCAGACTCCCATTTCTTTGTAGAGTTCTTAAGAAGGATATTCCATTTCAGGTAGATTAGTCTCTGCCCACTTACCATGTACTTGCACGTCAGACAGGAAGCTACTGGTTACATTGCCTGACATCTCTAAAATGTGTTGATTCTGAGCAGCTCCTGTCATGCTATTAAGGGGCATTCAAACTGCTATTAATAGCTAGGAAATTGATGCTTATTATTTTAGTTTTCTTCCCAGGATCATTTCCCCTGAATTGAGTGAATCCATATGCAACTTCCCTCCCTCCACCCACACACTTCTTAGATGGCATCTGTAGTGACTACCTCTCTTTTCTCTGGGTTAGCACCTGGGGTTTGACCCACCCATTCAGTGTAATCTTTGTAAGCAGCCTCTGTGTTTGTCTGAACATCTCTACTTGTTCCCTGGAAGGCCCATCTAGCCAAAGGAGAGCTATGATATGTAACCTAACCCATGGGAGAATTGACATTGTATAGGACATAGGTCCCCAATCTGTGGGGCATGTCCTCCTTGGGGAGCATGGAGGAACGTTTGGAGTGTGTGGCTGGGGCCAGGGCGGGTGGAGACGGAGCGCCACTCAGCTGTGCTCCTGGCCCCGGCCCCACGGTGGGGATCCACTCCTGGCCGCTGGTCCCACACGCAAGGTTCCGGGTGCCAGCGCTGCACCTGGGGATCCGCTCCTGGCTGCTGGCCCTGTGCCCGGGGATCTGCTCTCAGCCACAGCTGACGGCTGAGGCTCCAATCCTGCTCCCAGATGTGGCCCCAGCCTCAGCCCCTTTGCCCCTGTCCGTGTCTCCCCCTCCCAGAGCCATGGCCCCACTCCCGGCTGGGTAAGGAGGGACCACGAGGTCAAAAATGTGGGGACCACTGGTATAGGAGATCATACTTAGATTGTAAGCTCTTTGGAGCAGGGACTGTCTTTTTGTTCTGTTTGTACCGCACCTAGCACAATGGGGTCCTGGGCCATGACTGGAGCTTCTAGGTGATATGCTAATACAAATTATTAATAATTCTCCCAGGAACCACAGAGGAATTATTGTTTATTTTATTTAACATTTTTTATATAGTGCCATAGGTGCAGGTTTAACATTAAAAAAACGAGACATTGCTCCTGCCCTGAAGATCTTAAAATTCAGTATGACAAGACATGAGGCTGGGGAAGATGACATCAGTCAAAGCAGGAGGTGTAAGGATCTACATGTCTAGAGCCTGGCTTGCTACTGCTACAGACCTTGTCTTTCACATCGCCTTGCTCCTCACCCCTGCCTTCATCCTTGGACTGACTTGACCTTGGTACCTGTCTCCTGACTTGGCTTGGTAACTAGTCATTCTGTAGTACAGTATTCTGTCATTTGCTCTGATAGACATGGCTTGGTAACTAGTCCCGATTCCTGCCTTTGACCCCATCCCAGCTTGACCGTGGTGCCTATTTCCTGATTTGGCTTGGTAACTTGTCTCAACTCAAGTAGAGCAAACAGCACCATTGCCTTTCCTATGATCTGTAGTACAGTATTCTGTCATTTGCTCTGATAGACTTGGCTTGGTAACTAGTCCCGATTCCTGCCTTTGACCCCATCCCACCTTGACCGTGGTGCCTATTTCCTGATTTGGCTTGGTAACTTGTCTCAACTCCTGCCTTTGACCGCGGCTCAGCGGATGCTTCTGGCCTGTCTGCCTACACCCCAGCCATTACATTGAGGGAGGAATATGCTGAACAGGGTTACACAGTTGATAGTTTGGCATAGTTCACATCATGCTAGTTCTTTTTAAAAAAATTAACCAGAAGTAGAGCAAACAGCACCAATGCCTTTCCTATGATCTGTAGTACGGTGTTCTGTCATTTGCTCTGATAGAACCTACATGAACTAAACTAATAACTGTTATCAGACTGTTCTTGCTCCTTTGGGCTTTTGTGAACCTCCTGTAGGAGCACATTACAGTATTCTGTGCATATGTGTGTGTGGATGTAGGCCACTACCACTGAAATCCAGCTCTGTGGCAGGCAATTTTAGTCAATGGATGCATCAACACCAAACACAAAAAGTAGTAATATCTGATTAATTAGTAGGCCTGATTGGAAAATGGGATTTTTTTCCAACTGAAAATTTTAATTCTTTTCAATGAAAATTTGAAAACCTTTCGACTTGAAAACTCCAAAATATTATTCGGCTATGATCCCACAGTGCCTGATGGAAGTTGTAGTTTAGATGCTTCATGCCCCATTCTCTTCTGTAGGCTTGTCAACCTGGTCAGAGCAATCTCTCAGGGTGCATCATAGTCTAAGGGGGCTGGTTGCACCTCTCTGGTGTATCATGGGAGTCCTTGACTGTGGTGCATCATGGGAGATGTAGTCCATCTGGGGGGTCCAGCCCATAGAGGAGAATAAGGTCATGAGCCACCTGAATTACAGTTTCCAAGGGGCACTGCAGTGGCACTTACAAATCAAATTCTTTGGGTTTTGGGTGTTCACGTTTCATCAAAAAACAAACATTTTCCACAGAAAAGAGATACTTTGCATGAAAAAATGTCATTTAATCAAAAAAGTTTTGTGCTGAAAAGTGGCTTAGATGGATGACTTTCAACTGACATTACTAATAATGAACAGCTTTATTTGTGGATACAGCTGGTTTCTTTAACTCAATGCACGGAGCTGTTATGGCCCTGAAAATGCATAGATGTTCATAGACCTGTCGTTACTGCCTTATAATTGTGTCTCAGTGCAACCTCTGTCTTCCTGTCAGGTTGCTCCCAGGGGCAGAAATCCTCTTGAGCTGTAATCTTTGTATCCTTTGGTGTAACCAAGGCAACAGCAGCAACCACTTTAGGAATCTGAACAGACATAGCTTTAGCTGTATCTGTTTGACTCCTGTAACATTTTGTAAACTGTCTTTAATCTACTTCTATTCTCTATGATGTTCCCACTCATTTTTTAATTGCCTGCTACTCTATGGCTAGGCTAAGGGGAATGAGATTTTCCCTTTCTAGACCCTGATGGGAAATTTATCAGAAACTGATTTAACCTTTTTCTGGTGCATTTGAATCCCCAGAGTTTTAATTATTCACTTGACAGTATCGGAACTGCCTGAGTGCACCAGACCAATGGTCCATCCAATATCTTACCTCTGATATTGACCACTACCAGCTGCTTCAGAGAAAGGTGCAAGTAACCTTATAACGGACAATGAGGGAATAACCTGCACATGGGGGAAGTTTCATCCAAACCCCGAGCGGTTGCTAGTTTGTTTATGCCCTGCAGCATGAGCACTTGTATTCTTGTTAATCCTAGCTAAATTTAAATCTATATTGGAACTTCTTCTAAAAGATACACCCTAGTTCAAACAGGAATTAATTCAGGGAAATCTTATGGTCTGTATTATACAGGTCAGACTAGATGACCACAATGGTGCCTTCTGGCCTTATAATCTGTCTAGTGTAACTATGGCTGCTCTCTTTATCATAGAATATCAGGGTTGGAAGGGACCTCAGGAGGTCATCTAGTCCAACCCCCTGCTCAAAGCAGGACCAATCCCCAACTAAATCATCCCAGCCAGGGCTTTGTCAAGCCTGACCTTAAAAACCTCCAAGGAAGGAGACTCCACCACCTCCCTAGGTAACCCATTCCAGTGCTTCATCACCCTCCTAGTGAAATAGTGTTTCCTAATATCCAACCTGGACTTCCCCAACTGCAACTTGAGACCATTACTCTTTGTTCTGTCATCTGGTACCACTGAGAACAATCTAGATCCATCCTCTTTGGAACCCCCTTTCAGGTAGTTGAAAGCAGCTATCAAATCCCCCCTCATTCTTCTCTTCTGCAGACTAAACAATCCCAGTTCCCTCAGCCTCTCCTCATAAGTCATGTGCTCCAGCCCCCTAATCATTTTTGTTGCCCTCCGCTGGACTCTTTTCAATTTTTCCACATCCTTCTTGTAGTGTGGGGCCCAAAACTGGACACAGTACTCCGAATGAGGCCTCACCAATGCCGAATAGAGGGGAATGATCACGTCCCTCGATCTGCTGGCAATGCCCCTACTTATACAAGATAAATGTCTACTCCTTTTTTTTTTTTTAATCAGTTATTTCTAGGCCTTAATAATAGCCAGTGGCCAAGAGTTCCACATCTTAATTGAACATTGTGTTTTTGTTTTTGTTTTTTTAAGAGTTCCCTCTATCAATTTTAAACATCACCTTTAAATTTTACTGGGAGTCCCCTTTCTTTGGTAATAAAAGCTAAGTAGGAATTACTAGCTTTATTTTATATGCCGCTATCATGTTATCTCTTATTCATCTCCCCTCTAAGCTATGCAAGTCCCCTCAGGTTGGGGAAAGCCTTTGCGTCTCTGATTTGAAATCCTTTCACCACTAGTCAGAAAATTCACCTTCTTCATTAAGAGGATCAATCCAGAACTAGAGGAAATACTTGATGGGTGCTTTTTCAAGTGCTTTTTGTATTTTCAGAGCTGTTCTTCCTCTCTTTTCACTGATGTTCTAGAAAAGTGAGAAGGCAAACTACCCCTGAGAGCAGGGGTCGACAACCTGCGGCACGTGTGCCAAATACAGCACACGTGCTGATTTTTAGTGGCATGCTGCTGCCAGCCGGGGGTGGACAGAACCCGGCCGCCAGCGGGCTGAGCGGGGCTGGCGGCCAGGACCCTGGCTGGCAGGGGCCAGCGGATGGAACCCCAGACTGGCAGCGGGCTGAGCGGCTCAGCCCGCTGCCAGTCTGGGGTTTCGTCTGCCGCCCGCGCTGCCAGTCTGGCATGCGAAACCTTTTACTGGCACACAAAACCTTAAATTAATGAAGACTTGGCACACCACTTCTCAAAGGTTGCCGACCCCTGCCTTAGAGGAAGATGTAAACTCAAAGTACTGTTTTACTTTGTTGCTTACAAATAGAGTTGGTAGATAAATTCTAGGCAGAGCAGTTTTCTGTTGAAAAATGCAGTTTTGTCAAAAATCAAAAGGCTAGCCAGGAATGTGTCAATGTTCATGAGAAAAAATCTAAAATTGTTTTGACATTCTCATTTTGTTTTGATAGGGTGAATTTTTTTTTGACAAATTGCGATTCATCTTGTTTCAACTTTTATTTTAACATATTTCAAAATGAAATCAATCAAAATAATAAAGTCAAAATGAACATTTTTACCTTATCAAAAGACACGGTTCTACGTTATTGAAATAAAACATTTCAACATTATTGAAAGGAAACTATCTGATGATCCCAGATCTGAAATTTTCTTGAACTTTCAGGTCACAGGAAATTTTAAAATTTTGTTTTTTTTATTTGATTTGTAATAAAAAAATGTTTTATTATTATTGAAATGTTGGAATTTCCTTTGGTATGGAAATTCTGGTTTCCAGCCAACTCTACTCACAAGCGAGGGCCTACTCTTAGTAATGTCCCAATCAGTGCATAAGAAGAGGGTCTTGTGGCTAAAGCAGAACGCTAGGATTCTAGGTCTGTGTGTTTTTGAGGTTTTTTTTTGTTTTTCTCCTGGCTCTGACACAAACTTTCTGTCTGATCTATGGAAAGTCACCTTGTGATGGGATCCCTGGGATGCATCCTGAAACTGTGGGACCTCCTTGTCACCAGGAATCTCATGAACTTCACACATCTTCTCAAAAGCGGTAACGTATTCCAGGATATCACCCGTCTCCTTGTATGCAGGACATAGTTAGTCCCAGTTGTGGATTCTTGGGTGAGGGGAATCGTTGGGGTTTGGAGGATTCTGGTTCTGCTTGTCTGCCAGATTCAGTTGATGTTTCTACTCTCTCTTTCCTCAGCTTCTTTGGCTCGGGCTGCTGCCTCTATCTGCTTCAGTTCCAAGACCCTCTGATGTGCTAACTCCTTGGCTTGCTTCTGAGCCCTTATTTCCAGTTCTTTTAGTTCCAGGGCCCTTTTATATGCAGCTTCGTCTTTGGCCTTTTCTGCCTCTTTTAGCCCCAAGCTTTGTTGGTGCACTTTTTCCTTTTCTGCTACATGTAGTTTGTACAGCGCTAACCTAGTAACTGCACCACTATCTCTCATTGTTATGCCTTTCTGTTCCTATTTCCCTTTCCTGAAATGAGGAGACAGAAAATAACAAAAGGCTAACCTTTTCTTGCCTGTTTCAAGCCTCTACACTTAAAATCTCTACCCCAGTGTATGACGTGCAAATCTTGCTCAGAAAAAGCTATGCATTTCACAGCTCACTGTGCTACTGTGATTGGACAATCTGGAACGGTGGGACCGCTGGGCTCTCTTAACTCTCCAGCCTGGGCTGTCTCTCATAATGCTATGCCAGTGCCAAGCAGCAAACCCCTCCACACACTGTGATCACTCGGCCGTCAGCATGTGGAGCCCCACCCACAGCTAAATTGCACCAATGCTCCGAGTCACTCATGAATTCTGCAGAGAGAGGCACCAGCAAATCACCCCAGCTTGGCACCCCAGCAATATACTGTCTTACACTGCTCAAGGGTCCCTTGGAAAGTGCAAGCTCATTAATTAGTTCACGACTCCAACAAAGGGTAGAGATCTGCAACAGCCCTTGTTAACCTGAGCTGAGATTCTCTAAGCACCTCAACCAAATGCACACTGTTCTAGGTAAAAAGCAACAGAGGGTCCTGTGGCACCTTTAAGACTAACAGAAGTATTGGAGCATAAACTTTCGTGGGTGAATGCCCACTTATAAAACAGATTTATTAATGACAGAAGGTGTTTATAAGTAGCAGGCGTACAGATCAAAGTTGGTTACATAAGAAATTGAAATAAAGTCACAGTCTAAATTCCACAGACTATACAAGAGTTGAATCAAGCAGTTTCTCACCCCTCTGGATGTTTCAGACAGTTTACAGTTCTTATTACACAGGCTGGATTTCCTTCTCAGCCTGGAACCAATCTCCTCAGTTCAGCCTTTGTCTTCCAGGTGTTGAGATGGGGGAGGAGAGAGGCCAAGTGGTGATGTCATCGACCCTCATTTATACTTTCTCTCCAGGTGTTAGCAAGATCCTTGCTGTAATGTGGGGATTAGGCAGCCCCCGTTACATATATACCCTCTCTGAGGAGTCTCTGGGAGAGTGGATTCTTCTTGATGGGCCATCAACACATGTCTGGCTGGTCTTAACGTAAATCTGTCTTTTCAGTGCAGTTGCTCCTTGGTTGCCACCGAAAGGCCAGCTATGGGCATTCCCCACTTACCACATATTTCAGTAACAAACCTATAGCAATACTTCATAACTTCACAGACAGTGATCTATAAGGATACGAGTCTGTCAGGGAGGTCACAGATTCCGGCACCTTCCGAGGCCTCCGGGCAGTGTTCCCTCTAATTTTTCCCACGCATGTGTGGAATGAATTTTGTTAGGTGAACCGATATGGGGGTGATGTGTGACACATCATCTCCATATTGGTGCACATAACCAAATTCATGTGGTGGGAGTGGGGCCAAGGGG
>NW_020664417.1:97600878-97621559 GCF_002925995.2 Terrapene triunguis | reverse complement strand
AAAAAAAAAAAAAAAAAAAGCCGCGATCGGCGGCGGCAGTTCAGCGGCAGGTCCTTCGCTCCTAGAGGGAGTGAGGGACCTGACGCCCCCGAATTGCCGCAGGTGCCACCCCTCTCCCTTGGCCGCCCCAAGCACCTGCTTGTTAAGCTGGTGCCTGGAGCCGGCCCTGCTGGGGGTGCAGGCTCAGGTGTGGGTCTGGGGATGAGGGGCTCAGGGCTGGGGCAGAGGGTTGGGGTGCAGGGGGATGAGGGTTCTGGCTGGGAGTGTGGGCTCTGGGGTGGGGCCAGGAATGAGGGGCTCAGGGTGCGGGAGAGGGGTCATGGCTGGGGCAGAGGGTTGGGATGTGTGCGTGGGGGGGTGAGGGCTCCAGCTGGGGGTGAGGGCTCAGGTATAGGGTCAGGGATGAGGGGCTCAGGGCTGGGGCAGAGGGTTGGAGTGCGGGAGGATGAGGGCTCTGGCTGGGGGTGTGGGCCCTGGAGTGGGGCCGGAGAGGAGGTGCAGTCTGCCCCAGGGCTACAGTGGGGAGAGAGGACTCCCCCTCAGCTCTCTCTCCCTGCAGCAGTACCTAGGCTGGGGGGCAGAGGCATCTCTCCCTGCCATGGCAGCTCTGAGGCTGGGGCCGCGGGGAGGCACTTCTCCCCCAGCCGCGGCAGATCCGGGGTTGGGTTGGGGTCATGGGAGAGGTGCCTTTCTCCCAGCCGCGGCAGATCCGGGGCTGGGGGAGAGGCATCTCTCCCCACCGCAGCCATGAGCACCTGCGTGGCACTTAATAGGCTGCTGTCCAGCCGCGCAGCTTAGAGGTGAACTTAGCCTCCGGGACTTCTTCTGGGGCAGGGCTGGAGCAGCTGCAAGCCCCAGCAGTGCTCTGGTTGTCCCCCCACCTCCAGGTATTTTTAGTAAAAAATCAGGGACAGGTAAATTTTTAGTTTTGGAAAAATCAGCTTCCGTGAATTTTTGTTTATTAAATTCCGTGAATTTTTGTTTTACTAAAAATACCTGTGACAGAATCTTAACCTTAATGACAGTACATACAATTCAACAGGCTAGTAATGTTCAACAGATCGTGACTTCTCAGATGGTGCCTCACAAGGCATACTTTGTATAAAACATAGCATAATCCTATCACGGTGGTAAATGTGGGAGTTCCAGGGTGCTATTTTGAAGTACAGAGTGTCACACGCCTACTCTGTGTTTCAGTTCCCCATCTTCAGTGTTGCTGACTCTTGAAAGTTTATCATAAATCTTGTTAAAGTGACTGTTTTTCTGAAAGCCCCAGCTCTTGGAGTCATGTTATTAAGTGAGACTCTCGGCTTACTATTTTTTTTAAAGCTGGAAAACAAAAATCTTATAGCTCAAAACCAGAAGGCGAATAAAAAGAATCATAAAATGTATTATTTTAAAAAATTCTCATCATTTTAAAGCCAATCTCATGACTGCTTGTGGTTGGTCTCGTGATTTTTGGACATGTGGGGTTGGCGCTACTGAACCTATGAAATGGAGATAATGATCCTTCCTTTCTCCCATGCTTTGTCTGTCTTGTCTACATAGACTGTAAACTCTTGGGGGACGTGTCTGTCTCTTACCGGGTGTTTGTACAGCACCCAATATAATGGGGCCTTGATTTCAAATGGTTGTCTAAGTAGCACTGTAATATTAATAATGTGAGTGAGAACATCAGTGTCTGACTTTATCCAGAAAACTCATATCTGTTTCAATGCTCCATGAAGGATATTGCTAGATGTATCCGAACTGGAGAAAATTATTGGTATCACATTCACCACAGATATTCCTGTCTTCATGGCAGAGAGTGCTGATTCCAGCTTAACTTGGATGAGGTTCTGGCTTGCCAGAAGGGTGGCTTTTCACCAACATACCTGAATAATGGTTGCTTGAGAAGCTTTCACTGAGCAGGGGATGGAAACAGCCTTTCCCTGAGATTTCAGCCTGGATTCAGGCATCTTCGCTGCTATATATCCAGGGAGCATGAATAAAATAAACACAGTGGGTCAGAGGAAGTCAATGGAGCTATGCTGAACACCTGGCCAATAGCCTGTATTCTCACTCACGTATGGAAGTGAACACAAGTATGCTGCCCTTCTCTCTTCTCAGCCTAATGGGGGTGGATGATGTGGTTCTTGGGAGTCTTTAAAGCATGATTTGAGGACTTCAGTGACTCAGCCAGAAGTTAGGGGTCTATTACAGGAGTGGGTGGGTGAGGTTCTGTGGTCTGCAATGTGCAGGAGGTCAGACTAGATGATCATGATGGTCCCTCCTGGCCTTAAAGTCTATGAAACCACAGACCACCACAAGCCTTTGAGCTTTTCCTTTCATCAATCCAGATCACACATGATATTCCGGAAGTACGTTCAAATTTTGCTCTGGATAAAAAAAAGTAACTTGAAGAAAGTCTTATACCCCCATGGACAGTTACTAAGACAATTTATAGTCCTATTTATCCATGAATTTGCTTTCTGTGGCTTAGGTTTGCTGGGTTCCACCTCCTCGCTCGCTCTGGAGGATAGTGACCAATCCACCTCTAAGGCTCCAGCCTGCTCCTTCTCCAGTTTGAGTCCTTCTGATCAGAAAGCAATCTCTTAATCTACTCCACCCCCCTGTCCATAAGGTACATTCTTCTGGCATGCCGAGGGCTCTGAAAAACTCAGCTGTGTGGGCATCTGCTCTGTCTTGATAAGCCAGAGAAAGCAAACTGGCCAGCAAATGGGAATATAATTTGTTTTTCTGCAACACCACTGATACTGCAAAGTGAGAGATAGCAAAGAACTATGGGCCAGATTCAGCTGGAGTTGTGTTCATATCAGGACTGCAGAATTTGGCCCGATTAGATTATTTAGTCCAGTGTTTCTCCATCTTTGCAGGTTGGTGACCCCCTTCTTTGAAGTCAATGTTTTTCATGATCCCTTTACATTTACTGGAAGAGTAACACTGTATCAACAATAATGATAAAACCATATCATTGATTCTTTGGGTGCGTATTTGGAGAGGTCACAGTGTGTGGGAAGTGGGGAAGCAGGATTTTCTTTGCGTTAGATTGTAATAATATTTTTAACAACTCATGACTCCTTGACTGTCTTTTATGACCCCTGAGGGTTGTAATCCAGTGAGTGAGAGACACTGATGTTGTTCATGCTCGACCTGCACAAGAGTTTTCTCTACAACATATTTCAGAGGGTAATCCAGCCTACCTTTAAATGTCACATGCAATATAGGTCTCTTCCCTCAGCGCTTGTCTACACTACAGGTTATGCTGGTATAACGGGTATGTCTACACCCAGCCGCTAGTTCGGCGGCTGGCAATCGAAGTTCTGGGTTCGACTTATCGCGTCTTGTCTGGACGCGATAAGTCGAACCAGGAAGTGCTCGCCATCGACTGCGGTACTCCAGCTAGACGAGAGGAGTACCGCGGAGTCGACGGGGGAGCCTGCCTGCCGCGCGTGGACCGAGGTAAGTTCGAACTAAGGTACTTCGAACTTCAGTTACGTTATTCACGTAGCTGAAGTTGCGTACCTTAGTTCGATTTGGGGGTTTAGTGTAGACCAAGCCATAGAGTTGGAAGGGACCTCAGGAGGTCATCTAGTCCAACCCCCTGCTCAAAGCAGGACCAATCCCCAGACAGATTTTTGCCCCAGGTCCCTAAATGGCCCCCTGAAGGATTGAACTCACAACCCTGGGTTTAGCAGGCCAATGCTCAAACCACTGAGCTATCCCTCCCACCGATGTTGCTCAGGGGTGTGAACATGCCACCTCCTGAACAACGTGAGTTACACGGACCTAAGCGCTGGTGTGAACAGCACTATGTCAGCAGGAGAGCTACTTCTGCCGACATTGCTGCCTCCGCTCATGGAGGTGGTTTTATTATGCTGACAGGAGTGTTCTCTCGGCATAGCGCCTCTTCACCAGATGCGCCACAGTGGCGCAACTGCATCGGTGCAGCGCTTCTAGTGTAAACTAGCCCTTCGACTGTCTCACAGATAAGTTCCCAAAAGGAAAGGTGATGCTTAGTAGCTGTGCCCACAAGTGCTGATGTTCTGATATCTTTTGCTTTGTGCTAGTGAGGAACCAGGTACACTGAGTAAACAATTCCTCCTTTTCACAGCCCCACAATGAAAGCTGGAATAACAAAAACCAAACCACCACGTCTAGCTCCTTTTCGGTGTTTGTTTCCAAAGTTCTTTCAGCAGCCAGAGATGAAAGGGACGACATGGATTAAAATACAAAGGTTGGCAAGGGCGTCGTTGCTTAGAGCAAAATGCAAATGTGGGTGACGTGACAAAAGTTCTGGTATGAGATCAAAAAGCAAACAAAACCTGCAAATAAAATGTAGCCTTGGGAAAATCTGAGAGATGTGCAGTGCTGTGTTTTCTATGACACTGGCAACTGGTCTGCCAGGCAGCACTCCCACAAGTGCAATGCACACAACCCGCTGAAATGCACTTAACAGGGAACTAAATCATAAGGCCATTTATCTCCTGTATCACCAGCCTCAAGATCTCATAATGGGTGGAGTCTGAACCCATAGTCATGCAGAGTAGTTTTTGAATCTCACTGATTATGCATTTAAAAGATGGATGGGACCTATAAAGCCCTAAATAGTCTGAGATCTACCTGACAGACCACCTCTCTCCTTGTCTCATGCTTCCACAGCTGTGGCCATCAAGGGAACTCAAGATAGATCCCGCTTTTTAATGAAAGAGAAGGAAGAGCTGCAGGGAATTCTGTGTGCGGGCTCTGGGATTCTGAATCTTTCTTCCACCTTTGGTCCAAAATGGCCTCAATATGGTGACCTTCCAGAGAAGCTGCAAACGACACCTCTTTGATACGATTTTTGGAGAGGGCTGAGGATGTACTTCTTGGAATAATGGAAATGCGTTTGTTTGAATGACTGTGTGACACCAATGTCGCTGCATGAGACATAGCGGGCATTGAACCTGGAAACCCCCTGGAACTTAATGCATGAGTCTGTACTCCTGAGCTAAAAAGACCTACCTCTTTTAGTCAAGTCTGGAGTAGGCTCATCTTTCTGCACGTGGCCTAGCCACCACCAGAGGGGATCAGAGCACCTCACTAGCATGGCTTACAATTGTTTTCATGCTGCTGTTGTAATACTAATGGTGTGTTAGGGCCCCGTATAGACCTCTGTTTTATTTTATTACTATTTAAACTGAAGCAAATTAATAAGTGCTCAGGCTGATTAAAGAATGCAGAACTGGGCCCAAGGTAAGCAGGGTTAGACTGCGGAAGTGTTTGGATGGGAGACCTTGAGGGGATGTAGAAGGTGGGGGATAATGTGAAAAGTCATGGAAGATGGGAGAGATTCCAGAAGACTGGAAAAGGGCAAATCTAGTGCCCATCTATAAAAAGGGAAATAAGGACAACCGTTCCCAGAGAGTAGTTATGACCCCTTCCTCCTGCAGTCCCTCCCTGTCCTCCCTCCCCGCCCCCCCCGGCGCTCCTGCCAGAGAGCAGGGTCGGGTGCAGGGAATTTCACTTTTTAATGAGATGCTAGAAGCAGGATAATGTTGGTGGGTTTTAAAGGTAAAGTTAACAATTTTGGATTAAGGTATAATGTTCTTTACAATGTGCATTGGCAGTTGCACCAATTTTTTTTTTAATTATAACTAATTTTCCTAATTAGCATTTTGCTACCAAGGAAAGGGGGCTTATCTAACCTGAATTCTTGCTTGGTTATAGGTATTTGCTTTGCATTTCATTGGCTGCACTTCTCTTATGTTCATGTTTGAAATGAGTTTTGCCATTCCCAGGATGGGATAGTAAGCAATAGGAAGAAACACACACTCTGAGCATTTCCATGTTGTAACACAGGTCATGCATGAAATAGCCCCAAAGAGTTCGGTGCTTTCAAGCTCCAGCATCATCTTGGGTAGCAACAGCATCAGGACTAGTAAATTACCAGGGGTTAATTATTAGATTCAAACTTTTCCTGTTGATTATCTGGCAGCAGCTTCTTTCACATTCCAGTGAGATCTGATGGCACCACACTTTCACGCTGTCTTATGATGTCTCCGTTTGTCACAGAACCTCCTTTACCTAAACCTCTCCTGTCCAATCAGCTTGCCCCACTCCGCCCGCCTGGCACAGGGGCTTGCCCGCCTCCCCTGCAGGAGCACCCCAATTGGCACAGACCCCGTTGGCCCAATGGCTAATCTGCCACTGATGGCACATTCCATTGCCCATCATTCCTTTCACCCGTTCCATGGCCAGTTTGCACTGCTTGCTGCCCTCACCCGATATTTCCAAACCGACGCGCCGCACAAAGACCCCCGGACACACATGAAGTTTCAAAGTTGATTGACAGGTGGCATTGTTCACATGGGAGCAGTCTCCTTGCATCTCTGAAGTCATTTTGGGGTGTTCTCATGCAAGGGTTGTTTCATTTGGATGGTGCCCATAGTGTAGAGCGGCATGTCGGTGACTTGCACAGGAGAGTGGGATGAAGTCAGGAACTCAGTATCTTCTCCTCCTCCTTCTCTTGTGTGACCCCTCGCCTCCTTCTGCCATGTCGTCTCCTTCTCCTCCTCCTACGTCGACCATCGCGGCCGCTCCTTCGTCGTTGCCTGCCCTGGTTCCGGCTCCGGCTCCTGCTGCGTCTGTCTCTTGCCATTCCCTGATAGGCCTTTGGCTTCCAAGCTCTCAGCAGCAGGAGGCAGCCAGCCTGTTTTTGGTGGGATTTCCCGAGCTTGGGAGTTGAACTGGCAGCTCCAACCGTCACTACCAGACTTCCCTATGTGCTCCTGGCCAATAGAATCGTGCTAGGATCTGGGCCAGGGTCTTCTCCTGGCCGAGGTGGCCAGCGGCAGGGACATCATGGGCCAGCTGCAGAACCGCCCATCGGTGGCATGGAGGAACCATCAGTTGCACCCGAATTTCATCGGTCTGGCTCTCGCGGGTGATCCAGTACAGGCGATCCCCCACCATTTCAAAATGGGGGTACGAGGTCACCAATTGTTCGTAGGCCCACCTAAGGGAGGAGTCCTCCCATTGGTCACAACTGAACTCTGCATCGAATATTGGGGCCTCTTTCGGGCCGGGTTCCCCTTCTTCCGGGTTGTTGGGGTTCGCGGGGCCAGCTGACTGGTCCTCCCCATTGGGGTCCTTCTGAGCTTGGTCATTTCCTTCTAGAGGCTCACCTTCAAGGGCAGCCCCAGCTGGCAAGGCCCTATTGGCCATCCTTCATAGGAGCCCTGCGAAGCCCTTCCAGTCTCAGCCCAGGATGACTGTGTAGGACAACTTGGGGCTAGCCCAACCTTCAGGGTCTGGGTTTTCCCCTCTATAGTCAGTGTCACTGGGGTCTTGGGGTAAGGTCACACATCCCCGTGGATACATTGGAGCTGAATGACCCCTGGGGTGGTTCGGGCAGGGGGGCAAGACACTGGCGGACAAGCGTCTGCCCACACCCCAAGTCAATGAGCGCAGAGACGGGGGTTCCATTCACCGTAACGGGGATAGTCAGCTTACCTGAGGGTTGCTTACGGGCCCGGGCCTCCCCCGAACAGACCTGCCCGAAACTGCAGTCCATCATTGGGCACTCTCGGCGGAGGTGTACGAAGCGGCCCAGGTGAAACAGGGGCTGAGCTCCGGGTGTCGGGGCTGGTCCGGTGCAGGAGGTTCTGGGGCCGGCGCCTCTGCAGTCTGGGGTCTCCTTCTGGTGGGGGGCCTCTAGCGGCGGGCTCCGCTCTCTCCGGGACCCTCGTCGGGTGGGGCCAATGTTCCGGCTGTCTGAGGGTCTCAGGCCAGATCGGGGCTTGTTCCTCTGGCCCCGGGTCTTCTCTTCATGAGACTGGACCAGCCCAGCAGTTGGGGAACGGGGCCCTGGTCCTACAGAGGCCTCGGCCACCAGAAAGTCCTCCATCAATGAAACCGCCTTGCTCAGCGTAGTCGGTCGGTGGCGCATGACCCAAGTCCTCCCGCGTGCTGGAAAGATATGCAAAAAGTATTCGAGCGCCACTTGTTCAGCTACCGCAGCCCCTGTACGCTGTTTTGGCTGTAGCCACCGCCAGCATGCCTCCCTTCCCAAACATAAGCTCCTTGCCTCTGCCTTTGAGGCCCTTCGCCATGGCACCCTTCGCTATCTGTCAGATCCACTAGCTTATCAAACCATCCTCATTTATGTGATGGGGTCTACAGGCCCCACGCTGAACCAGGGCAGGGAAAAGAGCAATACTGGGTTAGGGAGGCCCTTTCCCTCAACAGATGCCCGGTATGTTCTCAGTGCAGGAAAAGTTGAAAAGGACACTGGTAGCCCAGGGAAAGGGGGAATGAGCCGCATGTGCTACCAGGAAGCAAGGCTGATGCTGAGAGTGGTGCCAGGAGTGGCAACAGCTTTGTGTAGGCTAGCCCCTGACCCTCCCCTTAGGGAGCTGAAAGCCCTAAGAGAGATTGGTTGAAGAGGCCTCTAAGGTCATGTCTACACTACAGAATAAAGTCGACTTAAGCTATGTCGCCATACAGCCACCGTAGTAATTCAATCATTTTTCATGTCTACATTAGTTCTTTCTGTTGGCAATGCACATCCTTACCAATGTTCCTCTATTTTCTTCCATCCATGTGTGGCATGAATTTTGCTATCTGCACCAATATTGAGCATAGGCACCGACTCCGTGGGTGCTCTGGGGCTGGAGCACCCACGGAAAAAAATTGGTGGGTGCTCAGCACCCACCGGCAGCTCCTCATGGCCCCGCCTCACCCCCCTGCTCCAGCTCACCTCCGTCTCAGTCTCCTCTGTGATTTTGCCCCCATGTCCTACTCCCTCCCAGCACTTGCGCCGTGACACAGCTGATTCGCAGGGCAGGGAGGGAGGAGGAGGGGGAATGTGGCGCGCTGGGGGAAGAGGCGAGACTGGGGCGGGGATTTGGGGAAGGGATCCAATAGGGGCAGGGAGGGGGCGGAGTTAGGGCGGGGACTTTGGGGATGGGGTTGGAATGGGGGCAGGGCCGGGGGCGTGGACGGGGTGGAGTCACAGCGGGCCCAGGGCGGGGGGGGCTCGGGCACCCACCGGCGCCGGAGAAAGTTGGCGCCTATGATATTGAGGGTATGTGCAGATGTGCGCTACCAGTAGAAACAAGAAACTTAGATATAATATAATTTTAAAAAGTTACCATAGGGATAATTATTGCAGTCAGGACAGGTTAGGCATTTTAGAACTCACTACTCAAAGAATTAAATTTAAGCATAAAAGAGGAATAAAATGATGAAATGCATAGACCAGTTAAAAAACTAAAAGAACAGCACTTTGAAAGAATAAAATTACAGAGAATATATGTGCGTTGCAGGAAGTACCAAGAAGTAACAACAACAATAATACAAGTATGTGTTGGGAGGTGAATGTGTCAGAGACAGAGTTTGTATGTGTAAAAAAAACAACAAGGAGTCCGGTGGCACCTTAAAGACTAACAGATTTATTTCGGCATAAGCTTTTGTGGGTAAAAACCCTCACTTCTTCAGATGCATGGAGTGAAAATTACAGATGCCGGCATTATATAAAGAGAAGGGAGTAGCTCACAAGTGGAGAACCAGGGTTGACAGGGCCAATTTGATCAAGGTCCACTCCCAATAATTGATGAGGAGGTGTCAATTCCAGGTGAGGCAAAGCTGCTTTTGTAATGAGCCAGCCACTCCCATCCTATTCAAGCCCAAATTAATGGTGTTAAATTTGCAAATGAATTTTAGTTCTGCAGTTTCTCTTTGAAGTCTTTTTCTGAAGTTTTTTTTGGTCAAGTATAGCAACTTTTAAATCTGTTATAGAATGTCCAGGGACATTGAAGTGTTCTCCTACTGGCTTTTGTATGTTACCATTCCTGATGTCCAATTTGTGTCCATTTATTCTTTTATGTAGAGACAGTCTGGTTTGGCCAATGTACATGGCAGAGGGGCATTGCTGGCACATGATGGCATATATCACATTAGTAGACGTGCAGGTAAATGAGTCCCTGATGGTATGGCTGATGTGGTTGGGTCCTCTAATGGTGTCGCTAGAGTAGATATGGGGACAGAGTAGGCAACGGGGTTTGTTACAGGGATTGGTTACTGGGTTAGTGTTTCTGTGGTGTGGGGTGTAGTTGCTGGTGAGTATTTGCTTCAGGTTGGGGGGCTGTCTGTATGCGAGGACAGGCCTGCCTCCCAAGGTCTGTGAGAGTGAGGGATCATTTTCCAGGATAGGTTGTAGATCGTTGATAATGTGCTGGAGACGTTTTAGCTGGGGGCTGTACGTGATGGCCAGTGGTGTTCTGTTATTTTCCTTGTTGGGCTGTCCTGTAGTAGGTGATTTCTGGGTGCCCGTCTCGCTCTGTCAATCTGTTTCCTCACTTCCCCAGGTGGGTATTGTAGTTTTAAGAATGCTTGATAAAGATCTTGTAGGTGTTTGTCTCTGAGGGATTGGAGCAAATTTGGTTGTATCTTAGGGTTTGGCTGTAGACAATGGATCGTGTGATGTGTTCTGGATGGAAGCTAGAGGCATGCAGGTAAGTATAGCGGTCAGTAGGTTTCCGTTATAGGGTGGTGTTTCTGTCTGTATCTCTCTGTGTGTGTGTGTGTGTGTGTGTGTGTGTGTGTGTGTGTCAGAGAGACAGAGACTGGCGGCGTGAGACACAAAGACAATGTGTATGTGTGAGAGACAGAGAGTGTGTGCATTTGTGAGACACAGAGTGTGTGTGTGTGTGAGAGAGAGAGACATAGAGACTGTGTGTGTGTGTGTGTGTGTGTGTGTGAGAGAGAGAGACAGAGTTTGTGTCTACTAGGGAAGTCTATGAGAGACCATGCGCTGTCTTTTTAAGGCACTCGCCAGAAGCTCAGACCACAGCAGTTGCCAGCAGCTCTCCTGCTCCTGAGCCCCACTCTGAGGAGACAGGGTATATTGACAGGGGGGAGGCAGGGGTAGAGGGACACCCTGACATCAGCGCTTCCCCTCCCCGTCTGCACAGCAAGCAGGAGGGTCCCAGGAGCAGCTGGCGAGGGGCTCCAAGGCAGAGGGTAGGAGCAACACAGCTTCAGAGCAGTGGGGGGAAGAGGCACCTGAACACACATTGCTGTGCACAGCTCTTCTAATCAGTGCGGTGCGGCCGCGCAGCTTAGAGGGAATACATATCTTCACCAGGAGTTCTTGCACTGCTTTCATTGACGGTGTGGGTGTAGCGAGGCGGTCTGGTTCCCCGCCGCCCCGGAGAGGGACGAGCCCCTACGGACGCCAAAGTGAGCAGAGCCAGTGGAGCTTGCGCCCGCCCCCCAGAGGTCAGGGCGCAGGACAGGAAGTATAAAAGCCCAACTCCAGGGCTCACTAGAGGCCCGGCCGCCGGAGAAGCCAGACGCCTGTGGCCTAGCTCCCGGTTGGGAGGCTCCTGCAGTTGGCAACCAACCCGAGGACAGGCCAGACCAGCCGAGGCCTGTTGCCGACCAGACCCCAGAGAAGCTGTTAAGCCTGCCTGTGGCAAGCTACTCTCTACTGCCCCGCCCTGACCCAGGGCCTGGGCCTGTTATTGAACTGTTTGCTCCGCCCCTGTCTGAGGACCTGAGCTGCTGACTGTTTGCCGCACAGCCAGGCTAGTTCCCCGACACACCTGACCGAAGCAGCGAGGAGGTCTGGTTCCCCGCCGCCTCGGAGGGGGACGAGCCCCGGCCGAAACCCCTACAGTGGGCCATTGACAGCCAGAGTCCCACCGCTGGGGGCTGACAACCGGAACAGTCAACATGGTGTGTACACTGATATGTGTCAACCTAACTACATTGACCTAAGGGCTATGGCTCTCATGGAGGGGAAGTTATTAGGTCGATGTAGTGGGTGACTTACTTTGGCAGAAGCAATTATGGTAGTGTAGATGTTCACAGAGTTAGGTCGATGTAAGCTGATTTACATTGACCAAATTCAGTAGTGTAGACCAGGTCTAAGACTAAAGAGAGTCTGCTAAGCCAGTGATCGTGCACCAAACTGAGGTGCTCCAGTTGGTAGAAAGTGCCTCATGGAAAACATAGTTTGGGGTAGCTCAGTAACTGGGTCAGATGCCCTAGGGCTCTGGGTCGGGACCAGGTGGAGTGAGTGGGCCCGGGTCCCCCTACCTTGCCTCCCCTCCTCCCCTCCCCCCCCCCCGTAGTGACTTAACCTCTGTGGGATCAATTAAAACAAATGAGGGGGGGCGTTATTGAGGCCACAGCCCAGGCCCCCGCTGGGACAACAGGGCCATACTGTTTTTGCTGGCCTAGACTTGATTACTAGGCCTGCTGGTCATCAGACCTTCCCACTACATCCTCCCTCTCTTCTGTCAATGATGCCAGAGTTGGTTGCCCTCTTCTCTCCCCAGTATCTCCGGTCTTTCTCCTAGGCCAGTCCCCTTGCATGAATAAAGCTGCCCCCTCTCACAATTCACAAAGCTGCCCCCTTTATCCCCCTTTTTAAATCTCTCCTTAAAACCCGCTTCTGCAGTGATACCTACACATCACTCCCATGTGGCATTGGCTAAGCTAATGAGGAGCTGGGACTTCTGCTTTTCTGCTAAATTCTGCTTGTTTGATTGTTTCCTCCTCCTTCCAACCTTTCCTACCCCATCTGCCTGTCTTAGCCGCCTGTTGCATCCTGAGTGACATCAGATTGTGAGCTTTCTGGGACAGGGACTCTCTTCTTTTGTTCTTTGTCCAAACAGCCCCCACCACAACAGGGTCCTGGTATTTGATTGGACTTCCTAAGTGGGTGTTTAATACCAATAACAAATGCCATTGCACATACCACAACTGTCTGCATCACTCTATTGTTTTAGTAAAATTCCATCATGGGTTAAGAACATTCTCTCGACCTCATGTCCACAGGATACAGCCTTCTTCGCTTTGCATCCTTCAATCTTCATTCCATATCCGTGGTATTGTTCACTATGTGCAGCCAGGGATGTGTGCTACTGCTAGAGCCCAGCAAACAGCTGTCATGTTGCACATAATCCTCACACCACTCCCATGTCATGGAGGTGGTATGATCCCCATTTTACAGAGTGGGAAACTGAGGTGTTGAAATGACTTGCCCACGCCTGACCTGTCAGAGCTGGAAGTAGAACAGAGGAGCTCCTAGCGCCTTGTGCTCAGACCTCTCTGTCAACAAAAACCTAGCAGACGAAGGAGCGATAAATAACCAGTTTCTGAAAGCAAAGGGGGTAAAAGCCAACAGCAGCTGCTTTAGATCTGTGGTAACGCCAGCTGCTATTGCACAAAACGAAGGTTTCTGATCTTTACTGGTGCTTCCATCCCATTTTTGAGCAACACTTCACTTATTTATTTCTATCTGCATTCATAAAAATGTGTCCGCCGCCCAGGCCTCTGGGCACATTTGCATCAGGGGAGCCATCAATCAGGCTCAGCAAATGGCAGCATCAAAGAGGCAGTCGCTGGATTAACCTCCCCAAATGTGATACCACAATAAAGAGTAAAGACTCAAAACAGTCTTCCTAGCCAACAGACTGATGCAGCCAAGTTCCCTGTCATGTCCCAGACGTCTGTGGTTGAGTAAAACAGATGGGTCTTACACCAAGCCCTGAGGATCAGCAACTCTGGGCCCAAACAGACCAGCACGGGGAGAAAATTCAGCTTAATTAACCATGCCTGGCCCCTCAGCTGCTCTCATCTGTCAGCAATGCACATAAGGAGGGAGGAAGCCAGGACAGGGACAATATAAAGCATTAAACACTCCCTGATGGTTTGTGTTTCACAAATTCCTTGGGGAAAGCACTTGCCCTGATTCAAATGCAACTCTCTCTCCTCTCATTCCTAAAACAAAGGCAGGCTTTGTATTCTAGAAAACCCAAAGTTGGGGTCTCCCATCTGTAAGTATCAGAGGGGTAGCCGTGTTAGTCTGGATCTGTAAAAAGTGACAAAGAGTCCTGTGGCACCTTATAGACTAACAGATGTATTGGAGCATAAGCTTTCATGGGTGAATACCCACTTCGTCAGATGCATGTCCGTCCATAAGTGGAATTTATCTCTTTGCCTGTTGTGTGTGAGGGAGCTGCATATGGTAATGTAGAGTATATCTACACTGCAATGTAAACCCAAGATTCAAACTCAGGGTCAAGCCCAACCTCCCTTCCGTCTACACACATAGTGCTAACCCAGGACTCAGACCCAGGGTCCCAGGTTCCCACATGAGTGGAGGGTCTGAGCCTGAGTCAAGCTGGGACCCAGGGTTCAAGCCCTATTGCTTTGCAGTGTAGACACAACCCCATTGAGCTCATGTTCTGGGTGTCCATCAGAAGCATTCTGCAGTCTCACAGGCTGACTTCCATTGTCCTCTGGACAGTCAAATTTGGTGGACAATCAGGTTTCCTCACACTACAACACGAACAAAAGGCTAGAGTGGCCACATGTTGAGAGGCATCTAGGCAGTCTTGGATAGGGGTGGTTGGACTCAGGCCCTTCTAATGCGGTGTAGATGCTGGATCCCCCCCCCCAGGTTGGGACTCAGGGTTCAACAATTCCTAACCTGGGTTGCAAATGAGTGTAAACACTCAAGCCTAGGTTAACACACCCATGATCTACTAGCTCAAGTGCTACTAAACCCTGGCTTACATTGCAGTGTAGACATATTCATGGTTTAGGATCAGAGGTAGCTTACATCCATTAAATGCATGAAGGAACTGGCTGATTTTCACAGAAGAAGATTGAAGCTATCTCAGCAGTGTCTATATATGTTGAGCCTCCTAATTCATTCCACTTCTGATGACTGAAGGAGCTACTACTTATGCATGATATTACGAGCATGGTTTAGTTTGTTGGATATGTACAGTAGGTTAAAAGTGATCTATAAAGAAACAAATGGGGCGCCCCACCAACACTTCCCCTGTTTTTGTGCTGCTTTACGGTATAGAAAGAAAGACAGTTTGTATTGGTTTTTTTTTTTTCTGCCCTGCCTGTTTAGCCTTTAGAAAGATCAGGAATATATATTATTTTATGCAGCATTGCTACCTCTACATGGTGTCTAGATCTGATGTGGAAGGTGAGCTTTCTCAGCCCCCAACTGAAGGGGGAACCAATGTTACATTTTTAACAAAAATGTCTGTCTCCTAAGTGTTCTTCACTCTTTTGAGTTAAAGAGGAGCTAACGAAGACAAAGAGCTATAAATAGAATACAAATTTACCGCTTACCTTACTCAATCAGGTTTCATTTCCATGGTGTGTGTGGCGTCATAATCATACCAGCTCTCCAGCTGTCCACAGGAACTTCTGGGAAAAATAAGGCAGAAAAGACCTGAATGTCTAAAGTAAAAAACATGCAAAAAAGTAACAACAATTATCAACTTTCGGATCGTCTTTATAAATCATAAAGAAGATTACAACCTATTTTTTCTGTGCATTTTCAGTGCATCTTTTTTTCCAATAGCTAAAGGGTTAACTACCTCACCTAGCTGAAGCTTCTGCAAAGTTCATTTGTTCCTACTGGCTAGAAGACCCTAGGAACAATAAATGATTAGACATTGTTGCAACTATTATTCCAGCCTGCACCAGCTTTTAATTAATAAGTCAAGGGATAGCTTGAGAGCTGCTATTAGGCTGATGTTTTGCTCTCTCGAGCTTTGGAATCTCTTTTCTTTGTTTTTGCAGAAGCTTAGCATTTGACTAAGGAAATCCAAGCAGGTACTCCAGAATTCTTCAATACACAACAGGTTTTACAGATCAAGAAGAGAAACAAGACCAAACTAATTGTGCAGAAAGGTATTCAACACTACCACAATCACTTTAGCATCAAAGTCTCCAGAGAAACCTACAAAGGGGACGTGGAGGTTCAAACAAGATCCTGTAGTGGAATAATTTTGTGGCACTCAAAGATAAATGGAAAGTTGTGGTTTCTATACAGTACTTACAGAGTTGTTTGCTATTAAAAATGTATGGCTAGACAAAAACAACATGTATTCTGTTTATGCACAGAAAATATTCTTCAAGAACAGCTCACACATGTAGAAAGATTGTCCCTGAAATGTTGTCAAAGTCCTTTGCAGATCGTTTGCTTGCTGGCTTGAATTAGTGTCACTTGAACAAGATAAAGGCTCCTCGTAACACCGGTGATGATATCTTCCGTGCATGTGTTTTTAAATGTTCAGTACAGAATGTGAATAGGTTGCAAGTACGTTAAGATCTCGCTTACATGTCTCTGTGCTTCACCAGACTCCACTCTGGGTTTAGAAAACAAATGAAAGCACAGTTTAGTCTTAAATGTGAGTCCTAGCCAAATGTTTTGGCGAGGAGGTTTGTCTAGTGCTTTCCACAAGTGCTCATCGCTGCCCTAACTCTCGTCACATTGACGTCAATAGGAGTTTTAATGGGTGCAGAGTTAGACCAACGCTGAGTGTGCTGGAAAAGAGTATTGGATTGAGATCCAAGACACCTGGGTTTTTTTCCGAGCGCTAAACCTGTATGGCCTAGGAGGAGTATCTGTGCAGTAGTTGACCCAAAATGAGGATAAAAATTCTCACCGGATTTGCTAGGGTGCTGAAAGACCGTGTTTGCAAAGCACGCTGAAACGGCTGGATTCAAGCTCTACAGGAGTGCAGAGTGTTTAGATTGTTATTTGGGGTGGTGTGGTAGCCTTATTGGTCTCAGGATATAGGAGAGAGAAGATGGTTGAGGTCATATCTTTGGTGGTGGAAGAGACCTGCTTCTGAGGATATGTCTACACTAGAGAGTTTACAGTGGCACAGCTGTACCGATGCAGCTGCGCTGGTGTAAGATCTCTCGTGCAGCCGCTCTTTGACGACAGGAGAGTGCTCTTCAGTCGACATTAATTAAACCACGCCCAAGGAGCAGCAGCAGCTATCTCGTCAGGAGAAACTCTCCCGCCAACATAGCAATGTGCATACTACCACTTTTGCTAACGTAACTTATGTCGCTGGTGGGGGAGGGTATTTTCTTCAGTTCTTCTTCAGGTCTGGGAAAGGAACTCAGAGTGTCGCAGCTAAATACCAACCAAATACCAATAAACAGATTGTTTAGCATAAGGAGTTACACATATTGTGGGAGACTATTCAAGATGAAGGGGCCAGTTAACACTGCTGCAGTGATCGGACAATAAAGGAGGGGTTAGTGGGTAACAGATGGTTTCATAAATCCAGTGATTTATGGGTAGATTGTCTGTGATTTATGTGAACACTGGGAAATTGAAGAACAAACCAATCCCATTAAAATCAAGTGGTGAAATGTGCAGCCTGTTGCAATATACTAACCATCATGGGCTTGATTCAACCCAGCTGGCACAGGAAGGTAAAACTAGGGCAGCTAATCCCATCTGAGGGATTGCACTCTGGGAAGAGCAGGCTTTGTTTGCATGTCTGTTCTCCCAGGGATGAAAGAAAGCTTTAAGTTGCGTATAGTGCGCCATGAGGAACACACACGGCTGCTGCTGCTGCGGAGGGGATATGCTGAGTCAGCTCATTCTGCTGAGCACCTTAATTGTGTAGCACTGGCTGTCTGTGGGGCCCACAATAGAGAAGGAAAGAGGGTGCAGACACTGTTCCATCAGAGCCCTTCACCAGGTAGACTTTCCTCCATCAGTGCTGAATCTAGACTAGCATTGTTCTATCAAGCATCTCCGGTAGCAGCACCTCCATTGCACCTACCATGGGGTCATCAGATCAAACAGGTCTAAACACATTAGTGGGAAAGAATAGAGGGTAACTGTTTCACTTTGGACTAAGGTAGGACCGTCTCTCTCTGCTTCGTCGGCCAGGTTACGTACTGCCCACCTGAATCTTTTCCCAATGGCGTGAACATTCTCTACATCAAAGCATTAATAAATCCTATCTATCATTAGTTGTTGATAATGCCTAAATAAAGAAGAGCTGGAAGGGACTTCAAGAGGTCGTCTAGTCCTGTCCCCTGCACTGAGGCAGGATTAAGTATTATCTAGATCAGGGATAGGCAACCTATGGCACGCGTGCCAAAGGCGGCACGCAAGCTGATTTTCAGTGACACTCACACTGCCTGGGTCCTGGCCACCGGTCCGGGGAGCTCTGCATTTTAATTTAATTTTAAATGAAGCTTTCTTAAACAGTTTAAAAACCTTATTTACTTTACATACAACAATAGTTTAGTTATATATTATAGACTTATAGAAAGAGACCTTCTAAAAACGTTAAAATGTATTACTGGCCCACGAAACCTTAAATTAGAGTGAATAAATGAAGACTTGGCACACCACTTCTGAAAGGTTGCCGACCCCTGATCTAGACCATCCCTGACAGGTGTTTGTCCAATCTGTTCTTAAAAACCTCCAGTGACCGCCCTAGGTCACCTGTTCCAGTGCTTAACAATCCTCATGGTTAGTTTGCCCTAATATCTAACCTAAATCTCCATTGCTTCAAACTAAGTGGATTCCTTCTTGTCTTACCCTCAGTGGACATGGAGAACAATCAATCACCGTCCTCTTTATAACCGTTCTCTTTGGTATAGTTGAAGACTGTTTCCATGTTGCCCATCAGCTGTCTCTTCTCTAGACTAAACACACGCAATTCTTTCAACCTTTCCTCACAGGTCAAGTTTTCTCAACCTCTTATCATTTTTGTTGCTTTCCTCTAGACACCCTCTCATTTGTTCACATTTTTCTTAAAGTGTGGTGCCCAAAACTGGATGTGGTGCTGCTGATGAGGCTTCAGCTATGTTGAGTAAAGCAGGACAATTGCCTTTCACAACAGCATCACACTGTTGACTCATATTCCACAGTGTTTCATTCGTCCTGCTAGAAATTGCACCAACAGTCCAACTCAGGGCCACCGGAATGGGGTGTGTGTGTGTGTGTGTGTCAGGGAGCCATGGCCCCATCATTTTTAAAAGTGGGAGGGCTATGCCCTCCCACTTTTTTCCTGCCTTAAGGGCAAGCGCTGTGGGGGAGGGAGCAGAGAGGAGCGAGTGGCAGGCAGGGCCTTGGGGGAACAGGTAGAGCAGGAGCAGGAAGAGGTGGAGTGGGGTGGAAACTTGTGGCAGAGCGGGGAAGGACCAGAGGTGGGGCCACAGGGAAGAGGCGGAGCAGGGGCAGAGCAGGGGCAGGGCCACAGGCCGGGTGCCGGTCCCCGTCCCCCGTTCTTGGGAGCTCCCAGTACTTCTGGTCCAACTATATTTAGATGTTGTTGAATAACCAAAGCTGGGGCCGGCCTGGGCTCTAGGGACAGCAGAGCATGCTGTCATGTAAAGGATCTGAGTCTCTCACTCCCATGACTGGCAGGCACTGAGCACATAGAGGTAGCTACACACTTGGCCCCAAGGGAAGGGAGTGCTCTGTGTCACTCCCAAGTGACCTACTTATGGCTGGGGGTCAGGGGAATGCTATTAAGCAGCTCCAAATGCAGCCCATGTCAAGCTCTCCTTATCTGGACAGTCATTGTAGTGAACAGCATTTGGAAGTAGTAGTGAAGAAAAGGCGGGGGAAATAAAGGATCCCTGAAGTGCCACCCAAAAGCTGTTCAGAATCAAGCGATTCAGCCAGAACAGGGGAGGGAAAGAGAGTAGAAGGGGAGGATGCTGATCAAACAGTGCAATGCCTGGTTCTCTTCTCATTAACACTGATGTGCATTAGGCCTCGTGCAATTGAAGCCAATGGAATTACACAGATATACAACCTGTGTGACCAAGTCCACAGGCCCAGTTTGTTGCCTGAGTCTCAATGGCTGCAGAGTCTCGGCTGCAGTGACGAACCGAGATGCCAGAAAGGTGGTTCCTCACCATCAGAGCCAGCGTGTCTCGGGTACAGTCTAATTACATTTGCTCTTTTCTTCAGGCCTGGGGAAGCGACATGTGTTTGGCGACAAATTACATCAACCTGCGGCTGCAAACATTTGCAAGTTCTGACAATTTGCAGTAGCACTGGAACCACTTGATTTCTCAGGATGCCAAGCAACAGCTGCGCCCTGCAAATGAATGAGAAGAAGCTGACTCGCAAGAGCGTGCGAGCTTGGCAACCCCGGCTGTTCAGTGTCTCCTAATGTCACCACTAATGTATTAGCAAATCGAAGGTAAATGTACTTGTGAGACGGCAAATGCTATTTATTAAGACGTGTGCCTTGTAACTCTCTTCATTAGGTTTCTATTCCCTGCCGTCGTCAAGGCTGCAGAGGCTTCCCAGAGTCCTGCCGTGTTACATCAAAGAGGTGGTGGACATGTCCGGGAAGCCCAGCACTGTAGCTGAAAAGAGAATGCTGCATTATGGCCCTGGGGTCTGCTGTGCTGGGGTTAAGGTTGTATCAGCAGCACTTTCAGCGTCGTATTGTTATAACTCTTCATTTCTCAAGCCCCACTGATGTATTGCCTGGAGAGGTGACTCATGGGAGGGACACAAAGGGGGGGAACCAGCTAAAGGGGGAAGCATATGACCTCCCATGTGACCCTCCATGTGATTCTTCCCCCCATCCCCGGGCTCCCGCGCTCTCCCCATCCCACGTTACCTGGGGGGGTGGGGGGGGCAGGGCTCTGTCCTACCGCTGCGCCAGATACCGATTTCAGGAGAAAGGAACGGAACGTGGGGCTGCTGCTCCCAGAAGCCAGCGCCCTGCGCTGGCAGCTCCTCCGGTGCGGCTGTACCGCCCCCAGCCCTGTCCTCCAGCACAGCTATACCACCCACAGCCCTCTCCTCCGGCGTGGCTGTACTGCCCCCAGCCCCACCCCCAGCCCTGTCCTCCAGCACGGCTGTACCACCC
>NW_020664417.1:97564278-97600868 GCF_002925995.2 Terrapene triunguis | reverse complement strand
GCACGGCTGTACCGCCCACAGCCCTGTCCTCCGGCGTGGCTGTACTGCCTCCAGCCCCGCCCCCAGCCCTGTCCTCTGGCCGGGATGTACAGACCCCAGACAGGAGACGCAGCTGCGTGGAAGGGCTGGGGCTGGGGGCAGTACAGCCGTGCCACAGGAGCTGCCGGTGTGGGGGCCACCCGGCAGCCCCATGTTCTGCTCCTTTCGCCGCTGTGGTTCCCTGTTGAATGTGCCCCCCTCCAGGTGTCAGGGGAGGGGCATGTGGCCCTTCTTGCCCCTCCCAGGTGTCACCTTTCTTTTCAGATGGTGTAAAGGCTTGTCAGGGCCTGGAGTGTGACATGCAAGGTTCTGCCTAGCAGCAGAGAGGTGTGAAGCCATTTGCTTTTAGGGGGTAAAATTGGTACAGCAAATGTGGCTGTGCCGTGTGCTTCTTTCCAAGACACAGGCCCGTATTCTCCGTGTACTGGAGACGAGGAGGGGGGGCTGTCTGTTTTTGTTCTCTTTATTCAGCCCTCGTTTTGCATTCTTCATTTTCCTCCACAGAGCCTGGCCCTGCAGCAGTCTCTTCGGCCTCATTTGTTTAAGCTGCCGTGTAGCAATATCGGGTCAGAGCACCGTTTTCTGCATTAGAACTTGTGGGAGGAGGCAGAAGGGAAGGACAAACTCTTGGAGGGTTCCCTGCAGAGTTTCCACCACATTGTTCCATTAGAGGGCTTGATTTGCCCCTTCTCCTTTGCCCCTTGCCAACAGCCCATAAGAAGGGCCATACTGGGTCAGACCAAAGGTCCATCTAGCCCAGTATCCTGTCTACTGACAGTGGCCAATGCCAGGTGCGCCAGAGGGAGTGAACCTAACAGGTAATGATCAAGTGACTCTCTCCTGCCATCCATCTCCACCCTCTGACAAACAGAGGCTAGGGACCAGTAGCGTAGCTAGCGGGGTGCAGGGGAAGCAGCCGCTTCCCCTCAGCACATTTTCCAAAAGAGGCGCCTAGGGGTTACCATGGCGCCAGGGGGCGGGGCCCACGCTTCGCTCTGAAGCTTGGCCTGCCGGGTTGGCGCTGGGCTCCTGCAGGCAAGGGGGGCAGCACAGCTGGAGGAGCCATGGGGGGAGCCGCGGGGGCGGCACGGCATGGCCGGAGGAGCCATGGGGGGGGGGTGGCGCAGCCGGAGAAGCGAGGGGGGGCACAGCACATGGCAGCCCGCAGCGCGGCTGGAGGAGCCATGGGGGGTGGGAGGGCGGCACGGCCGGAGGAGCCATGGGGGGGGGCCGCGGGGGCGGCACGGCACAGCCGGAGGAGCCAGCCAAGGGGGGGGGCATGGAGCGGCCGGAGGAGGAGCCAAGGGGGTGTGGCCAGAGGAGGAGCCAAGGGGGGGCGCCTTTTTAATGTTTGCTTCCCCTGCTCTTAGAACCTGGCTACGCCACTGCTAGGGACACCATTCCTTACCCATCCTGGCTAATAGCCACTAATGGACTTAATCTCCATGAATTTATCTAGTTCTCTTTTAAACCCTGTTATAGTCCTAGCCTTCACAACCTCCTCAGGCAAGGAGTTCCACAGGTTCACTGTGCGCTGTGTAAAGAAGAACTTCCTTTTATTTGTTTTAAACCTGCTGCCCATTAATTTCATTTGGTAGCCCCTAGTTCCTCTATTATGGGAACAAGTAAATAACTTTTCCTTATTCACTTTCTCCACACCACTCACGATTTATATACCTCTATCATATCCCCCCTTAGTCTCCTCTTTTCCAAGCTGAAAAGTCCTAGCCTCTTTAATCTCTCCTCGTATGGGACCCGTTCCAAACCCCTAATCATCTTAGTTGCCCTTTTCTGAACTTTTTCAAATGCCAATATATCTTTTTTGAGATGAGGAGACCACATCTGTATGCAATATTCAAGATGTGGGCGTACCATGGATTTATATAAGGGCAACAAGATATTCTCCATCTTATTCTCTATCCCTTTTTAAATGATTCCTAACATCCTGTTTGCTTTTTTGACTGCCGCTGCACACTGTGTGGATGTCTTCAGAGAACTATCCATGATGACTCCAAAATCTCTTTCCTGATTAGTTGTAGCTAAATTAGCCCCCATCATATTGTGTATATATGGTTTGTTATTTTTTCCAATGTGCATTACTTTACATTTATCCACATTAAATTTCATTTGCCATTTTGTTGCCCAATCACTCAGTTTTGTGAGATCTTTTTGAAGTTCTTAACAGTCTGCTTTGGTCTTAACTATCTTAAGCAGTTTAGTATTGTCTGCAAACTTTGCCACCTCACTGTTTACCCCTTTCTCCAGATCATTTATGAATAAGTTGAATAGGATTGGTCCTAGGACTGATCCTTGGGGAACACCACTAGTTACCCCCTCTGAGAATTTACCATTTATTCCTACCCTTTGTTCCCTGTTTCTTAACCAGTTCTCAATCCATGAAAGGATCTTCCCTCTTATCCCATGACAACTTAATTTACGTAAGAGCCTTTGGTGAGGGACCTTGTCAAAGGCTTTCTGGAAATCTAAGTACACTATGTCCACTGAATCCCCCTTGTCCACATGTTTGTTGACCCCTTCAAAGAACTCTAATAGATTAGTAAGACATGATTTCCCTTTACAGAAACCATGTTGACTTTTGCCTAACAAGTTATGTTGTTCTATGTGTCTGACAATTTTATTCTTTACTATTGTTTCGACTAATTTGCCCGGTACTGACATTAGACTTACCGGTCTGTAATTGCTGGGATCACCTCTAGAGCCCATTTTAAATATTGGCGTTACATTAGCTATCTTCCAATCATTGGGTACAGAAGCCGATTTAAAGGACAGGTTACAAACCATAGTTAATAGTTCCGCAATTTCACATTGGAGTTCTTTCAGAACTCTTGGGTGAATGCCATCTGGTCCCGGTGACTTGTTACTGTTAAGTTTATCAATTAATTCCAAAACCTCCTCTAGTGACACTTCAATCTGTAACAATTCCTCAGATTTGTCACCTACAAAGGACAGCTCAGGTTTGGGACTCTCCCTAACATCCTCAGCCATGAAGACTGAAGCAAAGAATTCATTTAGTTTCTCAGCAATGACTTTATCGTCTTTAAGTGCTCCTTTTGTATCTCGATTATCCAGGGGCCCCACTGGTGTTTAGCAGGCTTCCTGCTTCTGATGTACTTAAAAATCATTTTGTTATTACCTTTTGAGTTTTTAGCTAGCTGGTCTTCAAACTCCTTTTTAGCATTTCTTATTACATTTTTACACTTAATTTGGCAGTGTTTATGCTCCTTTCTATTTACCTCACTAGGATTTGACTTCCACTTTTTAAAAGATGCCTTTTTTATCTCTCACTGCTTCTTTTACATGGTTGTTAAGCCACAGTGGCTCTTTTTTAGTTCTTTTACTATGTTTTTTAATTTGGGGTGTACGTTTAAGTTGGGCCTCTATTATGGTGTCTTTGAAAAGTGTCCATGCAGCTTGCAGGGATTTCACTCTAGTCACTGTACCTTTTAATTTCTGTTTAACTAACCCCCTCATTTTTGCATAGTTCCCCTTTCTGAAATTAAATGCCACAGTGTTGGGCTGTTGAGGTGTTCTTCCCACCACAGGAACGTTAAATGTTGTTATAACATGTTATTAAATGGTCGCTTGCTCACTGCTTTATAAAGCTCTGGCCTTCCTGATAGCCCCGCCCTCTGACTAAGGCTCAGCCAATGAACAGAGGCTTCTAGATTTCAAACCTTGGTTAGAAGCTCACAGTTTCCAACTGCCGCCACAGCACACGGTCCTTCAATCAAACAAACAAACAAACACAAGCTAAGCACACAGCAAGTAACCCCCAAACACACACAACAGACATCCACTTACCCCAAGGGTCCTGTATTGCTCATCCTTGCAGAAAACCTGTGCTTCCCTTGGGGCATGAGAGCCTTGGCATCTCAGCCCCTAGCTCACTGGCAGTTTGGCTCCAAAGAAGCCACGCTGTCCCAGCCTGTCAACTACTCAGTGTACCTCCTAGCCAGCCCTCCACGTGGTCCCAGCAAGGCAATGAGGATGGAGCTATGGAGGCAGTTGTCCCAAAATTCTGTGAGTGTGGGTAAGATCCGAGGGCAGATCTCAGGGAGATGATCTGATCCTTAGTTAAAAAGAGTCTTCTCTGACTTTGTCAAACTCCCGTGTTTTTTTTTTTAAGTCCTATTTTAAAATGACATTTTTCAGTAATTAACATTCGCCTGTTGACTTTGGCACATTTGTGAGTCAGGAAATAAGCTGTTCTGCACGCTCACAATTACTATTTGTAGATTCATAGGTTCATGGAGCATAAGGCCAGAAGAGACCATTAGATCATCTAATCTAATCTCCTGTATATCACAGGCCATTAAATCCATCCAGTTACTCCTGTATTGGGCCTAATGATTTGTGTTTGGCTAAAGCGTGTCTTCCAAAGAGGCAGCCAGAGAATCCACCACTTCTCTTAATCACCCTCACTGTTAAACATTCGTCTGATTTCTAATTTCAATTTATCTGGCTTCAGTTCCCAGTCATTGTTCTTGTTCTGCCTTTCTCGGATCAATTAAAGACCCCTGTAGTGCCCCGTGTCTTCTCCCAGTGAAAGTACTTATATGCTGTAATCAAATCACCGCTCAGTCTTCTGATTGATAAATCACACAGATTGAGCTCTAAATCTCTTACTGTAAGGCATTTTCTCCAGCCCTCAAATAACTTTGGTGGCTCTTTTCTGCACCCTCTCCAATTTTCCAACATCTTTTTTAAAATGTGGACACTAGTACTGGATGCAGTATTCCAGTCTCAGTCTCACCAATGCTGTGTACGGTGGTAAAATCAGCTACTACCCCATCTCACCTGTTTCTACATTCAAGGATTACATTTAACCCTTTTAGCCACAGAATTGCACCGGGAGCTCATGCTGAGTTGCTTGTCCACTATGAAACCTAAATCTTTTCAGAGTCTCTGCTTTCCCGGCTACTGTCCCCCATTCTGTAGGGATGACCGGCTTTCCTTGCTCCTAGATGTATAACTTTGTATTTGGCTGTATTAGAGAACATTTTGGTTGAATGGGACCAGCTTACCAAATGATCCAGATTGCTCTGTATGTCTGTCTTGTCCTCCATTATTTACTACTCTGATGGGGGTGGCAGATTTGTAGAAATTTTGGTGGTGCCCAGAACCTGACCCCCCAAACTCCACCCCCCACCTGCCTAAGGCTCTGGGAGGGAGTTTGGGTGGGGGAGGAGGGGTGCAGGGTGCAGGCTCTGGGAGGGAGTTTGGGGATGGGAGGGGGTGTGGAGGAAGGGGGTGCAGGCTCTGGGAGGGAGTTTGGAGGTGGGAGGGGATGCGGAGGGAGGGGGTGCAGGGGTGAGGGCTGTGAGGTGGGGCTGGGGATGGGTTTGGGGTGTGGCTGGGGATGAGGGGCTTGGGGTGTGGGAGGAGGCTCAGGGCTAGGGCAGAGGGTTGGGGTGTGGGGTGAGGGCTGTGGGGCTGGGGCTGAGGGGTTCATGATACAGGAGGGGGCTCAGGACTGGGGCAGAGGGTTAGAGTGTGGGGGGATGAGCGCTCTGTCTGGTGCTGGGGATGAGGGGTTTGGGGTGTTGGAGAGGCTCAGGGTGAGAGCAGAGGGTTGGGGTGTGGGGGGTGAGGGCTCTGGCTGGGGGCACAGGCTCTGGGGTGGGGCAGGGCTGGGGATTAGTTTGGGGTGCAGACAGGCTGCCCCAGGGCTGGGGCCAGAGAGGAGGACTCCCCCCCAGCCCTCTCCCCACCGGCAGCATTGAGCTCTGGGGGAGGGGCCCCCTCTCCCCGCTGGCAGCACACTCACCCCACACTCCTAGGGCCCCTCTCAGATCCAGGAAGCCCCATCGCCTCCCCTGTGGTGGGTGCCGGGGGGGGGAGGGGGGTTGCCATCACATGTGCGCCTCCTCCCCTGCTGCTGTCTCTCACTGGGGGTGGGGAATGGGGCTGCCCCTTGCCCAGCGTGGGGCAGGAGCGGTGACTGTGGGCGGGAGGACCCCCTGTGCTGGTGGAGGGTCCTGCCGGAAAAGGGAAGGGTCCGAGGGGGAAGAGCAGGGTAAGGGCAGACTGCCCTGGCACTAATAGATGGGGGGCACTAGGACCCTGCAGCGGCAGTTGATGCTGGGAGCCAGAAGAGCGGAGTAGTGGAGCTGCAGGGGAGAAGCAGGGACGCTCAGGGACCCAGGGGAGGTGCGTGGGGGCAGCAAGTGGGGGCCGGGGGCCACTCGGGGGAGGCGCATGGGGGCGGCAGGCGGGGCCTGGGGAGAGACCTGGCCTCAAACATTGGTGGAGCCGGGCCCCCGGGCCCTGAATATTTCTGGAACCCGGGCACCACGGGCCCATATAACTCGCCACTCCTGTAATCTGACAATCTTTGCGTCAACCACAAATTTTATCAGCAGTGATTTTATAGTCGTTTCCAGATCACGAATGAAAATGTTGAATAGCATCAAACCTAGTATTGACCCCTCTAGAGCCTCTTGAGAAACACCTCCATTCAATGATGCTCCTCCCGAGACGACTACTTTTTGTGATTTGTCCATTCTTAATCCTGCTTTTTCGCTGCTGATGGCCACTGCAAAGTGCTGTCCTGTGACGATGTTACAAACGAAGACGCAATGTACGCTTGTGCTTGTCTCTTAAATTGTTTGTGTTATTTAAACGAGGACTTCTCGATACCACCCATTTAAGTGCTTAGATGGGGGATCAGCACCGAAGTAAGTGATTTTAAAGACTTGGAAGGTAAAGAGAAATAACAGGTTCTCTTTCTTTCCAGTCTATATAAGGAATATTTCCATCAGTCTGTTGTGAGTAATGGATGTGAAAAGCTGTCTTACTGCAGGACAAGCCTGACCCATGTCCCACTGAAGTCAGGAGGAAAGCCTGACGTTGACTTCAGTGGTTGGAGTCTAAGTTCTGAAAGTGGGTTAGGTCTGTGGTTGTTCCTATTGCTGATGGGAGATAACTCCACAGTCTAGGCAGGGCCGGCGCAACCCATTAGGTGACCTAGGCAGTCGCCTAGGGCGCTACAATTTGGGGGGCGGCGACCGCGGCGGTATTTCAGGGGCGGGACCTTCCGCCGCCTCTGTCGGGGGCGGCATTTCGGGGCGGGACCTTCCGCCACCTAGGGCAGCAGAAAAGCTGGCAGCGCTCCTGAGTCTAGGTGTCGCTCTCGTGAACATTCTGTGTCCTGCACTTCACGAGCCATTCGGTGACAGTGTCATTGTTCCAGTGGAGTGTAGCTATCGAGGGAGGTCATGGTCACAGAGAAAGTCAAAGCCCTACATGGGTGATCCTCTCAGATTGGAGACCTGGAGCTCTTTATGTAGGATGTAAATGAGACTCAAAACTGTGTGTTGACTGCTGGGCCTTCAGCCCATGGCACCTCACCAGCTTTCCCAATGGCTTAATAATATGGCAGAGAACTGAGCCTTGTAGGACACCACAGGTAAGGGCCTGAACTGTGGGTTCAGTCTCAGAGAAAGGACCTGAGCCATTGCAGGGTGTTCCTGGTCACCCTGGCCCCACCTTGGAGGCAGGGGAGACGTATTTGGTGAGCAACAGTATCAAATGCCTTGGACAGGCCCACCAGGCCTTATCTACGGCAGGCGGAGGTCATCAGAGCACCAACCATGTCTTGGCACCATGCTCTGACTGAGAAGGATCCAGGACACCACCAGCAGACAGGTAGCACCGTTCTTGCTAGCCTCTTGACCCCCTTGCTTAGAAGATGGTTTGGTGCCCTCCAAATAGCTAAGATAGACAAAAGGTACAGATTGGCTGCCCTCTGTTAATCCACTGAACTCAGGCAGCAACAGTGAAGGGTTCTCTCTACCCCTCTCTTCCCCCTGCAGAGTGGCTAATGGCACTCACAGCAGTAGCCCCGTGCAGCCTCTGTGCTCAGGTGAGCACTAGAGTCATGGCTTTGCTTTGCACCTGCCCAGGTGTGCCAGGGGGAGAACGGACAGGGGCTGCCCGCTTGCACTGCCCCCTTTGTGTGTCAGCCTATAGGCTGGGCACAGTCATTCCCAATGTGATTTCCTCGAAGCAGGAGATGTACCAATCACTTTAATTGGCTAACTTTATTTTCACACCCATAGAGGGAGAAGGGAAAAACAAACCAAAACAAAAAACCCTGAATCTGCATTAACTTGTTTGACTCTTAATCAAATAGTCAATTAGTTCTAAATTGGAATCCTCAATGTCCTACCCCCAGGGGCTTCCAAAGTTCCCCCCTCCCCGTCCCCTGATACTTCTTCCAGTCTTATGTCCTGGGGATTATAATAGCTATAGGTGGGAGGAATGGACATTTGGATCCAATCCTGCAAAGGGATCTGCCTACGTGGGCCCTATGTCTATGCCCACTTGGAATCAGGCTCTGCACAGGGGTTTGTTCAGGTGGATCCCTTTGCAGGTTCAGCACTGCTGAGGAGGGAGTTTGGTGATCCTGTGGGTGGCCTGGCAGAGGACCATCAGTCTCCCTTCATATGGGCTGTCTGCTCTCATCCTTAAGAAGCACCCGTCACTAGAATGGTAGAAGCACAGGGGAGAAACATTCCTAGGGAGATTTATTGAAAACAGTCTTCCGACGAGGCTCTCCGTTAAAGACTACGAAGGTCAGTTAGAACTAATCCATGCCACTGACATTTCTGCCTTATTAAACTGCCTTGCAGAAGAAATTCCTTATCGCCGATTCTTTCTCTGCAGCATGTATTCCCCCTTTAAACTGCAATTAAACCAACCCACAAACACAAGGGAGCAGAATATCCAAGTGCATTAAAGTAACATTAACAACAAGGCTGCATCTCCGCTGGCTGCGTGCAGTGTATGTGCTGCTACCCGCCACAGCGAAAAGCGCACTGCATCCACGCTGCGATGTGCTGCTACGTGGGTCAGTGAAAGGCTCTGGCGGGGGCGGGGGGGGCATGGGGAAAGGCTCCAGCTGCTCCCTGCTACCAGAGCCTTTCACTGCAGTGAGGAAATGCCGTGGCATAGAGAGGCAGCAGGGAAAGGCTGAGTCCTTCCCCGCGGCCTGAGTGTTTCCCTGCAGAGGAGAAGGGCCCCAGCACCAGGACGACACCACACTGCTAAAAATAGCAGGGAGGCACATCTTGGGCAAGTAGAAATTGTACAGTCTATGTACTCTAGATACATACCTGCCCCCAACAGGCGTGTCTTTACTGGCTTAATCTTAGGCTTGGTCTACACTGGGGCGGGGGGAGTATTGATCTAAGATACGCAACTTCAGCTACGAGAATAGTGTAGCTGAAGTCGATGTATCTTAGACCGACTTAGAATCACTTACTTCGCGTCCTCGCGGCATGGGATCGACGGCCGCCGCTCCCCCGTCGACTTTGCTTCCGCCTCTCACCGAGCTAGAGTTCAGCAGTCGACAGGAGAGCGATCGGGGATCAATTTGTCGCGTCTACACTACACGCGATAAATCGATCCCCGATAGATCGATCGCTACCCGCCGATCCGGCGGGTAGTGTAGACGTACCCTTACTGTGCCTCTACGCCCACACTGGCCCCATGCTAGGGGCACTATGTGTTACACATAGACTAAAATCCTGCTGTGTGGATGCACCCCCTAGAGATAACCAAACAAGCCAGTCATTCTGAGATTAGGTAGCTTCGTGCTTTTGTTTCAGCCCTGCCGTTGTTCATTACAGGACAGTGATCCTCTGTCAAGGTGGCCACAGAACAATGGATGATTTTACAGTTCCTTAGTTACAGCTCAAGGCTTGCAGTGCTTCAGAGGCTGCTGCGTGGGAGGGAAGCCATAGACAACACTGAGAGTCATGCTGGGAACATGTTCTCTTGTTGTTCTCAAGAAGTGATCTTTGCCCGGCAGGAAGGAAGTTCAAGCCCACGAAAGCCGTCAAGTAGGTGTCTGAAGAAGTGCAGGGAAGACACTGGCAGCAAAGGCTGAGGTCCTGATTTTTAAACTTCCCCACATATTGGAACTGAATCGGAGGGTATGCCTCCAGGAGTTAGACTGGGGCTAGTTTGGAGTAAATATAATCTGGAGTAATACAAGGGGTAATGTGTAAAGTGGAATGAGTAAGTTTCCTTTACACTTGGTTAGACTCCTTTAGATCTTCTTATACCCAACTGCTATTGTGTAAGGAAGTCAGACTATTTCTTCTGTGTCCCCACCCCATCACCTGGATCCAGCTGGGAACAAGGGAATAGGGCACAGGCTGTTGATTCCAGCAGAACGCTCCCCCCACTGAACTGTACTGTCATTACCTCTAAACCCCATCAGGAGGGAGGAAGGAGGCTGAGATGGTGCCTGGCATCTGATGTGGCCTTGGGCTAGAATTCCTTCTCCTCCCCCATCCTGCTGGGATCACCGCCTGGTGCTACTGAGCCACAACCCCTGCTACGTGGGCTGGAATTTGCCCGAGGGTGAATAAAGCAACCCGTTTGCTAAGTTCTTGCCACTTGTGTGCTCCGGCAACTCTGCCCCCAGCACACCTGGGAAGGCTTATTAAAAAGACTGAGAAAGTAATGAGGAAATTGGTCAGTCTGAACAATTCGAGGTGTCGTCTTGCCCTGTGACAAAAGGGAAAACGTTAAGCTGAAAATTGATTGCAAGGAAGAGCACTCCTTCAATATTGATTGCAGCCAATCTTGACCTCTCGACCTTTGGCTCGTTTAACATGCCTCGCCTCCACCGAGGTGGTGCCTTTTGCTCTCCCTTACGCTGGTGCAAACCCAGAGTAACACCAGTGACGTCAAAGGAGTAGCTTCAGATTTGCACCGTGGTAACCAGGAGCAGAATTCTGGTCCAAAAAGCAGATTGCTCAAATTGAACCCAGGTCAGCCGGGACTGAAAGTTACCACCATCGGATGGCTCTTTGTCAGTCTAACAGGGGGGCCTGAGGCAGCCAGCCCTGGTCAATTGTCAGGCTCAGCTGGGAAGGGAGTAGGTGAGGATTATAAAGACCAGCAAGTGGCTCCGCTGAGGGGGTAACTGCAGGAAGGGACAGTCTCCTGCAGTAATCCCTGTTCTAGTCAGCCTCTGCAGGGAACGTGAGAGACGCAGAGGGAGCTCGAAGAAACACAGACTTTATTGTTCCGGCAGCAAAACTGAAACTAAGACCAAAGTGAGGCGTTGCTCCACCATTTCAAGCGACAGAACATCACAGCCCCTGCCACCGGGGGTGTTCAACCCCTGCTCAGCCCCACTGCACCCCTTCCCCCAAGTCCCACCCCTGTTCACCTCCAGGCCCCGCCTTGCCTCTTCTCACCCCATCTTGTCCCCTCCCCTGAGGTCACCCCATCCCCGCTCTTCCCCCACCCCTCCAGCGTAGGGTGACCACACGTCCCGTTTTGGCCGGAACAGTCCCTTTTTTAAGTCCTGTCCTGGCTGTCCCAATTTTGGGGGGGCAAGACTGAGCATTTTTCCCATTGCTCTTGCCAACTTGATCAGTTGGCAAGAGCAAACAGGACAAATGTCCCCTTTTGTCAAAAAAGTGGGGTGCGGAGGAGCGTTCAGGGGGGCGAGCGGCGATGCCAGCCCCGTGCGGGGAGGAGGCAGGGCTCAGGCATGGGGGGGCAGGCAGGGCTTGAACAACCAGTGACAGCCTTGCGCAGGGGGCAGGCAGGGCTTGAGCAGTGACCCCAGCCTCACAAAGGGGGTAGGCAGGGCTCGGACAAGTGGCTTAGGTCAGCCTCGCGGGGTGTCTCATTTTCCCTTTGGGAAATATAGTCACCCTACCCCAGCACCTCCTGCACACCGTGGAACAGCTGATCACGGCGGGCGGGAGGCGCTGGGAAGGAGGGGGAGAAATTGATCAGCGGGGCTGCCAGCAGGTGGGAGGTGCTGGGTGGGGGGAGAGGGGAGCTGGCTGCTGGTGATTGCAAAGCACCTGCTAATTTTTTTCCGTGGGTGCGCCAGCCCTGGAGCACCCACAGAGTCGGTGCCTACGGTCCCTGCAGAAGGAAGACTCCAGGTGGGGAGCCCTGGGCGTCACGGTTGAGTACGAAGCCCTAGCTGGAACTTTTGTTGGCCTTTTGTGAGTTCGTGGCCATTTGGACAATGAATGGACCCCAGAACCAAGGGCTAAAGACTAATTTGGGGTGGCTGTAAATGGCCCAGGCTTGTGAGGAAGTCAGCACCTGTGAAATGACTCAGTCCAGTTCCTAATGGACGGGCAAGCACATCTCAAAAATCAAAACCACAACAGAGCCAGGGCTCTGAGAGCCCGGAGAGCCAGTTTTGCTGGCAGTATCTGCAGAGAGGCCAAGGTCTGATGGAGTGTAAAGACGGCACTGTGTTCTTTTCTGCAGGGCATTTAATTCTCCAAGGCTGTCATTCACCAGCAGGCAAGCCATTCACAACATTTACAGAAAGGATAACACCTATCAATCTCCATCTACTTAGCTCAATTTGTGTTTCATTAGGTGGGGGGTGAAAAAAACCCAAAACCTTAGCTCATTTGGACACAAAAGGTCACGCAGTGGTTAATGTGAGCTTGGGAATGCTGCATGCAGCTGTTTATCATTTTGTTCTTTGTGTTACACAAGAAAACAACCTGATTATGTGACCTGAGAAAATACTTCAGTTCTTTTAAACCTGCTGTACCTGTGTGTTCCTCATGTTACTGCACAAGTGAAGTCTCATTTTCCCTAGGATGGGGCCTGTTCCAAAGCTCATTTAAAGTCAGTGGAAAGATGCCCTTTGAATAGACTGTGGGTCAGGCCTTTAAGCAGCATGTGAGAAGCCTTCTGTTAGCAGCTAATGTTTCCTACAAAGTCCTCGGAGTGCAGGTTGGATCTGTTTGTTTCTTCCTTCTATCCCCTCTGGGCCTGTGCTTACTTTTGTTTGACCTGGCAGGCCATCAGATTGAGGGATGTGATTTCACAAATAAATAATGAGGACGAGACGAGCATAACGATTCATTAACAGAGTTCTTCCCTGAGCTATAATGTTACACAGCCAGGCACTGGAGCAAAATGTAATGTTACTATCGTGTGAACAAGGGATACTTGGCATCAAACAACAAATGCTGAAGGACTTCTAAACCTCATGTAGTTAGGTGCCTAATTACAAAGCTAGTTAGGTGCCTAATTCCCATTGATTTCAGGATCTGGGCCTGTTAGACATCAGCAAGGCAGTATTAACCTTGATACCTGAAAGGTTCTTAAGTTTGACACATCGACCCTCTCCCAGGTAGGGACATGTTGGCAGTTGTAAGATTTGCATTTGCTTTATAAATTCCTCTTTTCATCAGCTAAAAGAAGAAGATACTGCTTCTTTTAAACAACATGCAATAATATTTATTAGCAATGTTAATGCAAGGTTCAGAGTGAGGAATCAAGCACTCAGACGTTAGGAACTGCAAAGTTAGGGCTGAAAATTCAACCTTAACTCTGCCTCCTTTATGCTTCAAGCGCAGCATGGAGGTGCAGGAATGGGGTGGGAGTCTGGAGGGGGGGTAGGAGAAAAGGTGGCTTTTAGGAATATTTGCATGCTTTGTACTCGCAGGCTGTCCAGAGGCAGACTTGGCCCTCCATGTAAATTAGAACATCTGCAGGGCTGCTCTAACTTATGCTTTGTCAGCAATTGTCCCAATGGTTAATCTATCAGAAGAGGATTGTCTCCACCTCTTATAGACCACTTTCCTTCTTAAGCCCCCGTTCCTGCAGACGCTTAGGCAGGTGAGTAGTCTCACTGAGTTCCATGGAACCACTCGTGCAAAAAGTGATTCCTCTCCTGAGAGTTTGCAGAGGAAGGGTTGGGATTGTAAACGCTTTGGAGGACGGGCCCGGGTCTCCCCAGATATTTGTGCACGGCTGGATACAACGGAGGCCCCAGTCCCAACTGGCCACCTTTGGGAGCTATGAAAAGATAAAAGTTAAATTTGAATAACTCAGCAGAATGTAAACATAGATTCATAGACGCTAGGGCTGGAAGGGACCTCGAGAGGTCATCGAGTCCAGTCCCCTGCCCGCATGGCAGGACCAAATACTGTCTAGACCATCCCTGATAGGTTAGATAAATG
The DNA here is from genome assembly GCF_002925995.2 of Terrapene triunguis. Taxonomy (NCBI): domain Eukaryota; kingdom Metazoa; phylum Chordata; order Testudines; family Emydidae; genus Terrapene; species Terrapene triunguis. The sequence goes on along the minus strand of NW_020664417.1, from coordinate 97,586,835 downwards.
TCTATCTTAAATATCTCCAGAGATGGAGATTCCACAACCTCCCTAGGCAGTTTATTCCAGTGTTTAACCACCCTGACAGTTAGGAACTTTTTCCTAATGTCCAACCTAAACCTCCCTTGCTGCAGTTTAAGCCCATTGCTTCTTGTTCTATCCTTAGAGGCTAAGGTGAACAAGTTTTCTCCCTCCTCCTTATGACACCCTTTTAGATACCTGAAAACTGCTATCATGTCCCCTCTCAGTCTCCTCTTTTCCAAACTAAACAAACCCAATTCTTGACTAAATGACTAAAACCACTCCCTTTTGAAGATAGTACAGAGACTTGACATTACATAGCACCTATTTTATATTCTGCTCAGAAAGCAATCTCCTTTCCATTGATCAGTGTGCAGCATCCTGACAGAATTAGGTGAAATGCAGGCTTTGCATTCCATCCTCGACTTACAATTAACACCGTGCAAAACCCCTGCTGGTTCCACACTACTTCCTTCGTTGCATGGTGCTGCGCTGGCAACATCTTTTGGGTTACATCTCAAGTGACAAGCCCATCAACCACACTCCAGTTAAGGGATTCTCCACTACTTTCAATTTTTAAATCCAGACTGGATGTTTTTCTAAAAGCTCTGCTCTAGGAATTATTTGGGGGAAGTTTTCTTGCCTGTGTTTCACAGGAGGTCAGATTAGATTATCACAACAGTTCCTTTTGGCCTTCGAATCTATGAGTCATGGGTCTTTTTCTCTTCTTAGTATATAGGGGCCTGAAATTATAAACTTAAATCCAGGCATGTAATAAGGGAGACAGGTTACCCTAATTAAATGTTAATGTCAAAATTGCATATAGTGTTATATCACCCTACTAGAGGAACTGTTGATAAACAATTGGGTGAGAAGATGATGTTGACTTCACAGCCTCTTCAGAGAGAGTGAGAGAGAAAGAGAGAGCGCGCTGAATTTGGCAGTCTTGCCGTGTGAGAAGTATCTGTTGGGGTTAAATTGAGAACACCAAATCTATTTAATTTATGGGCAAAGATTTGAATTTAGATCTCCACCTGAAAGCCTGGTGCATTTATCCACTACCTCATCTGGACTGCTATTGAAAACAAAGCTTATTGAAATATAGAGTACACGTTAGAAGGTTCTGGAATAAACAGTTCAGCTAGCCACAAATATTTTGGCATCCCTTGCATCATTTAGACCGTTTCCCAGATGTAAGACTTACAGCAGTATAAGGGGGAAAGAGAGAGTGAGAGAGATACTTGTTAACATCCAAAACGTCAGGGAATCCACGTATGCATCTGTCACGCTGCCTGGAGTGTCTCATGACTGAAAGTGCTAACCTCAGGGCAGACTGTCAAAAGCAGACCAGACACCCCAACCTGGTGGTATAGATTTCACCAACTCAGTTACAAATGTGAACTCCTGGATCACTGTAAGAGTCTTACCATTGAGTCACAGACAGTCCTCTTGGGCATTCCAGTCTATCTTGCCACCAGGCAAGCTGCTGGACTTAGTGATAAATGGTCACTTACACCAAAAATCACAACGTATTCATGTTGCTCCCAGTCCCAAGAGACCAGTCAACAGATCAATTTGTACCTTAGATCTCACACCAAAGACAACAATTGTAGCCGGTCCTACAGTAAACTAATTAAAGCGATATTGACTAGGGAAAAGAAAAGAGAGGATTATTTACAGGTTAAAGCAGGCAACGTGTATATATACAAATGAGCTCAGTCTATGGTTGCAAAAGGTGATAGAGATGTAGTAATTTGTCAGCACTGAATGTCTTTTTAGGGCTAACCCAGGCTGATGCTGGGGATTTCCGTCTCATTGTTTCTTAGCTCCAGCTCTTGTAAGAGTTCAAACAGCAAAGAGATGAAAAATCTTGATGTCCGCTATCTTTATTTTTCTCTTCCAGAATTCAGTGTGATGGGACATGCTTTCTCGCACGTAGCCCCTTCATGGGTATAAGAGGGCCATTAAACCAACCTTTTTGTTGTGATGTGCCACAATGCGCCACTTAGTCTTGATAGTTCTGGAAGAGCAGGGGGAGCTCCTTTTCCTGCCTAGGTTCACAAGTTCAAAGCAGGCGTTTTTACAATGATAAAACAAAGCTTACATTTTACCTTATTGCGCAGGATACAGACATTACAAGTGAGATTAATGCATGCAGCAATTTACAAGCATTTCATGGAGACTAAACTCATTCTTACTGGTGTAATATTAACATAGAAGTCTGGTTTCCACCTATGAAATTGTCACTGCTCCACTGTCTCCTATAGACTTGGCAAAAGCTGGCACCTGGTTTACCAGCGTCACAGCCTCCCACACTACATGCCGATTGCTTAGCAGTGATATATGCCATGTGAGCGCTTCAGCATTCATTGCATTGTTGCTTGTTTTACCCGCTTTATGATTATTTAGGTATGGAAGCTCAGCTGACTAAATATAGCTTAAATTACTAACAACCCAACCTTCAAGATCCTATTGGCCCAGACACAAGCCCACCTTGGACTGAGTGTATTAGAAATACAGAATAAGCGGGCACCCCTCACATGTCTTCACATGTGCATGCAGTGTGCATCTGTGACTCAACAGTGATATGCTTGATTGTACCATGTGGGGAAAGCTACCATTCACCTTCCTCTGCAGCGTGGGGCATGGGTCACTTGCAGCTTTAAACTAGTGTAAATGGATGATTCTCTGTAACTTGAAGTCTTTAAACTATGATTTGAGGACTTCAGTAACGCAGCCAGAGGTTAGGGGTCTATTACAGGAGTGGGTGGGTGAGGTTCTGTGACCTGTGACGTGCAGGAGGTCAGACTAGATATCATGATGGTTCCTTCTGGCCTGAAAGTCTGATTCCATCATCACATTTCTTTTGACACTTGTTCATGCATACTGTCCTGAGAAATAAAAATAAATATCATAAAGAAAACAATCCTCATAATATAAATGGGCTGAAAGCCAGTGGGACTTGGGAACTTGACTTTTATTTGAGCACCTGAAAAACTTCCCCAAAAGAGATCAGGAGAAAAATGAGCAAATTACTATTCAGATCTCTTCCATCTGGGGCATACAGGGCCTTTTTTACCATCACCTTTTACCTTGTGCAATCATTTACACCAGTGCAAATGGGTGTAAAATCTGACCATTGTGGTTTGGTAGCATTTTACACTAGAGCTGGTTGAAAATTTTCTGCTGAAGTGTTTTTCCGTGGAAAATGTAGTTTCTACAAAATTGAAATTTGCTCCAGGAAAGTGTCTGTGTTGTCAATTTTTTTTATTTGGAACATTCAGTTTTGCTGACCTGAACTGAAACATTTTGGCTTCTGCAACACCTCATGGGAGTTTGGGTGCCTCATATCCCAGTTATCCTGTATGGGCTGAGCTCCCTCGTAGGGTTTCATCTCCCATGATGCACCATGGTGTCCCCTCTGGTTGAACTGACAGGGTGCATTATGGGAATCAGTTGACCATGATATGTAATGGGAGATGTAATCCAGCTGGGAACCCATACAGGAGACTGGAAGCATGAGGTACTCAAACTACATCTTTCAGATGGCACTACAACAACTCACGAGGGCACTGATTAATATCAAACAAGCCAAAATAAAATGTTTCCATTCAGAAATGTTGAAATATTTCATTTTGATTGGGAATGTTAAAATGAAATGTTTTAAATAGAATTTTTTTTAGCTTTCCATTCCATGAAAAATTTCAATATTTCAATTTTTTTTCCAATTCAGGACCAAAACAAATCTTGAAATACTGGAATTTTCCACAAGATGGGAACCATTTACAAATGACTTACAAACACGCTGCATGTGCTCACAGACTGTCTTCCTTGTGCCTCCTACAAGCTCTTCCCACCTGCAACCTGTGCTCCTCCCTCAAGTTCCATGCAGGCTGCTACCCTAATAAAGGATATACCCAAGGTGAAAGTGTGATCCTGAACCAATACATTTTCCCATTGCAGCTACACAATGATCACAAGTCATTACCAAATGATTGCTATTCAGTGACCTTAAGTGAAATGAGCTGGTAGTGTCAGTGCATATCCCAGAAACCACCATAGTTGACACGAATTGGGAATCTCAGCAGAGTCCAAAGACTGAATGAACCAGCATCTGATATATTTTTTTCCTCCTAAAGGTGATGTTTTTAAAGCAGGTTTGAAGCACATTCATTCTGTGTGTATTTTTACTATCATTACCTTTCCTATACCAGTCTGGGCTCAATCCTTCTCAACTCACTCATTCACAACACTGTTGGAGATCAATGTGTGATATTATGCGTAAGTAACACAAGCAAGATTTGGCCATTTGTAGTTAGATGACTACAGTTAGACCCCAGGACGATTAATCAGGCATCTTTGTGAACATTAAATTCATGGAAAATCTTCACCCAGGTTAACATTATTGCTACCTGCAACTGACTGGCATGAGAGTTGGAGAAATGTGTACCTGGGGCTGTTCGCAATCACTCTGAGAAGGTAGAATCCAGAAGTGGATCCAAATCCAAACTTTCCCAAAGTTTGAGGAAGTTCAGGTTCAGTGTTCCAGTTCAGGCCCATCTCCAAACCTTCCATCCATCCTACACTACCTCATCAGGTGATCAGGATTGATGCTACACGATATCAGTACAGTATATAACTAACTCCCACAAAGGGATTATCATGTCACTTATAGAATTGTAGGACTGGAAGAGACCTCGAGAGATCATCTAGTCCAGTCTTCTGCACTCATGGCAGGACTAAGTATTATCTAGAACATCCTTGATGGGTGTTTGTCTAACCTGCTCTCAAAAATCTCCAACAATGGAGATTCCACAACCTCCCTAGGCGATTTATTCCAGTGCTTAACTACCCTGACAGTCACTTACCAATTCCCTCTTTAAAAAGCATATCCTATCACTCAGAATCCTGGACTTCCAGGAACACCTGAACTCAGGGGCTATATAGTACTTGGTAATAAATGTAATTGAAAACATTGTTGAATCTGGCAAACTTTATTCCTATTTACCAAATTTTATAATGTGACAATGACTGTTCTATGTGTGACTTCTGACTCTACCATTGGAGCTTCATATCCAGGTGTACATGTTATATGATGCAATAGTAATAAATGCACATTTCTCCTTAAATACTTCAAGATGACACCCATCTTCAGTCACCTGGACAAATTCACTGGCTCTAGATCAAGGAGCTTTAACCTGAAGAAGAAACAGAAATGAGTCTCTCCTTGACAATATAGAAACTACGGTATATTGTTTTCCTGCTCATATATCTCAACAAAGGCAGCTGAACTGACTTTACCCAAACTTTCAATAAAAATAACAAGTAGTCCACCTGTAGACTAAAACCCAACATGGAAAATTTCAACCCAAAGAGAATATACTTGATGGACATAACGCACCTGAAGAGAGCGGGATGGAATGGAAACTGGAACCCAGCTTTGTCTACACTGATTGCCATTAAAAATGTTATCGTTTCTCATCAGTTTCCATACAGTGAGGTACCACAATATTTCCCCGATGCAGCACTTGCATTGGCAAACAGCTGCAGTGTCTCAGATATCACAGTGGGTAAATGTTGGCTCTCTGGTGTCAACTAATATATAATGGAAAACACATTATTTTTAACTGGCTAGCGCAAGAAGCTGGGTTTCAAGAATCCCAGCCTCTGCCACTGATTCACTATGTGATCTTGGGGAAGTCACAACTGCCCGATGGCTTAGTGATCCACTTAATAAAATGGTTATTATAATGCTTTCCTGGGCCAGCAGAGGTTTTGTGTGTCTTCATTAATGAGATCCTTGGTTGACGGATACTCTAGAGGGACGACGTTTTATTAGGAACATAGGATGTAGGACTGGATGGGATCTACTGAGTCAAGCCCTGTCCCCTGTTATGACAAGCAACCTCAACATATAGTCCCATTCATAAACATATCAAGATCCATTAGAAACTAGCTGGGTTGTTTGTCTCCCCCACCCCCCAACTCCTCATGGGGGGCTGCTCCAGAACTTCAATCCTCTGATGGTTAGAAACCTTCTAATTTCCAGCATAACGTTATTCATGGCTAGATTATATTCATGTGTTCTTGTGCCAACATTGTCCTTTTGCTTAAATAGCACTTCTCCCTCCCTAGTGTTTACCCCACAAATGTGATTATAGAGGGCAATCATATCCCCTCTCAGCCTGCATTTTGCTAGGCTGAACAAGCCAAGCTCTTTTGGTCTCCTCTCCTAGGACAGGCTATCCATTCCCCTGAGCATCCTAGCTACCTTTCTTTCCACCTGTTTCAGTCTGAATTCATCTTTTCTGAACATGAGTGACCAGAATTGTTCATAGTATTCCAGATGAGGTCATACCAGTGCCTTGTTCAATGGCACTATCTCTACAGAACTACCTTCCCTGATACATCCTAGGATCTCATTTGCCTTATTCATAGATTCATAGATTCATAGATTCTAGGACTGGAAGGGACCTCGAGAGGTCATCGAGTCCAGTCCCCTGCCCGCATGGCAGGACCAAATACTGTCTAGACCATCCCTGATAGACATTTATCTAACCTACTCTTAAATATCTCCAGAGATGGAGATTCCACAACCTCCCTAGGCAATTTATTCCAGTCTTTAACCACCCTGACAGTTAGGAACTTTTTCCTAATGTCCAACCTAGACCACCCTTGCTGCAGTTTAAGCCCATTGCTTCTTGTTCTATCCTCAGAGGCTAAGGTGAACAAGTTTTCTCCCTCCTCCTTATGACACCCTTTTAGATACCTGAAAACTGCTATCATGTCCCCTCTCAGTCTTCTCTTTTCCAAACTAAACAAACCCAATTCTTTCAGCCTTCCTTCATAGGTCATGTTCTCAAGACCTTTAATCATTCTTGTTGCTCTTCTCTGGACCCTTTCCAATTTCTCCACATCTTTCTTGAAATGCGGTGCCCAGAACTGGACACAATACTCCAGCTGAGGCCTAACCAGAGCAGAGTAGAGCGGAAGAATGACTTCTCGTGTCTTGCTCACAACACACCTGTTAATACATCCCAGAATCACGTTTGCTTTTTTTGCAACAGCATCACACTGTTGACTCATTGTTCATGGCCTTGTTCATGGCCGCATCACATTGGTGGATCAAAGTAATCCAGTGATCGACTAATGGTGGTAATATTATACAATGGTAGCAATGAGCACAATCAGTACCCGTAAGTGATGTCAGAATGAGTGAACCCATTTCTTAGGGTTGGCCTGGTCTCAATCCCACTACTTCAAAGTTCTGGCCATAGCTTTAGCAACAGTATACCCTACTTCTTTTCAATATGGAATTCATATATTTTAGTAATTATGAATTCCTTTAAAAGGTAAGTGCAATATGCTGGGGCATATCCCCTCTGGATTCCTGATCAGTGTAGTATATTTGGCTGGTATCTGTTATGACCTGAGTTCTGTGTACTGCCCCTTTAAAGGGAGAGAAGTCGCTCTCCCTGCTACAGACAGCGGCCATGTTGTGTTCATATGTAACCAGGTGCAGAGGAGATGCGCATACACAGTGTCTCCACAGGGCACTCAAAATCAGTGGACACTTTTGGCAATTTTGGCTCCAATCTCAGTTCTCCCTGTGTAGAATAGGGATGATAATACCCCTCGCCTCATAGGGGTGAGGTGAAAATAAAGCCATTCATGTTTGTGAAACACTCGGATACTATGGTGAAAACACCAGAGAAATGACCAGGAGGAAATTCATAATTCTATCTTCTGAGCAGAGATGGAATGGTGTGCATTAAACAATGGGTCACCCACTGAATGGGCAGCATAAAAAGAAATATTGAATCACTACCTATTCACTGAATGAGGCAGGGTCCTAAAGAAAAAAATAGTATGTGATCATGTCATTAAAGACTGTATCATAATGCATACCAACAAGGGAGCTGAATTAAGGTTGCACAGGAAACCTCTCCTAATGTTAGACTGCTAACTTTGCAGTCTTACTATACTTTTAACATAGTTTTTCTGGATGTAACATACTAAAAGGATGGTGACACGAGTTGCAGTTGTGTGATACAAGGGACATATGATGCAGACCTGGGTCATGTAACATATGATTTTGGGGATGTTCACTGGCCTCTATTCTATAGGAGGTCCAGCTAGATCAGTGGTTTTCAAACTGTGGGTTGTGACCCAGTACTTGGTCGTGGAATGTAAGGCGCTGGGTCGCGGCGGCTCTGGTCAGTACTGCCAACCGGGCCATTAAAAGGCCAGTCGGTGGTGCTGCCCGGCTAAAGCAGGCTAGTCCCTACCTGTTCTGACACCGCGCTGCACCCCAGAAGCGGCCAGCAGCAGGTCCGGATACTAGGCAGGGGTGTCATGGGGCTCTGCGCACTGCCCCCGCCCCAAGCATCAGCTCCGCGAGTTGGGGGGGGCGGTGCCTGCAGGCACAAGCTGTGTGGGGCCGCTTGTGTGCCCCCGCCTAGGAGCCAGACCTGCTGCTGGCCACTTCCGGGACTTAATGGGCAGCAGGTTTAAAACAAAGGAAGTTCTTCTTCACACAGCGCACAGTCAACCTGTGGAACTCCTTGCCGAAGGAGGGTGTGAAGGCTAGGACTATAACAGGGTTTAAAAGAGAACTAGATAAATTCATGGAGGTTAAGTCCATTAATAGCTATTAGCCAGGATAGGTAAGGAAAGGTGTCCCTAGCCTCTGTTCATCAGGGGGTGGAGATGGATGGCAGGAGAGAGATCACTTGATCATTACCTGTTAGATTCACTCCCTCTGGGGCACCCGACATTGGCCACTGTCAGAAGACAGGATACTGGGCTAGATGGACTTTTGGTCTGACCCAGTATGGCCGTTCTTATGTTCTTTTGAATCAAGAGCAAATGATTAATGGTGAATTATTTTTATTTAAATAAGTCTTTGGGGGCATTTTCTCTCCTCAAGATTCAGGATTGTGGCATCAAACTACGCCTTTGAGGCCACTGAAGTCTCTATAATAACAATATGGATGGCTTATATTTCTTTTATTTATATGGCTTTGGCCTGTTTTTAATCAGGGGACCCTACAAAAGAAGATGCACCGCACAGAACGGTGTTTTGACACTGTGAAGGGGCAGTTGCTCTGGGGAAACAGATGGAGCGTGGTGTTTGTGGGTATTGTAGTCAGTTCAAGACCTAAAATGATCCCCTGCAGAAATGTTCAGTAAGTACAAAAGTGTGTCCCAGAAATTGAATGCAGCTTGCAAACACTGCCCCATTACAAAGGCTCTTCCTTCAAGCAGCCCCTGAAAATCCCCAAAACACAACCCCATTTTAGGAGCTTTCACAACCTCACTCATTCCTAGCTTAATCTTGCCTCTGATTCCCTCATCCAGCCCCTTCAAAAACTAGCTCCAAGGCGAAACCTTTGAGAAACAGTGGCTTTCTGACCCAATGATGAACCTTTTCTACCTAGAGGCAGAACTCAGCAGCACACAGGTGGGCTGTGCCTTCTCACAGCTCCACCTCTCTCAGAGCTAACAGGATCACCTGTACCCAGCTCTCCTTTGAGCTCATTCCAACACAGAACCAGCCACTCTGTCATGAGGGGTTGGTTTGTTTTTCAAACTCCTGGAAGATTCCAGGAGGCAACAGTTAAACCAGCACCAGCAGCGTGAGCTGCCAGCACCACTTCCCCTTCCTCCCCCTTTCCTGCTTGAAAAGCACTAGGCTAGGTTGGGAGCTCTATCAGAGCAGGTGGGCTCTGCACAGTTCTCCTCAGCTTAGGACCCAAAGTTGAGCGGCAGGCTTGTGAGCAGGGGAGCCCTAAGTAAAGCAATGAGCCCTGAGGAAAAGCTGGTGGCACCTTAAGGAGGGAGTGGAAGACATGGGTTGTTCCCTTCACACACCCACCGCTCGTGATAGGTGAAGCAGCTTCCCTCCTGTGTCCCTTCCTCTCACCCAACAACAGAGACAGGTTGACCTTCCAAGGCACATTGCAGGGGTGTTTATAGGTGGGAAACTCCCTCCCCCACTCATTTCCCACAAGTCTAAGGGTCAGAGAAGGGAGGAAAAGGCAGCTTCGGTCCTTCTGCTGTATCCTGCCCTCTTAAAAGATGAAAGCTGAGTCAAAGAGAACTGAGAGCGAGGGAAATCTCCTCTCCATAGAAGAAGGTAAGAATTGAATTACTCATGTTTTGCTGGCTTCTCAATTAACTGCAGCTGCTCAAAGAGCAGGGAGCTATTAAAGACACCACAGTGAAAGCCTCTGGTTCATGTGCCAAGGGGTGGTGAAAAAGGAAAACAAAATAATAGGTGGTAGATGGAGTGGGCTAGGGACTAAAACTGAAAACATGATGCTAGTTTATAAATTGGTGGTTTATCTCTACTTGGAATGTTGTGCTCACTGCCACCCAGTGTTCAGATTCAGAGACAGATGGCCAAATGACTAGAGTTCGTGAGGGACTTCCCTCTAAAGAGAGCGTGAAAAGAGAAGGGCTGTTTAGTTAGAAAGGCAACATGGTAGATGTGTACACAATAATGACAACAGGGGGTCACTCAATGAAATTCAAAGGCATCACATCTTAAACTGATCAAAGGAAATAGCTTTTGCCTAATGGACCTGTGGACCTTGGGGCCAGGTGGCATCAGTTAGGACAGGAGCTTAGTCGATTGCTTAGTGTAATTATTTGTAAGAGCAATGAGAGAACCCCAAATTACATTAGAGAGGATACTTTAAAAACAACAACATGTAGAACCTTCATTTTTGAGGGCAGAAGCCAACTACTAACTGATGGGTGAGGGGAAGAAACTTCCCAACACCCATGGGCAAGTTATTCCATAATTATCTACCACAGAGTTGCTTGCACCTCCCTCTGATTCATCTGGTCCTGGCTGCTGTCAGATACAGGGTCAAGGATTGGATGGATTACTGGTCTGATCTGTTATGGCCAATTGATATGTTGTAAAATGAGCTACTTAAGGCCTAATTTCCCCCATTGCTGAGTGGGGAAATCAGGCAAGAGCAGCAGAGGCTACCAGCTTATTGCTGAGGGGAATTGGGCCAGGAGTCTTTCCTGCCACCCACATACACACAGGTAATGTTGGCCTAATTTCCTTAGAAAGGGCTCAAGGACTGAGTAATGGAGGCTTATCATGGAGGGAACTGGGTCACAAGATACTGGTTCTATTGCGGTGACTTGGAAATCTTGAAGGTGCATCTTTCATAGACTTATACCTGCCACTCCCCTCCCCACCCCCAACCATAGCCCTTCCCTGGGATCTCTTGTCTCCAAGGTGACTGTAAGCAGGCTGTGAGATAACCCTTCCATCCCTGCTTCGGGATGCTGGGGCAGCAGGATTGTGGGCAACTGGGCTGCCTCTCTTCCTGCATTTTTGTTGCTCCCGACCAGCAAGGAGCAACTGCCACAGGGAGGAGAGAGTGAGGAGGTGTTGGTGGCTTTCTGTGTCACTGCCCTGAGTGGGAAGTGAGGAGGATTTGGGGAGGGGCGACATACAGAATGAGGGGTAGGCAGGGAGAAGGTGGAGGCAGGCCTGGAGGACAAAGTCACAGCATGGGGAAGTTGAATATGGAGCAGGGGTTGGAGCAGACTGCATGGAACTTGGAGGGAGGAGCAGAGGTTGCTTGCAAGAGGGAAGAGTTGTGAGGGAGCACCAGGAAGCTGGTCTGCACGCACATGGCTGGAATGTTAGCTGCAGCACCTCTGTAAATAGTCCCTTAATACAAAGTTAGTGTTACAAACATAGAATCCTAGAACTGTGGGGCTGGAAGGGACCTCGAGAGGTCATCAAGTCCAGCCTCTTATGCTGAAGCAGGACCAAGTAAACCTAAATCATCCCTGACAGTGTTTGCTAAACCTGTTCTTAAAAGCCTCCAGTGATGGGGTTCCACACCTCCCTTGGAAGCCTCTTCCAGAGCCTAACTACCCTTATTTTTGGAAAGTTTTTCCTAATGTCTAACCTAAATCTCCCTGTGCTAATGAAGCCCATTACATCTTGTCCTACCTTCGGTGGAAATTGAGAACAACTGATCTTCATTGCTTTTTATAACAGCCCTTCATGTATCTGAAGACTATTGTCAGGTCTCCCCACAGTCATCTTTTCTCAAGGCTAAACATGCCCATTTTTTTAAGCTTTTCTCAGAGGTCAGATTTTCTAAACCTTTTATTATTTTTGTTGCTCTCATCTGGACCCTGTCCAATTTATCTACATCTTTGTTCTAGCATGGTGCCCAGAATTGGACACTGCTCTCCAGCTGAGGCCTCACAAGTGCCAAATACAGCAGGACAATTACCCTCCTGTGTCTTACACACAACGCTCCTGTTAATACGCCCCAGAAGGTTATTGGCATTCTTTTGCAACTGCATCACATTGTTGACTCATATTTAATTTATGATCCACTGTTACCCCCCAGATCCTTTTCAGCGGTACTACCGCCTAGTATTCCACTTGTATTGGATTGACTATGCCACTTTCCACTGTATCGAATTAGAAGTGAGATGCACTATCATAGTCTAATCCTGGGCTTCTCTTAAGCAGACTGATGCTGGTGCCAAATTTAGTTCCACTGTGTGGGCTAGAAAGCTTTTCTGCGACTACAAGACGACCAAGTTTGTTTTCACTTAACCTTAAAGCCCTTACTTGAACCCAGGTCTTCAGGAGTGAAAGACTTGGACTAGGTTGATTTGCCCATCATCAGGAGGCTTTTGAATGAATTGCCTGGGATTGTTAGGGGTTATATATGTGCTATCCTTTGTTCCAAGTCAGCAGGATGTATCCCAAAGAAGTGTTTAGGGTGCATGCAAGAAAGCATATAACCATTAAAATATTTTACACCATGTGCCTGTTCTCTTGCTAGGATAGCATGTTCAAATGAAATGATTAAGCCAAGAGAAAGATAAGATGCCCCGGCTGCCCTCTTCCAAGCATGATTTTATTAAAAAAAAATCTATACCCTAGCATAACAGGCACTTGAGTTTCATCCTTTTAAGCTTTACACTAATTTTAAGTAAAGTTCATCCAGAACTTGAGCAAAAGACCCCCAGATATCCCCTATACATCTCAAATGAGACTAGAGGCCATTTGAATGTGGCAAATGTCAGTCGGGCTAAAATATTTATCATAACTTACTCTCTTGCAGAGCTTAGTATTACAGAACTACAAATTAAAAAATATACACAAATCAAAAAACAATTTGAAATTTTCCTTTGAAAGTGACACTTAATTCTACGATTCACAAAAATCTAATTTAAATAACTAAGGGCTGGTCCACACTAACCCCCCACTTCGAACTAAGATACGCAACTTCAGCTACGTGAATAACGTAGCTGAAGTCGAAGTATCTTAGTTCGAACTTACCGCGGGTCCACACGTGGCAGGCAGGCTCCCCCGTCGACTCCGCGTACTCCTCTCGCGGAGCAGGAGTACCGGCGTCGACGGCGAGCACTTCCGGGATCGATTTATCGCGTCTAGACAAGACGCGATAAATCGATCCCAGAAGATCGATTGCTTACCGCCGGACCAGGAGGTAAGTATAGACGTACCCTGAGGCTATGTCTACACTACAGCTTGCATTGCTCAGGGTGTGAATAAATCACCTAAGTTACAAGGTCCTAAGCCCTGGGGTGGACAGCACTAAATCGGTGGGAGACCGTCTCCCGCTGACCTAGCTACTGCCGCTTGCGGGGGCGAGAGTAATTAAGCTGACATCGGTGCAGCTGTGCCACTGTAAACTCGCTAGTGTAGACATGGCCTGAGCCCTGGTTATACATCCGAACAAGCTGTTGTGTTACATGTCTTCTTGCTATTGGCATATGTGTAACTCATCAATGGGAGCTACAGATATACACTGAAACTAGACCCCTTAAGACTGCAAATCAGCAGTCTGCAGTTTCTATAATTAACTTTAAATTAATACAAAATGGAATTGAGAAATGCATTGATCTTCTCTAGTAACTGACCAGGAACCACTCTACACTATGTGAATTTATTTTTGCTAGTCTGAACTAAAAGTGGAAAAACTGAACTAAACAGATATTGAAAAATTAAAAATTCCTAAATTTGTACCAATACCGTGATTTAAAGGGCAATATACCTGCTGTAATGAAAAAAAGAAAGAGACAAAGCTACACCAGATACAAGACCTCAGGAATGTACTCTAAATGAAACTGCATTGCATTAATCATAAGTGCAAACTGTGGCTAAGACAGTCCTCAGCAAGAAGGGTTTCCTGTTTAAGCAGCAGTAACTTTTCTGGCTGTGGATTATTGTTCCTTCTGTGCCAGATTTTACAGTTCCTCTAATGCATCTGGGAGAACTGTCTCAAAGTCATCTGCAACTTTCTTGACAACTCCTCACTCTCTGTCTCCTGCTAAGAACTGTAGCCTGTTGCATACAGGAAAAGAAAACGGTTACTCTCAGTAAATAGTTGTGTATTCTTCATCATCATATACATCTAATATACCCACCCTTTTTCTGGTTCAGTTTTTAGAATCTTTGGCTAGCCACCACTTTCACCTCCAGATCCCTGGAGTGTTCCCAGCACGTGGTATGTGAAATAGGCTAAAAGGGGGATGATACCTTACTTTATGTATTGCACAAAGTAATTATACATCTTCCTTAATGCCATAAGAATCTACAACATCGGTCTATCTAAGGAACTCCTGCAGCCCCTAGTAGCCGAGCACTTCAAAATCTTTAATGTACGTATCCTCACAACAAGTAGGGCAGTGCTATTACCCCTGATTTGCAGGCGGGGAACTGACACAGAAACTCAGTGACTTGCTCAAATCACACAAGGGTGCAGGGACTCAAAGTTTCCCGTGTCCCAAGCTCATGTCCTAACCATTGGACCGTCCTTTCTTGCTATAACAGCCAAACATCAGGATGTGTTTTCTCTCTGAAGGCTGGTTGGCCACCTGATTTCACAAAATAGCGCAGGCGCTATTACTGAGGTCCCATCCTGTCCAGCTACAACTCTTCTGCAACTCTGAACACAAACTGTGTTCTTCAGTCAAATTTAAAAAAGGAAAAATTGAGGGGGGGGGGGGGGGGGGGGAACCTTCCATAGTCTCGTGAAGTCAGTTGGAGCAAAGTTGCTTTATACCAGCTGAGATCTGACCGAGTGGCTTTAATTTAAAATTTACAAGAAAAATGCTCTACGATGCAGAACTAGACATAAAGATCCTTTTAGATGTGGATCTTGCTTAGAAATGTGGCCAGGTCTCTTAAGAGTAAATTACTCTTCTGAACTTTGCTGATGCTGTGGTGTTTCCTAGATGTGGGTCCTTGTCATCCCCCCAACTCCTCTCTGATCATTTGGCTTCCTACAAAGGCATTCTAAGGAGTGGGGTCTTTTTTTAACTGCTTGGTTTTTGCCAATTACATTCTGTCTGTGCCTTGTGTTTTACACATCGCTCAGACTTTGGCTTTAATGAAATAAATGGATTGCGTTTGTCAGTCATACAGATCTGTTATTACATTTCTCTTGTGTCTGTGTAGAGAGGCGAATGAATGCAAATTAGCATAAGATTAGGATGACCACAATACTTCCATATGGCAGAGGCATGGATGTCTTCCCAAATAAGTGGTAGTTAAGACGTTATCACACCCAACACAGTTGCTTCTGCTACAAAACATTATTCATTTCTGTTCTTCTAGGATCTGATCCAAAGCCTATTGAAGCCAATGGAAAGATTCCAACACAGAACAGTGGGCTTTGGGTTCATTTCTATGCTTCCTCCTTTTTGAAGCACACTTTTACTATACAGCCAATGTCCTTGGTATGTGTAGTATGTGGTATGCTTAGTGTCGCACCCATAAGTGCTGCATATTCTTATGAGAGCTGGTTGGGAATTTTCCATCCAAATGACTTTTCAACAGGAAAAGCAATTTCCACAAAATAAAAATTGTTGCCAAAAATTGTAGATTTTTCTATTGGGAGAAAATCAAAACATCTTGTTTCAGGTGAGCTCGATCTGAGTTGAAATATTTTGGTTGATTGAACTGATGTGAAATATTTTGTTTTGCATCAATCCAACATTAAACTGTGTTTTCCCTAATGTGGCATATTGCCTCATGGGAGATGTACTTTGGGTCTGATGCTCCCTTTCCCCATAGTTCTTGTGCTGATGTTGTGGTTTAAAGTTAAGTTTCCTAGATTTTTTTTTTTTTTAATTGTCTTTCCTTTGCTGCATGAAATATCCACTCAGAAGTGTGTGATTGTCACTTGACACCCAATACTGTCAAATGCAGAAAGTAAATAAACTAGGGAAAACTATTTTTCTGTAATCTTGTAACCAAAAAAAGTGTGTGGTTTTTTTTAAGTTGATTATTTAAGTTCCAAATATAGTGTTGTTTTTTACAAAACTTCTCATGAAAAGAAAGAGTTGATTTCTCGTTTAAAATTTTCTAGCGTGCTGGAAACCTGGATGTGACAAATGTGGTACTTATCTGTATTCTTTTATAGCACCCAGCGTGCTATAAAGGCACCTTGCATCCCTAAAACCAACAACTGATGACAATACAATTCCACTGTCAAACTGCTACCTCCGGGATTTAGTAGGTGCAATGTTCTGCTAGTGGCTTCTCATTAATAAAAAATAGTTTAACTAAAAGCCTGGTTGAAGAAGATGCTCTATGCTGTTTTCTGAAGTTTGCCAAACCTCATTCAATCCTGTTAATTTATTAGAACCAGAAAGTGAAACTGACCACTCCAGTTGCGCTCTTCAAGCAGAGCACAATATCAAAAGTCAGCACAGAAAAGTAAACTCTCTATTTTAAAAATTCTTCCAGTTCTACAATGTTAATAAAACAGGCAAGGAGTTTTTAAATATGACTTATCTTGATAATGGACAGTGTCTTATGCCCCAAAAAGTACATGCAAATGAAGTTTATAGACTGTTGAAGAGCAAGGAGTTTATGAATTAGGCTGACATTTTGCTACCTAATCCACCTCACTTACTGATTACAGTAGATAATGTAGCACCTAAGGTATTAAAAAGGACTTACTGTTTGGAAAGCTCCTGGAGTATCTAGTTTCAGTGTAATAAGCTAAGGATGGATTATCACTTGTTACAGGGAGGCAAAACTCTCATATTTAACCATCTTTGATTATGTCCATATACTTACAGGAGGTGGGATTGTGGGATTCTCTCTGTTAGAATGGCTAGCTTTGGGTGCTTAGCAGTTTGAGACATGTGTTCTGTGCTCCAAGAGAGGCAGAATAGGCCAGACTCATGCCAAAGACCTGTGGTTTACAAGATGGTACTGACACCCCAGTTCTCGGTAGGAGTGGACACAATTGCACTTCAGAGCCTTCAGTCTGTTCTCTCACAGAGGTTCCAGAGGATAGTATTGGCCAACTGCTCTCCTGCACTGTGAGTTATTTTATGTGGGGTCTACAAGGTTTTTTGCTCCCCACAGTTGTTCCACTAGCCTTCTATGTACAATTAAGGCTTGATCCTGCCAGGTGCCAGGCACTCTGTTCTTATCCAGGAAAGCGTGTGGGCACATAAACATAAGAACGGCCATGCTGGGTCAGACCAATGGTCCATCTACCCCAATATCCTGTCCTCTGATAGTGACCAATGCCAGATACTGCAGAGGGAGGGAAAAGAACAGGGCAATTATTGAGTGATCCATCCCTTATCTCCCAGTCCCAGCTTCTAGCAGTCAGAAGCTTAGGGACACCCAGTGCATGGGATTGCATCTCTCCCCATCTTGGCTAATAGGTCAATCAATGGCTATCCTCCATGAACTTATCTAATTCTTCTTTGAACCCAGTTATACTTTTTTGGCCTTCACAACATCCCCTGGCAATGAGTTCCACTGCTTGACTGCGTTGTGTGAAGAAGTACTTCCTGATGCTTGTCTTAAACCTGCTGCCTATTAATTTCATTGGGTGACCCCTGGTTCTTGTGTTATGTGAAGGGATAAATAACACTTCCTTATTCACTTTCTCCACAACACCCTTGATTAACTTCAAGCATGTGACTAGCGCCACTGACATCAGTGGGGCTATTTATGTGCATGAAGTTAAGCTGCACTTAAAAGTGCTTTGCTGGGCAGGAACAGAATGCCTGGCACCTGGCTGGATTGAGCCCATAGTGAGGAGATGTGAGCCAAAGGGTGTTCAGTTTGCTGATGGCATTGGATTTGCACAGTGCAGTGGAAGGCATTTCTCAGCGACTGGGCTTGACTAAGGAATGGATGAAAGCGAGCTGGCTGAAGCTCACTCCTGGCTGATTGAGGTGGTGACGACGGGTTATGGGGCAGGTAAGTGGAGGAGTTAGCTAGGGCTGAGTTGGCTCCAGGTCTAGCCTCTGCTTTGCGGGAGGATAGCTAACATTTGTGAGCAAGGTCTAAGGGGCTCTGCTTACATCCCCAGCCGCTTCTTGATGATCAAATAGTAGCATGTCTAAGATTGCTGTTCTGTCTTCATCTGCATCATGTCAGGTGGTCATGGCCTTTCCTTTTGGATGCAGAACTTGGTACTATTCTGCCTTTTTGTCACCTGTCTACTGGACAACTGTATTGTGCTCATGTGGGGTTACATACTAAATCCATTTGAAAACCAACACCAGTGTAGAACATGTCAACCTGCTTGGTAAGAGCTTTTTGCCATGGGTATGTTAGGCCCTTGCTCCCGGATCTGCATGGCTGTTAATTGAGCTCTGGGCTTACATTGCTATTTTTCACTCTTAAAAAGCCCTAAATGACCTGGAATTGCTTACCTGAGAGACCATATTTCTCCCTATGTCATCCTCCTGCAGTTAAGATCATGGGGGCATTTCAGCTGGATCTTCGTCTATAAAGGGCAAGGGACTGCTGGAGGAGCAATCTAAGTGGCCCCTTTGTTTGGAATGCCCCATCTCCGTTAGCCTGAAGTAGCCCAGATCTATTGACCTTCTGGCCACACTGCAAAGCCCTTCTGTTTGAGTGGGCATCTGTTGAGTGTAGCTGATTTCTGAGTGGTAGGAAGGTGTTTTGGGGGTGGAGTGTTTAATCCATATTCTCTTGACTGGTGAGATGTGCGTGGGAGAAGTGCTGTTGCAGTTCTATTGCATAATTCCTGTGGCATTGTGTTAGACATATGTCAGAGCTTTAGATTGGCGCCTCTTGGTGTGAGGCTTCTTTTAGGGTATATCAAGACTGCAATCAGAGGTGTGACTGCAGCATGTGTAGACCTACCCAAGATATCTGTGCTGTAGTGAGCTCAAATAATAGCAGTGAAGCCAGGGCAACATGGGCTAGCTGTTTGAGTACATACCCAGGACCCTGGGTGGGTTTATGCAGCTTGTGTTGCCACAGCTTCACTGCCATTGTTAGATCAAAGCTAGCTTAGATATGTCTACATGTGCTGCAGTCATGCCTGCTTGCAGTGTAGACAGACCCTCAGAAAGAAAATTTACATACGGTACTTGCAGCATCTTCC
This sequence comes from Terrapene triunguis, assembly GCF_002925995.2. Classification (NCBI taxonomy): domain Eukaryota; kingdom Metazoa; phylum Chordata; order Testudines; family Emydidae; genus Terrapene; species Terrapene triunguis. The sequence continues at coordinate 97,567,405 of NW_020664417.1, read as the reverse complement.
AGCAAGAGCTGATGGAGCTTGAATAATTTTTCTCTGTCTTCAGATGTCTTTGCAGCTTTTGAAATACCCACCGGGCATTTGGAACGAATGAAAATACATTCCCAGAACAAAAAAAATTGCATCACTGTTCCCATAAAGAGATATTATTAAGACCAATGCTTCCAGATGTCACACATTGGTTCTATGTCTGTTTAACTATAGGAACACTTATTTAACAATTTGCAATTAAAAATGAATAAAATGAAACACAAATCTGCACTGGATTACACCCAATGAGTGTATTTAATGAGACAAATGCTGACGTGGGTTTGTTAATACTTGTGGCAGTATCTGTTGGAGCAATGGTTAGATTAATAACCTAATTGACATGGTGACTGTAACACAAATAGGAAATGGTGCGTGTGTGTCCATCCATCTCCAGCCTTCCCCATCTGCCCCCCGAGTACCTCCTAACCAGCCTCATATCCCTATTTCTACAGAGCATTTCCAGAGTGTCTGGTTGTGACACAGGCCTTTTGGGGGTTTAGCTATGCTGTGTCAGGAACACTTGCCAGGCCTGACATGCCACATCTAACACACAGTTGTCATTGATCTATACCCAAAAGGTGGCATGTAACATATCGCTGCAAAACCAATAACTCACTGATCATTGATATTCTTGTGAGATGTATGTACAAAGCTATGGATATATGCTAGTGTAACCTTTTGGGTGGGCTAGAGTTTACTTCACCATCAGCGCCAACTTCTGCTGGCCCTGGTGGGTGTTCGACCCCTCCAGCCCTGGCCCGCCCCCATTCCAACCCCTTCCCCAAATCCCCACCCCGACCTCTTCCCCACTTCCTCCCCTGAGCGCGCCACGTTCCCGCTCCTCCCCCCTCCCTCTTGGAGCTTGTTACACCGTGAAACAGATGTTTTGCGGTGGCAAGCGCTGGGAGGAGAAGCGGGGATGTGGCGCGCTCAGGGGAGGGGGCGGAGGTGGGCAGGGGAGTTTGGATGCCGGTGGGTGCAGAGCACCCACTGATTTTTCCCTGTGGGTGCTCCAGCCCCGGAGCACCCATGGAGTTGGCGCCTATATACTTCACTGCCCTTCTCCAGTGCCTAAAAAACCCAACTCCCATAGAAAAGTAGCTGGAGACCCAGAGTTAAATGACTTTATATAATCTTATGGTAAAGAAACAAACAATCTAATTTTTACAGCATGACATGGCTATTTTATAATCCACAGACGTTACCTTCAGTTATACATAAACCAAGAAAACAAATTAAAATCTGAACAGTTCAGTCCCCACAGAAACACGGAGAGTTGCCAAAGACTTAAGCTGAGTTCACCTAAGTCTCAGAGTCTTTTGATCACCAAATCTCTACAGTCTGCTGAGTCTAAAACAACATCTTCCCGCCCCTTGCTTGTAGAAATCTTCAGCTGGAATCCAGGCAGACTCTTCCTCCGCTGAAATCACTGCTAGCCAGTCAGCCAACCGATTAACCCACCACTCAGTTACGTGTCTAGATTTAAAGAAAACCCCGTGACAAGAAAATACAAAACTGAGAATAGCAAAATAGAAATGACTCTTTCCCCATTGCTACATTTAAAGAAAAGTCAGTGACTAGACAATGTAACTAGAACAGTTTGGCTAAAATCAAAACCACATTCAAAGCATACAGTTAAAACAGCAGAAGTTATTTTCCCCTCCCGATTTCCCCTTGCAATAATTAGCGTTGCCCAGGCTTCCCGGTTAGAGAGTTGACAGTATCACTAACCTGCTGCAAAATGCTTCGGCGTTAGGGACACCAGCCTGCTCTCTGCTCCTGGGCTCAGCTTCTCCCAACTCACCCAGGGCACAAGGCCCTTTGCAAAGCAGCTGCCCTGACTGCTCACTCTCATGGAGTCTGACCCCAGCAACAGGGAACCTAGTGGAGCATCCCCAAAACCAGCACACCCAATTCCAGAAGCTTCTGGATGTGGAGTGTTAAATCTGCCTAGCAACGGTGACCCAGACACAACTCACTCCTACCTCCCCACAATGGGACTCCACGCAGCTCCTGGAAGTGGCCACCAGGTCCCTGCGGCTCCTAGGGAGGCTCCACACACTGCCCCCGCTTGAGTGCTGGCTCCGCAGCTCCCATTGGCGAGATGTGAGGACAGCGTGCGGCGCCGCAGGGACATGGTGGCTGCTTCCTGGGAGCTGCGGTAAGTGCTGCTGGGACCCCACACCTCCTCCTGCACCCCAACCGCCTGCCCCATCCCAGAGCCCCCTCCTGCACCCCAACCGCCTGCCCCATCCCAGAGCCCCCTCCTGCACCCAAACTCCCTCCCAGAACTCACACCCCCTACCCCAGCCCTGAGCCCCCTCTGCACCCCAAACCCCTCATCCCTGGCCCCACCCAGAGCCCTCACCCCCTCCTGCACCCTTACCCCCTACCCTAGCCTGGTGAAAGTGAGTGAGGGTGGTGGGGGGAGCAAGCAACGGAGGGAGGGAGGATGGAGCGAGCAGGGAGTGGGGCCTCAGAGAAGGGGTGGGGCAGGGGTGTTTTGTTTTGTGCAGTTAAAAAGTTGGCAACCCTAGGCAGAGCCTGTGAAGCCACATTTACATAAAGAGTAAATAAAGTCATCAACCTAGTGTCTGGGTGGGGGAAGCATCCTGAAGCTAAAATAATAAGTAATTGAGTCACCTGACTGTACACAATATTACTCTGTACACTTTTATATAATACAGTAAGATCTGTTATGAACGCTAATGACACACCAGTGATTAATACCATTGTGATATGTATGCATTTATGCTATATGAGGAATTATGAATACTTCTGATATTATGCTTTAAAGTCTGTGACCAAACAAAGGGAGAAACAGGTTTTCTCCCAGCCCGAAGGGAAGGCAGCTATCTACCTGTCTCCACTGAAACTAAACAAGGCATGACCAAAAACAATGGAAGCTCTATTTATATATGAATCAGCAGAGGGATGGGACATCCACAGGAAAGGAAGAACAGCATGAGGTCATCCTGAGCCTGGGGACAAAACAGCAGTGAGTTTGTGACAATATAAGGATAGAGGAGAAGCCATCTTAGCATCCATTATTGTTTAGGGTTGCCAACTTTCTAATTGCACAAAACTGAACACCCTGCCC
>NW_020664417.1:97532623-97564268 GCF_002925995.2 Terrapene triunguis | reverse complement strand
TTGGGGTGTGGGAGGGGGCGCAGGGCGCAGGCTCTGGGAGGGTGTTTGGGTGCGGCAGGGGGTTCTGACCTGAGATAGGGTGCAGGGTCTGGGAGGGAGTTTGGATGGGGGAGGGGATTTCGACTTGGGGTGTGGGCTCTGACCGGGGTTGCTTAGCTCAGGCGGCTCCCTGCCTGCTCTGGCTTTGCGCCGCTCCCGGAAGCGGCTGCCATGTCCGGCCCCTTGGTGGCGGGACCAGGAGGCTCTGCCTGGTGTGTGCTGCCCATGCCCACGGGCCACCTCCGCAGCTCCCACTGGCCGTAATCCTGGCCAATGGAAGCTGCAGAGCTGGCACTAAAGGCAGGAGCAGCGTGCAGAGCTTCCCTGACTGCCCCTGAGCCTTGGGGCCGCAGGGACATGCTGGCTGCTTCCAGGAACTGCGCACACCCAGGGCAGGTAAGGAGCCTGCCTTAGCCCCGCTGCTCGGACTTTTAAAGGCCCGGTCAGCGGTGCTGACCAGAACTGCTAGGGTCCCTTTTCAATCGGGTATTCCAGTAAAAAAACAGATGCCTGGCACTGTACAGATTCAAGGGGACAGAGCTTTAACAAGCTGAGAAAGATGGAATATTGAACTAAGGGTGTTGAAGTCTCTAGGAACCAAATATAAATGGAAAAAAATCTGCTCAGGCAAAGATCTTTACCTAGAAAGACCCGGGAAACCAGAACCTTATGCTTCTGTGGAAGGTCCTGACTGACAGAAAGTCAGCCACGACTGGAAAGAAAGAGATTGGTAAGAAATCTACCTTCAACCAAGGCTGTAGCTTAAGTCTTAGATGCTAGAAAAAATATTTTACATTTATTTGCTTGTAGCCATTTCTAACTTGAACCTACTTAAAACCTCTCTTTTTCATTAAATACCCTTGTTTTACTTTTAGTCTAAATCAACCCAGCACTGTGTTTGACATGAAGTGATTATTAACTCCCAATTAAAGCAACACGCTGCTGTCCTTTCCTTTCTTTAAAGGAGCAACCAACCTTATTACTCCTCTGAAAGCTCCAGGAGAGGGTTGGACATCTCACAGCAGAGGGCTTTGGGGAAATTCAGGACTGGGGTGTGTTGGGAGTCACTTGGCTAGTGGAGACCAGTGTGAGACTGCGTAACAAGCAGGCTGCTGGAGAAAAAGTTGCTGATCCAGGCCTGCTCAACGCACAGCGCATGCTTGTATGGTGGTTGGGAGCATTCAGGTAGGGAGCTACAGCCGCAGAGCACTTTAAGGCACTCAGGGTTACAGGACACACTGGTGAGAGAGCCTCTCGTTGGTCTGAATTGCACACACAAACATGACACTTGTCCAAGGGGAGATAATGTCTAGAAGGAAACTGCTTCCTTCTCTACCTCTGAGAAGAGTGAGATCTGTACAGAGAGAGGACCCTCTGACTGCGGTTCTCAGTGGTAGTAGGAGAGGGATGATTAGGCCTCTTGTTACCACAATATTGTATGAGAACTTCTAGTTTCCTTTACTTACATGTCAGATATTTTGCAATTTCTGTTACCTTTATCTAAATAATCCAAACGGTATAGGATTATAGATTTCAAGGCCAGAAGACACCATTGTGATCATCTAGTCTGACCTCCTGCATAACACGGGTCAGAGAACTTCCTCAAAATAATTCTTAGAACAGATCTTTTAGAAAAACATCCAATCTTGCTTGAAAAATTGTCGGTGATGGAGAATCCACCATGACCCTTGGTAAATTGTTCCAATGGTTAATTACTCTCACTTAAAAATGTGCACTTTATTTCCTGTCTGAATTTGTCTACCTTCAACTTCCAGCCATTGGATCATGTTATACCATCTGCTAGATTGAAGAGACCATTATTAAATATTTGTTCACCGTGTATTTCTAGACTGTGGTAAAGTCACCTCTTAACTTTCTCCTTGTTAAGCTAAGTAGATGGAGCTCCTTGAGTCTATCCTGAGGATATGTGGAATACTCTCAGTAAAATCAAAATGTTACGAGATGGGTTAAACCTCGTTATGGGCTGAGTTAAAGCCTTGAGTAAGGTTGATGCTTGTGAATGCACACTTCAGTTAGCATAACTGTAAGAATAAGTGAATCACAAAACCTGCACACAAGAAAAAAGGGTTATGTGACCCCACTCAGGAGTTTTAAACTAGGTTGAGGGGCTTTTGCTGAGTATTGTTGTGACTAGTGTGTGTGTGTGTGTGTGTGTGTGTGTGTGTGTGTGAGTGTGTGTGAGAGAGAGAGAGAGAGAGAGAGAGAGAGAGAGAATGAACCGAGACAAAGCAAGAAAGCTCACATGTTGCTGCAAGGCTAACAAACTTTTCTTTCGTTTCTGGTTCCTCCTGTGTTCAGAGAAGCAGAACCTTGTACATCCCTTGTAAATAAACACGATTGCATCACAGAAAATACCAGACTCCATCAATTTGTACTCCCAACTGAAACATCCTCAGGGCCCTGAACTTTGACTAGCCACTCGTATCAGAAAAGGGCAACAGTGAAAGATTCATCCGTGTATTTATTTATAGTATCCTGTTAAAGATAGTGTAACTAGCTCTCCCCCATCCCTTATAATGCTCTTACTAGTGCTGGGTGAAAATTGCAGATTTGGCAATACAGAAATGCTTTGTGAATTGGATGGAGAGGAGGATGTTCCCTCTAAGGTGTGCGCCTGGGCAGCTGCACATGAGAGAATGAAGGGTCACCCACCTAAATTAGTGGAGCTGCGCAGGTGTGTCTTCACTAATTAGGTGCCTGGACCCTGGAGAAGATGCACATGTAAGGTGAGGTGGTGGCCTTGGGGGTAATAGGGTGCAGGTGGGAGGGGGCAGTGGGGTGAGAAGAGGTGGTGGGGCAAAAATGGGACATGTAGGGCTGCGGCAGCCAGAGAAAGAGGCGACTTTCCCCAGCTCCAGGGCTGTGGCTGCCAGGGAGAGACGGCCCTCCTTCCTAGCCACAGCTCTGTGGCTGCTGTGGTGGGGGAGAGACCCCCCCCTCCTTCCCAGCCCCAGCTCAGGGGCTGCTGCAGTGGGAGAGAGAGGGAAAGCCCCTTCCCAGCCCCAGCTCGGGGCCTGCTGCAGCAGGGGAGAAAGGGCACATCCATCGCATTAGAAAGGAAGACTACTGATATTGCTTTCCACATCAACAGAAGGGGGTTTTCTGTTGATTTAGTTAAGCTACCCCTCTGAGAGGTGCTAACTAGGTTGATGGAAGAATTCTTCCATTGACCTAGCTGTGTGTACACCAGCAGTTAGGTCAACCTAACCATGATACTCCAGGCGTGAACATTTTCAAAACCCTGAGCAAGATAACTGAGGCAATCTAATCTTTAAGTATAGACCAGGCCAACGTATATAAGACAAGAGTCAACAGACAGGGAAAGCACAAGGAAATGGATGAGGCAGGATGACCTTTCTCACTCCCAGCACTGCAGATTCCATTTGTGCTTTGAAAATCAATTTGGACTTTGTCTCTCAGTAATAATTCAGTAATGTGAACTTGATTGAAATCTTTGCACGAAGCAGTAGAGAATCCATCTAACTGTTCAGTAGCTATGTTGGGTTTACAGGAATGACAGTAAAAAATTCAACTCTTGTTAGTAGGGCTCTGGGTGGATAGAAACTTTGTCATGGCTGAGGGTGGGCATGAAGCTCCTTGAAGAGGAGAAACAGACTGGTCAGAATGGCTAGCTCGGATTTTCTGCAGCATTATTTGGTCAGTGGCAGCTGGTTAGGTGGGAGGGAGAAAGTGAGGGGAAATAAGTTAGAAAAATAGGTGATTGAAAAAGTGAGTGACATGGAAAAGAAAACAGGGGAGCAGATAAAGGCTATAATGTGAGGAAGGGATTTAAGTGGGGAGAGAAGTAACAGGAGGCACTGAAAATGACCTGGGAAAATATATGCCATGATCTGAAACGGGAAAGAAACAGTGGAAAGAAGCTGAATAAAATCAAGGATTTAGTCTTTGGGCTAGTTTTTGAGCTCTGATTTTGTATCTGTAATATGAAATAGGGGTGTGTGTGTGTCTGTGTGTGTGCGCGCGCCTTTCTCCTTCAAAAGGCAACATTAGTAGAAAGCACTGGTACTGCATAATTTATATAGCATCATAGGGGTGTATGGCAGTAGATTGTTTCCTCTGCATGGACTAGCTTGCTAAATCCTTTGTACAGGCGATGGTTTACAACTTCCCCACTGAAGCGTAAGCCCCAAGAATGTCACAATGTAGATCTCCTGAGAACAGCGATTACACTTAACTAATCTCCAAGTTTTCAAATGTCTCTGAGGGAAGCGGGGTTCAAAAATGCATGTAATATTCAAATGTCGCTTTATAATATTTAATGAAATGTATTGGCTGCCAGGTGAATGGCCGTTTGCTGTAGGCTTGCCTTCCTGGGACGCACTGAATGGAAAGAATAGTCTCTGATGAAAAGTGAACGTTAATAGCTCTGTTCTTCTCTCAGATGTGGTGCTTTCACAGCCTCTGATTGCTCCTAATGGTCTATTATTACTTTATCATAGTGTCTTTGTTAAAACAGGTTAGCTTATCTTTTGATAAATGTTTTCTTTCAGAGTACTTAAAAATTCTATTAGCAACCTTTGGAGAAATAACTCTTATCTAAGATCACACTACTGCGTGTATGTAATAAAGGCTTTATAATCAAAGTGGCATGAATTATTCTTCTTAGCCATCCCATATATAAATTAAATATATTCACCTGTTTCTAGGCTGGGTTAAGTTTGCACAGCTACATTTTTGTAAAAGCCAGGCAATGCAAAAGTTAAGACTCGCATGTTCAGTGTGGTCCAGTTTAAGCTACTCTATATAATTTCTATTACGTAATAATACCATATGCAAAACCAGAGACTGATATTTTTCTGAATGATTGCAAGCATTTTTTTAAATCATTTTTTTCCCCCCCACTGGAGTTGAGGTTTCCACATAAAGCCCCAGGTCCTGGAGTCATGTTAAGAAAATGCCAAATATTGCAAGATGTGCAGGGTTCTCACCCTTGGGTCTCAGAAGACAAGCTGAGGACTCCCTTGGCTCACAAACTCTTTGCCCCCTGAGACTCTGGCAGTTGGCCATAAGACCCACCTCAGGGTTCCATTCCAACTGCCACTAGCGCGACTCCTTCCAGAACCTTCTCAGTTAGCTCTTTTCTGAGCACCATCTGTGGAAGGAATTCCTCAACGGAGCACATTATGCCCCAGACTTAATTTACTGCTGCTCCAGCCACTCTTGAGAGAGAACAGTTCCACAGTGTCCTTTAACAATCTGCCCCTCTTCATTCCAAATTAGGCTGTTGATCAGTGGCCCTGAGCTTCTGCTCTCAGATAATCGGTAGTTCTCCCCTCAGTGGTGTTCCTCTGGCTTTGTCCTGACATGTTTTTCCTTTGTTCTCCAGATGACTGGAGCAAGACAAGAGCCTTAAGAGCTCGTACTTCTGTTCTTGCTGGAGGTGTATGACTTGTCCTGCTGCAGGTGGAAGTGGCCATTCCTAGCTGGTCTCAGTGACTGGGCTTTTCAAAGATGCCTTGTCTCATCTGATCCAGGGCCACTTCTTCCCAGAGACTTGGCAGTAACATTTTAAAGGATTCTATAGTCCTGGCCTAAGCATAGTTTGTGTACCAATCCAATAGAGGCCTGCCTTTTTTTTTAAACCAAAATTATTTAACTGGTACAGCCCTTACTGTGGACGAGTTATATTGGTATACGGGCGCTTATTCCTGTATAACTTTATTCCCATAGATTTAGGGGAATAAACTATACTGGGATAAAGCACCATTTTAGCAATTATAACTTCATCCACACTAGAGGAGTTGTGCTGCTTTGACTATATTCCATAGGGCAGTGGTTCTCAACATGGGTCCAGGGCCCACTGGCGGGCCGCAAGCAGGATTCAGGGGTCTGCCAAAATAAACCAGAGAGCAGGGCCGGTGTTAGACTCACTGGGGCCTTGAGCTGAAGTGGAAGCCCAAGCCCCACCGCCTTGGGCTGAAACCAAAGCTCAAGCAACTTAGCTTTGTGGGGCCCCTGTAGGGTGGGGCCCCAGGCAATTGCCCTTCTTGCTACCCCCTAATGCCAGCCCTGGCTTTTAATCTATTGGATATGCAGTAAAAGAGTTATTGTGGCACTGGTGGGCCGTGGAGTTTTTATAGCATGTTGTGGGGGTCTCAGAAAGAAAAAGGTTGAGAACCCCTGCTCTAGGGGAATGTTTGATGTGATACTGTCAGGCTGATGTATAATCCTCTGAATGCACTGCATCAACTTGGCTACGCACTGTCTTAGGCGAGTTTGGACTTGAGAATTGATCTTCAGTTCAGATTGTAACGGATGTAACAACATTTTGAATCAGCTGAATATAATCCATGCTCTTCAAGATGCAGGTCCGGAGGGTTTGTTGTGATATTTGGCATGCTGCCAGTGCCCTCTCCTGTGGTGGTAATAATCGTGACTAAGTGGATTTAAATAACCCTGTTAATCAGTTGGTTTTGGTGACCTCGTATTGAAATGGGAAAATTAATCTTTGGAATACAAAATGTAATGACTTGTTGTGAAACACTGGCAGTGTGTATGGATTGGTAGATGGTGAGGATGATGGTGGCTATCATGTGTCTCTGTCAAAGAAGGTATTTATATGATAAGTCTAATATTTCTTTTCCCTATCATCTTTGACAAGACCACCAATGTCTACAGAAGTCTTAAGATGAGAAGACCCGGTGGGATGGGGATTAGATTTCATTAGAATTCTATCTAGTTGTTTTTGCTGGCACTTCTTTGCAAGTCACAATGTGAATCCAGAAGAAACCAGTCGCTATTGCTTATTTTCTAGTTATTTTTCTAGTCTGAGTGTGGTTACCCTTTTTATGTTAGCTTCTAGTGTGGGGTTTTCCACTCACTATGGTAACCTTCAGTTCTCTTGAATTCAACCTCTTGAATCATAGCAGTTGTCAAAGAGTCTTCCGTTTTATATAAAACTTCCATTCTATACTTTCCTTTGGCCTGCCATTTCACTACCAATGCTGTCAGATCGTGAGTCATCTCTCTGAGATTTTTCACTCTGTCAAAGTGGTACCCCTGTAAGTAACTTCCCCTTCTTTAGAGATGCCATTCATACATGTAATTCTGCTTCTCTGAACGTATCCTCATACAAGACTCCCACTCACCTGCCCTAAGAGGTTCAGGTTTCTATTCTTATGTGGTGGTGGAATTAATTATTTATATTATGGTAGTATGCAGAGGCCCCAAGTGAGATTGGGGCCTCTATGCTAAGCACTGTATATGCACGTGGTAAGAGATAGTCAATATAAATTCTACAGGGTAGAGATTATACTCAGGACTGACAAAGGGTGAGAAAAGAAAAATCCAATAAGTTCTCTTGCTAACACTAGTTCAGTTCCACGGGTAAGGCATGGTGTAGATGGGTCACTGTTTCAAGCAGTATGTCTCTTAGACCTACTCAGAGCAAGGTTTGATGGGTGTGGAGCTAAAAACAGTGGTGACGATCCAGTCTAGGGATCCTGATATTGCTAACATTGGTGGAGTTCATCCTAGATTAGCAATGGGTGGAAATCTTTGGAAAAACTCTCCCTGTCTAGGATAGAGCCAATGTTGCTTTCAACATCACAAGATGAGGCGACAAAATGGTGAAGGGGTTAGTTAATGCTTCTGCTGCTGCTATGTGGCAGGAGATCCTTTCTCTGCAAAGCTGAGTTAACCTGTTTGCACTGTGGATGGCTACAGTTTGGCAACTGAAAAAGACGTATCTCTCTCTTTTTTTTTTTTTTTTTTTTAATGGAAGATTAACACTTGGAAAATGCAGCAGAAATTAAGGGAGCTCTACAATGCCAAGATCTGCAATATATATTCTAACTATGCTAGCAAAACAATTTTCCTGATGTTCATGGGATAGCACTTTGTCTTTGGAGGATTGTGCTCAGATGTGTCGTCAATCATTTATAATCTTCCTTGAGCAAACTGTTCCAGCAGTCCCTGGCTGGCTGGACAGGAGATACCAAAGATGGCTCTATTTATTTAAAAACCTTAGCTCCTCAGGGAACACAACTGACTCACAGTTTTCAGAGTTCAGCTGTTTTTGAGTCATCTGTGTATTTGGAGTGGTGGGGATGGGGGGGCAGTGTGTCGATAAACTTTTTTATAACATATGATTCAGATAGTGACCTTTTTACAGAGTGAAATAATCACTTGTAATATACTTTTTTTATAGTGCAGTTACATGAATCCAATGAACTAGCCTCTCTTTCGGATAAGATTGTACCTCTTTGGCACTTCTCACCCATGCTGTAGCTCCCTTATACAGTTTCTGAATATTTTTGGGTGTCCATCCGTAACAGGTGCAACTAACCCCGTGTCCCCTTTTTGGGGTCTCTGAGAGCACCCCTCCTTCAGGTGTTGGGCCTCCTGCCCTTACCTGTCTCGGGGTGGAACCTCACAAGTCTTCCACTCAGACAGGGACCCAAATACACTACTCCGGGTACCAACCACTTATCCTGCAGGTCCAGCTGGATTTCAGGCGTCCTGGGAACCTGTGATCAGTGACATAGGGACCAACAGCCTGCTGAAAACATACTAATTTAAGTTAGCAATTGGAACAAAGCATTAGAGAAGAAGGATTTTAAAACAACAAACAGCCTGCACATGCATTTGGTCTTCTCTAATCTTATGCATCCTTTCAAGCTTAGATAGAGAAGCTTTTCTTTTTAGTTACAGAAACAGAACTAAACTCACGTTCTCCTTATGTTCAACCCAGATCTTCCTGTGGGTCTCTCTGGTTATCTGTCTGACTCATCCTGTTCAAACTGGTTTGGGTGCTCCTGAGCGTTTATTTAAGCTTTTCTCCAGGACAATGTGGGCTAGCCAGTTGTTTTTAATATTTAAGTTAAAGTGGAGACTCTTGCATAATAGAACTCCAGGAGCTGTAGCTTTCAGGAAAACCTCAAATATCACAAGAATCAGCAAAACTATGAAAATAAAAGCTACGGGTAGGGTTTGCGGGGGGTTTTCTTGTGTATAATCCCCAGTTATAGACTGTGTAGGCCAAATATACTCCTATAACTTTGCAATCCTATTGCCTTCAATTACATCTGTGTGGTCACATTACCCTCTATGGGATCACACAGAAATAACTCAGGGCAACATTCGGACCTGCAGTTGGAACTTCATTTAAAATTCTGTTGCTGATGCAAGGAAAGGAACAGAATCACTCAGTCTCGTAGCCATGTGGCTCAGCAGCGTTAGGAGTCAGAGAGTGACAAGTCTGTTGTTAAATTATTCAGCTATGATTACCCTAAATACATGTGGGGAGGGAGCAGCTCTGAATCAGACAGTGCTATATCTACATGGTTGCTTCTCTGAGTTACCTTCCTTTAATAATCTAGAAGAGGGACTAAACTGGTACACTAATGAAATGTGTGGATGGTAGGATGATTTGCATTTACTGGTTCCGGGCCAGACAAATAACACTGCCTAGAGAGATTAGAAATATGGGCGGAATATAACAGCATTTGGGGGGAAATGCAAAATAATACATACAGGAAAAATAATCCAGAAGACACATTTTCAATGCGAAGGAAAAACATGACCAGCCGTATTCTTGAAAGAGCTGGGGCAATAAGACATTAGTGAGTAATATGATTATAGCTGAAGAAAAGGCCAGTACAATTCTGGGCTCCATAAAGGCATCACAAAGAGAAAGGGATAATTATTTCTGGTCCATTGGCTCAATTTTCAAATACAGGTGTCTAAATATTTGATCGAGGACCCTAATATTAGGCATCTATGTTTGAAAATTGGAATTGGTATGACACTGGTGCTATTGCTCTTGTATCGTTGTCCAACTCTTCCTGCAATGGCACCTGTGTAATGATCCTGAGGACAGTGGGGTGGTAACAGTGTAGTTTTGACTGTCTGGGTTCAATTCTGGGCACTAAATCGCCAAAAAGATTAAAGGAAGTTCAGAAAAGATAAGTGAAAAAGATCTGGTTCACTCAAAGGATTGATTATCAGGAAAGATTAAAGAACTAAACATGTGTCTTAGCTCAAAAACAAAAGTGGTGAGAAGGGAAAATGTGTTAAACTTACAAATATTTGAATACTGAAAACTCCAGGCATGAGGAGGAATTATTTAGCCTAACACATGGGTGTAGAACGAGGTGCATTAGGAGGAAACCAAGAAAGGGAGAAATTCATTTTGACAGTGAGATTCTGGCAGTGAAATAGGATCCCATGAATTAAGACCTCCTCCAAAAATAAATTTTCATGAGTGATTGTTGGGAAATAGGCACCAAAATCCATGAGAGTTCCTTTGACAATACATCCCCCAGAATATACAAAGTAATAGAGAATATCCCATAGGGACTATTTCAGCAATTGTGGGAAGATGAGCTGGATGGATTTTGTTCTGTAAGCCTTTCTCATCTCTAACTTGCATGATTTTGTGATCTTTGGTAGAAGGAAAGAGTCTGGCATTTCTGACTTATTTAATAAAAAGATAAACATGTATGTTGTCCCCGGTAAATTCCTGGCTCCATTGAAGTCCTGCAGGCAATGGTGATACTGGGTGGTAAGGATCCGATTCCTCACCTACTCACCATTTCTCAGACTCCAGCAGGGCTCATTTTGATGCAAATGTATATAGAACATTATGTATGTTACTCGTGATTCTGAAGTTCTTGTCAAGGCTGATTTCCCCACTCTGGCACTTTGAGTGCAGAAGGTGGGGGCCCGCAAGGATTCTAACAATTAATACTGGCCACTCCAGGCTTGTATTAAACTCCCAAGGTTACAGCTTCTCTCTGACCTTGGATGGGTAGATGCTGCCACCATCCAAGTGCAAAAACCCTTTTGAGAACCCAGGAAGGCCCACTTGGGAATTCCTGTGGGGTACCCTCAAGCCATTTCACCCCACACCTGCCCAGGGAAGAGCTGAGAAAGAAATAAAGGAAATCCGCTGTTGCCACCAGCTAATTAAACAATATGTGCACAAACCTCTTGAGACACAACGCCAATCCTGTTCTTAAAAAAGGTAAATATTTATTTTTTTTAAATGGGGAAAAAACCCCTCAGGCTATTGCTAGATTTAAAAAGAGCAAATACAAAAATGAAGAATCAAGAATAACTTTCTTGAGGTCCAGCTTAAAGGTTACAAGCAAAACAAAAGCACCTGGGGTTAACACAGAGGAGTCCACAAGCCATAAAGAAATAAGAGAGAAACCTAATTGCATCTTCCTAGACATTTCCTGATCTACTTACATATCTGGGGTTTCAAATGAGTAGGTATGATCTGATGACTTTTCATACCTGGCCCAAATTCTTACGGCGTAGTTCCAACCCTGTCTCTGCTCTCCGGGAGAACACCGCAGACAGACAAAGGGGAAGATTTTTCCCAATTTTAAAAAGTTCTAGCCTTCCCATTGGCTCTTTTGGTCAGGTGCCCAGTCCCTTCCTTTTACCTATACAGGGAGACTTTTTAACCCTCTACAGGTAAAGCAAGTAGCGAACAACTACTAAGAGGGAGTTTATAGCTGGCTGGCTAGCTGGGTGTCCATAAAAGGGAGCTACCCCCCCTTCATTTATCACAGTTCCCATTAATAAACTTGTCTGAGAATACTGTGTCTGCCATACTGTGGCAATATACCTCTCAAAATCCAGAAAAATGGAACGCAGGGCCTGGGAATTATAGCACTGCCACCTTGACCCCAAATCAGCATTGCAAAGAAACTAATATTTGTTGGTCAAGGAAAACGAGATCTTACAGTGACGTCAACAGAATTTGTCTGTTGGGACGTAACTTGATACCTTTTTGAATACTGCATCTAATCCAGCCCCAAATTTCAAGGATGTTCTAGAAGGGAAGTGAAGGCAGTTAAAGTGAGTATGTGTGTCTGTAATATAGATAATAAAATAAGCAAATGTAAGAAAGGAGAAGTTGATAGTAATTAATATAAATCAAAAGCTAGGAATTGTAGAAAATGGATAAGGGAAGCAAAAGGACACAAGGGGTGGGGGGGGGGGGAAACTTGGCCAGGAGACTTAAGGACAACAAGAAGGAGTTTAAGTATTTTGGGAACAGTGTTGTCAGTTCATTATTAGATAGTCATGGTACAATTGTCAATAATAATGCAGAAAAGGCAGAAGTGTTCAATAAATAGTTTGGCCCTGTATTTAGGGGGAAAAACAGATGATAGTCATATATGATCCTGAAACATTTTCCATTCCAGTACTAACTAAGCAGGGAGTTAGATAGCAGCTAATAAAGTTAGACATTTTAAAATCAGCAGGTCCGGATGACTTGCATCCAAGAGTTTTAAATGAGCTAGCTGAGAAACTTGCTGGACCATTAATGTTGGTTTTCAATAACTCTTGGAACAGTGGGGAAGTTCCAAGAGACTGGAAGAAACCTTATGTTGTGCCAATATTTAAAAAGTGTAAATGGGATGACTCAGATAATTATAGGCCTGTCAAACTGACATGATGCTTTGATTAAGAAACTAGAATGACACAAAATGAATGTCACCCATTGAATGTATTAAAAATAGGGCAACAGGTCTCAAAATGTAATTGTAAGTGGGGAATCCTCATCAAGCAGGTGTGTTTCTAGTGGAGTCTTATAGGTATTAGTTCTTGGCCCTACATTATTTAATATTTTACCAATGATGTGGAAGAAACAAAGAAGTAGACCATTTTTCCATTATGGTGGGGGACTCTATCCTGGGAAGCAACGACTTGGAAAAAGATTTGGGGTTTATGGTGGATAATCAGCTACACATGAGCTCTCCATGAGACACTGGCCAAAAGGGCTAAGATGATCCTTAGACATATAAATGTGGGAATATCAAGTCGGAATCGGGAGGTTACATTACCTATGATTTTGGCATTGGTGCGGCTGCTGCTGGAATACTGAGTCCAGTTCTGGTGTCCAGAATTCAGGAAGGATGTTGGAGTGGGCTCAGAGAAGTGCTCCAAGAATGATTAACGGATTAGAAAACCTGCTTAGTAGTGATTAAATACATTGAGCTCCTTGAGTCTAGCTTACCAAAGAGAAGGTTACGGCTGATTTGATTACAGTCGGTCAGCCTCTACATAGGGAATGGATATTTGATAATGGTCTCTTCAGTCTAGCAGACAAAGGTATGAAACGATCCAATGGCTAGAAGTTGAAACTAGGTAAATTTTTATCAGTGAGGGTAATTAACCATTGCAGCTATGAACAAATGCTTGTTTGTGGTGAATTCTCTGTCATGGGGTGATTTTAAAATCAAGATTGGGCGTTTTTTTTATGCGGATAGGAATTAATTCCAGCAAGTGTTATACTGAAGGCCAGGGTACATGATCAGTGTGGTCCCCTCTGGCCTTAGAATCTATGAATCAATGGATAGATCCCTATTGATTTTGGTGAAGGGAGAAATTCGGGACACATGGAGCCCCTTGCATCTGCTTAGCAGATGGACAAGCTTCATCCAGCTTTGTAATTGTCTGTAGATCGACTAACCAGTTAACGGCTGCCATTATCCACTTCCAGCACAGCAATACCTCCTAAATCTTGGCTCTGCCCATCCTCCCAATACAGTTTAAAATGTTGACACCTTGGATGACTTATTTCTCCTCTGTCTGGGGGAGGGGTTGGTGGAGAAGAACGGGAAAGCTGAGAGGCACTAATGGTATGTCTACACTGCAGCTGGGAACAAGCCTCTTAGCCTAGGTCGGTAGACCTGTGTTAATGGAACTCATGCTAACATGCTAGAAATAGCTGTGTGGACATAGTAGCACTGGCAGAGGCTTGGGCTAGCTGTCTGAGCTCAAGCCCGCCCCTCACCCTGGCTCTGAGTTCGGATAGCTAGTCTGAGATTCCTCCACTACCGCAACGTCCACGCAGCCATTTCTAGCACTCTAGCGTGATCCACGCTAGCACGTGTCTGCCAATGCAGGCCGAGAGGCTAGCTCCCTGCTGCAGGGAAGACATACCCACAGAGTCCCTGGCAGGAAAGGAGGGGGGAAAGTGAGGGACATTCAGAGCCCCTGGTTTGGGACTGGGAGGGTGACACACAAGGAGTTTGCAGGGGAGAGTGAAGCGAGGGTGGATGGAAAGGTACAAGAAGCCCCTGGTGTATGCAATGAGCTCAGCCGACAGAAATGACAGTGTGTGGCCCCTAATCATATAAATATGTCTCAGTTTGGGAGTGTGCCTCTTGACTGCCTCTGGAGCAGTGATTCTAAAAGACTCACACCCTTCTTCTGTACTGCAAACAGGACTGCAGCCTCCTGGAAGCATGTAAATGCCTCCTTTGGGAAACGTTTTTTTTTAAATGTAATTTTTATACGGTAAAAAAAGTCAGCCGTCGCCAAAGGGTATAAACTATACATACAAATCCAATGTAATGACATTTAATGCATAGCTCACAGAGAATGAGAATGCATTATCAGAAGTGGAAAGCAAGAAGCTTCAGCTGATAGACAACAAAAGCTACTTCTTGGCATCAACGCTTTAAGCTTAATCACAGTCGAGAGGGGAAAAATGACTTTACAGTAAGCATTTCTTTAGCACATAAAACAATTGGATTCCATAAGCAATTGTGCTGTTGTTGTGGTTGCGTTAAAGGATTTTTATATGTATGGCCAAGCAATGAGGCAAAAGAGGTTGGTTGTCTCCTAGAGTAACTTCCTGGATTTTTTTCAGATAGGGATAACTTCAGCTGTACTTTTTTTTTATCTTCACTGATTGACTGTATTTTATTCGCTGATGTTAGGACATTTGGAATGATGATGATAAACCGATTTCCTTTCAACTGTGCGCATATCTAAAATTGTATGATTTAAATTGCTTTATGTGTATTTCATTATGTGCTCACTTAATGTTTGAGCTGGTTGTGTAAGTTTGTTTGGGTTTGGCTACTTGGGAGAACAAATTTCTTCTTGACTTGAAATGTATTAGGAGTCTAAATCCAATTTTAGGCATGTCTGTATAAAACTTGAGCTGGAATAGTCACATGATGCTGATGACACTATCAGTAGAGTTGGCCGGAATTTTTGGCAAAAAAAATTCCCATTTGAAAAAGCCACAGCCAAAGCTTTGAGGGAAAAGCTTAAGGTTTTTGGCAAATTTCTTGACTCAAAGCTTTGAAGAAAAAGTTTCAAAATTGCCAAGATATGATGTTTTGACACTTTCAAAATGAAAAATTCCAGTTTCTTGGTTCAAAATGACTTTTTGAAATTTGAGCCAATTATAGTGAGTAGGAGGGGGAACAGACAGCATGTGTGGAAAAATCAGGATGGGGGTCATAGGGGCAATAGGCGCCTATATAAGACACAGCCCTGAATATTGGGACTGTCCCTATAAAATCAGGACATCTGTGTGGACTAGTGGGTTTGGGTGTGAAATGCACACGCAGAGTCAACTCAAATGTGTAGATTGATCTGAACCAAATTTTATCAATTCATGAAAATGTTATGTTTTGATTTCTCTTTTTCCCCCTCATGATTTGGAATGTGAAATTTTTGAAATCTCTCACTGCTTGTACATCCGGCTCTAGTAGCCAATTTTATTTGTTACATGAAAATGCAGTTATGTTGGTTTCCTTAATGTTCATAGGCCTTAGAACTTCTGGTTTGCATCTCCCGCTTCTTAAACATGATTTTGAGTGACCTATAGTAAAAGAAGAATTGTGTTGTCTCTTAGACCTCATGTCCCTGAACAGGCTGCTAGGGACCATTATCCACAGTGACCAAAAATCTGTGATAATGGTGCATACTTGTACAGAAACCACTTTCACATTCTAGTGCATGTTCACAACCCACAGGGGTACTGTTGTCAATTAGCATCACTTTCATATCTCTGAATTGTAGGTCTAGTGGTGGCTCTCATTTAAAATGTTGAGAATGAGAGTTTAGTCCTTGATAGTCGTGTACTTAACTTTTGTGTGAGGTAAGCTGTGACGGGGACCACTGACTGCCTGTGCCACCTAATTGTCAGGCTGGGGTGGGGCAGGTTGCCTTCCTCCCAAGTGTTCATAGAATCATAGACAGGGTTGGAAGGGACCTCAGGAGGTCATCTAGTCCAACCCCCTGCTCAAAGCAGGACCAATCCCCGGACAGATTTTTGCCCCAAATCCCTAAATGGCCCCCTCAAGGATTGAACTCACAACCCTGGGTTTAGCAGGCCAATGCTCAAACCACTGAGCTATTCCTCCCCCTTTCTAGGAGCGGCGCCAGGGTTTTTGGCGCCCTAGGCAGGGGGTTCTTCTGCGCTCCCGGTCGTCGTCGGCAATTCTGCGATGGGGGGGTCCTTCCGCGCTCCTGGTCTTCGGGGCACTTCGGCGGCGGGTCCCGGAGCGAGTGAAGGACCCGCTGCAGAATTGCCACCGAAGACCCGGAGCGTGGAAGGACCCCCCGCCACTGAATTGCTGCCAAGGGCGGCAAAATGCCGCCCCCCCAAATCCTGGCGCCCTAGGCAACCGCCTAGGTCGCCTAAATGGAAGCGCCGGCCCTACCTCTTTCTCATTATAGTTACACCCTGTGTGGGTGTCCTTTAAGTAATTCAGCCCTCCAGCCAGGTCACAAGTTCGAGGCCACTTGTTTTAGGGTACACATAATGAGTCCAATAATATGGAAGTCATCAAGGACTTCCCCCTTTTGTCAGCGTCTTGGGGTCTGGACCCTTGTAACTTCAGGGTCTTCCCCAACTAGATTCTGTGCCAAGAGAACCTTGTATTGTTGTCCCCTCTTTAAACATTGGTAGGGGAGCCAGAGGTCACTCTCTCCCATTGGGGTCCCAGTGTAGGCAGCTGAGCACTGCCCCTTAGGGTGCTATCCAGCTACCTCCCTGGATCACTTCCTACCAGTGCCCTCTCTTCCCTCAGGGTAAAGGCAAGAACTGAACATAAAGTTTCTGACCTTCAAAGGTCACCAGTCCCTCCTTTGCAGGCTTGGTCAAGTCAGCATCGCAAGGTGTCAGGCAGCAAGCGTTCCTGTGTTGCTCCTTCCCAGAGTTCAGCGCACAGCTCAGCTACCTCTCCTGTCTGCCCACCATTGAGCTACTCTGCTTCCCTTAATAAGTTCTCGCTCCAGTTTGTCAGGCTTTGCAGGGGTGGTGGTATGGGGAGGCTTGGGCCCAGAGCAATTCCTTAGCCACTTCTTCTCCAGTGTGAGGTTTGCATACCTCCATCACAGAAGTGTGTGGTTGCTGACTGGCTGAAAAAAAATATGATTTGGTCTGGAACATGGCATTGTTCTCCTTCAGCCTCTAATCCACTGTTGATATAAACCCCTTATTCCACTTCTATCATTTAAAAATGACCTAGGTGAAATCCAGCTGGGGTGTTTGCATTACCGAATAACTTAACAGTAGGTGGAAAACTTGCTCTTTCTTCATAGTCTAACACGAAATGAGGAGGAGGCTGGCAAGGTTTCTACACACACGGGCTTATGTAAATATTTTAATGCAAATCTCAGCATTCTGATATGCGGATTTAGGGCAAACCTTGGAGGATTTTAGTTCTATAATTTTTTATTTTATTTTATTTTTTTTTGCCAGAGGCCTGCTCTCACATGTTTCATATACAGTAGCTTTAAAGGGAAGCGGTATCCGTGTGCTTCAGTCCAACACTGTGAAATTTCAGAAGCTAAGAAGCACATCGGTATTAATAGGATACAGTGGAAGTTTTTATAAATCTGTTGGGAGTCATGGGTGCTTGGAAAGGGAGTAAAGAACAGAGGCACAGAGATGTGACTTTGACTTCACTGATGCAAGTGCCATGAACTCTTGAGACCTGACAGGCCATGATACAGTGATGGCAATTTTGAATGACTGATCTTGTGTCCATTTTATGATGCAAATTGCTTGGATGACTGAAAGAACTTACAGCACCCTTCAGTCACAAACAATCACATGCAGCCTGTTTTCCTCCCTGGAGGTCTGTGCACCACTTTATGTGCATGTACTTCTGCAGGAGGAGCCAATTTGCGTTGCTTGGCCTTTATAGAGCGGCAGGTGACCTGCAGTGTAGATCAATGTACTGAGGTGTTGGTATTTGATTATGTGCTACTGCTTGGTAGAAGGGTTGAAGCAATTGCATTATGTCTGGGCTGGGGAGGAGGGATGAGTAGTTTTTAACAATTAGCGGGGTGCTCAGAGCCTGTGGGCGGATACTTTTTTTTTTAATTCAAATTGAAAGACAATATGTTCTCATGTCCTTAATTTGTTGCATCCTTTGTTATGTTCTTTCTTTCTTCTCCCGCACCCTCAGGTGCACATCTACCAATTTCCACCATTTAGTTCAGTCTTGCATTGTTATTACTCACTATTAAGTCCTCAAGACTAGTAGCACATGAAGTCCAGGAGAACAGAATATTTGAACAACTTTGACTCCCTCCAATCTCTGTATATAAACTGTAGCCAATTAGTCCATTTTATTATCCGTTTAGTGTTATGGTCAACTCATGCTATTTCATATATAATCAATGTATGCTAAATAGATTTAAACTGTACGATTAACTATAAGATTGACAAGTATTTAGGAGTGATGAGTGTGTATTGCAAGGCCTACAGGCTGAGGATTAATAACGCAGGGGTAATTGTAACTTATTGCTTTAATAAAATGTGTAGTACAAATACGACTTTACTTGTGATTGTGTCTATGTCGCTATCCTCGGACTTCATATGTACCTGGAGTCTCCAAATTTGAGAAAAGCGTGAGAGGTGAATTTCACTCTGTCGAGCTTGAAACTGTACCAACAGGAGCTGAACCCCTTGTAGTTTAATACAAAATCACTGAATTCAATTTAAATAAAAACAGGCTACAAAACCTGTTATGACCCTGAAGGTGTCTCTCTACTTGAAAATCTTTGAGCGTATTGACCAAGTCTAAAACAGTTTCTACATCAGCTCTTTGAAATGTCTCTCCTACAGAGACGAAAGGCCGCTACTTGCATTCTTTTTATGCTTATTCACGGCCTTAATCTCTCCAAAGCTAGAGATGATGTCCAGTTCTGGACAGAAGTTCTGCAAACTTTATTTACCCAGCTCTCCACTGACCAGAAGCGCTGGAATAGGGTGGGCCAGGGGGCCATGGCCTTCCTGCTTTTTGAAAGTGGACGGGCCAGGCCCATCCACTTTTCAGCAGCCCCCACCCCACCCCCAGCCAGGCCAGCAGCTGGGGCCCAGCCGGGGAGCCCGGGCAGATGTAGGGCGCTGCACCGGGGACCCTCCACGTGCCCGGGAGGACGAGGGGTTTGAGAGCAGCCCCTGGCCCATGTACCTGCATCACAACGCCCCCCTCCCCTCCCACACCCCCTGTCCAGGGCAGGAGGGTCTGCAGGTCCCTACAGCTGTCCGTGGATCTTACCTGGACCCAGCTCTGGCTGGGAGGCCGCCGCCTGGCCATGGTAAGAGCTGTGCAGACAGCTGTGGGCAGCTGTGCCGTAGACCCTCTACCTGCCCTGGACGGGGGGCCCACAGGGTGGGGACACAGGCTGGGGACTGCTCTCAACCCCCTCACCCCGGGCAGGTGGAGGGTCCACAGTTCAGCTCCCCCCCAGCTGCCCACGTGGCTCTTACCATAGGTAGGCTGCGGCAGCTGTGGGGAACCGCAGACCCCCCTGGCCTGGCCAGGGGCCTGTGGGGTGGGGCCATAGACCGTGGGTGGGGCCTCGGGCAGAAGAGGAGGGATGTGGAGCCCTGCCCTCCCCCACTTTTAGGCAGGCTCTGGTGCCCTTGCCAATGATCCGCCTTCTTTTGAGTAGTATTTCTGCTCGTTAATGCCCCAAGAAGGGGATCTAGTCTGAAAACAAGTAAATGAAAACTAGCACTTTTTTCCTCCATTTAACTCCTGATTCTTTTGAGTAGCTTGTCAGTATAGAGTCACTTGCCCCATCTGTTGTCCTCGTGTGGAGCATTTGATGTGAAATTTGATTGTGGATGGGAAGGAAGGAAGGGATTTGGAACTGTAGCTTGTAATAAACCTTAGTGGGCAACCGGAGTGTAGTCTCGATAGTCCCTGGGTTCTGACTTTGGTGCCAGGGTATATGTAGAGTGTGGCTTATGCTGACCATCTACTTGAGGGATTTTTAATTGACGCTGATATGCAGCACTTAAGTCTTCTAAAAAAATTAATTGGAGAAAACAGTATTCCTGGCTTTTACTTGTTTTCATGAACGGCAGACTGTTATGCAGATCACATGATTTCGGTGTGAATTGTGCCAGTCATGTGGGTGTTTTGTGTTTTTGTTTTTTTAACTTCACAACACATCCCACAGGAAGGTCATGGGACCATAAACTCCTTGTTGGCCCAGTTTGGAACTCAGCAGCAGGATAAACACACAATTGCATCAACCACCCTGACCAGGTTATCAACTAGTTGGCTAATATTTTTTTCTTGCGCAGTGTCCTTTTTCACAGGCAAAACAATAGGCTTTTTCTTCTAATGATCAATGGATGATCACAGGGAGGAGTATATGAAGGAAGTTTTATTTCATGTGTGAATTTCTGAAGACCCTTCAGTGCTGAGTTGATTGGTGTGTATTTAAACACATGGTGAGAAGCCCCTGAGTTTGAAACTGGCAGGACTTAAGTGGTTTTTAAACCAGATGAGAAGAGGGATCAGTGGGACCTTTCATTTAACTTCATCTGCCACATGCTTCCAATCTTAATAAGAATTTTTTTGCAACAAAAAATGAAATTACTATGTACAGGACATGGGCGGTGGGTATCATAGGAAACATCCAGGTGTGGCCCCACCCATGCTCCGCCTCCAGGCCACCGCCTCCTGCTTCCTCTGTGGCACTCCATGGGTGGTGGCCCCGGCTTGGGCTGGGGCTGCTCCCTGTGCCCTCCCGGCGCTGGGGGGGGGACGGACACTGGGGGCACTACCCTGGGGGTGGGGGCCGGCGGCCGCTGTGCAGGGGCTCTGGGCTCCGGCGGGGGGCATGGAAAGGGGCGGGGCTCTCAGGTGGAAGGGGCGGGGCTGGGGCTAGCCTCCCCCAGCCGGCAATTCATGTGTCGCCCATGGTACAGGAGTGCAAGACACACATGGGGAATGAACCAGAAGTGAGGTAGATGATGGGGAAGTCTGACCTAATGAGTCTAAGTGAAGTTCAGTGGACTGACGTTCACAAGTGGAATGTCAACTCTGATCGCTACAATATAGGTAGGGGAGGGAAAGAGGAGAGGAGGAAGTGGACCATGCTCTGAAAATTATTTACAAAACCAATGGAATAAAATTTTCCATAATTGAGGCTAGTGGCAAAATATTTTGGGAACTGATATAAGAAATGGAAAAAACAAAGGAACGAGGGCTATAAGTAATTGCTATATATGTCCCAGTATTGAAAGGGAATGGACATTTCCTAACCTAGCTATTCAAGTTGGAAACCATTGGAAAATATATTTGACTACTTGGGCACCTCTGACAAATACAGATAGGCCTGGGTCACTGCAGGGGTGCTTAAACTACACTCTCAGTATTATTAATTATCTGTGTTTCTGTAGTGCCTGGGAGCCCCAGTCATGGACCAGGATCCCATGGTGCTAGGTGCTGTACAAACACAGAACGAAAACACAGTCCCTACCCCAAAAAGCTTACAATCTAAATATAAAACAAGAGAAAATGGGTGGATACAGACAGACAGACTGGGGGTATACAAGCAAACAATGAGACATTAGTCCTCATGATAGGCTGTGGTCTACACACACCAGCAGCCTAGCTGTTAAATTTTTTATAGGCATCACAGCAAAGGAGAGTTTTAAGGAGGGATTTGAAGGAAACCAAAGTAGCTTTGCAGATGTTCATAGAGAATACCTCCCAAGTGTAATGGACAGCAGCCATATAGCCATGTAGGGGACAGATGTTTGGTGGGGTGCCACTGGGACTGATGTTAATCTGGGTTTTCTTGAACATATTTATCTGGAAGAATAAGTAAACGACATGTTAACTAACTCGTACCACCACAACCGAAGTGAACTCAGTAAAAAGTTAATTAATGTCATGCTTTTAAATCTGGTTAAGCGAGGCTCAAAGGCTGGTGTTTCAGACAACAATTTTAGTCCTTTGCGTGTCTTCTACATAATTATACGCAAAAATGCAACTTTACTAATGTTCTTGTTGTAAAGTCAAGCACTCAAAAGATAGAAAATGCCAAAATTTAGGATGCCTGTGCATATGTACTATGATAATTACATGATCACAAGCTCCTCCCAATCCCCTCACTGCTTCACTATCTTTGTGTGCAACTTCCTAGCTTTTAAAAAAAGCAAACAGGAAAAGAACAACTTCCGTCATGTGGTATTGTATTGACGATCACACGGTTCCTTAGCAGGGTTGGAACCTTTATACCCACTGCTCAGACTTCTGACATTTTGAGCTACTGAAGTAACTGTTAGCAACAGTAGGTTGCTACCTTTTAACATGACTTATCCCCCCTCTAGTTCTGGTCCACGTAGTCAGGGGGTTCCACATATTTGTGACAGCCGAGGAATGGTGAGACTAGGGAATCTTGGAGTCCCTTCCAGGCTCTGGTTTTGGAGGGGAGTGTTCTATAGTGCTTACAGACTCTTCTGCTCATTTACCTGCAAGTTTCACCCCATTCTGCTCTGTCCCCTCCAACCTGTCCCTGTCCATGTCCTGAGTCCTTCTTCCAATACCAGCTTCCTTGCCTAGACAGTCAGTCTCACCCTCCATGCTAGTCATCCAACCTCTGTCCCTCTGATCCCACTCTTCTCCCACAAGCTCCTCATCTGTTCTGTCTTCCTCCCCAGCCCCCTGTTTCCCTCACTGGCTCCCAGTCCCAGCCCCCCCACTCTTGAGCATGCTCAGTGAAGATGGAATCTCTGGAGTTTTTAGCTGCTAAAATTGAAGAGTTTTGTATGGAGCATGTGAAAATTGTGATTTCTCCTCCCCTCCCAAGGGTGGGTCTCATGGGGATGGCAAAAGGCAAATCCCTGACACAAAGGCCACTCCTGCCAAAGTTCAAATCCCTGCTCCAAATCATGGGGGCACTAGAGCTTTTCAGAGAGAAAGTCACCAGAATTTTTTTAACATGGACAAAACAGATTTTTCCCTAGGCTTATTCTCAGAAATGGCAGAAGCTTTTGGCTAAAATGTTCCAAAACAATTCCTCCTGAGACAGACACCTGGCATGTGAAACTTCAGCTTGAATGATTAAAGTTTTTGACCAACTTTTATAAGCAACTGAAAATGGGTTTATGTAGTGGGAAGTGTCGGGCAACATTAATATTGTTTCAAAATCAGTAGTTTGTGGGATGAATATTTTAGGCTTCTTTTCAGTAGAAAATATTGTTATGAGCTGGGTGAAACCTTTTGTTATGGGATTGAGGTTGATGGGTGTGAACTCACCCTTCAATTAACATAACTGTAAGCATAAGCCCCACCTAAGGTCAAAGGAAAGTGTAAAGACAGATCACACAGAAACGGAAGGCCTGTCTACACTGGCAGAGTTACAGCGCCGCTCAGAGAGCGCTGAAGGGAAACCGCTGTTGTGTGTTCACACTGTCAGCTGCCTGCGCAATAGCGTGTTCATACTTGCAGCATTTGTGGCGGTATTCGGAGCGGTGCATGCTGGGCAGCTATCCCCCAGAGCATCTCTTCCTCTTCTGCCGCTAAGAGTTGTGGGAAGGCGGAGGGGGTCGTGAGGAATCCTGGGTCCCGTCCCAATGGCCCGTGATGCATTGCTTTGCATCCCAGCAATCCCTGTGCTTCCGTCCGCATTTGGCGCCATCTTTCAATGGTTTGTGTATTGAGCGCGCCCTGCCTCTCCGGGCTGCAGAAATGGATCCCGAACTGTTGACCAGTAAGCTGCTCCCTCTGACCAACACGTCACGAGTGGCAGTGGAGTTATTCCTTAAACTACAAAGGCAAGAGGAGCACGACATTGATCTCACCACGTGTGGTAGCTATGAGATTGCTTGTGGCATTCAGAGGTGCTGACCACAGTGGAACGCCGCTTTGGGGCTCGGGAAACAAGCACTGAGTGGCGGGATCACACCGTGATGCACGTCTGGGATGACGAGCAGTGGCTGTAGAACTTCCGGACGAGGAAAGCCACATTCATGGCACTATGTGATGAGCTCGCCCCAGCCCTGCGGCGCAAGGACACGAGAATGAGAGCTGCCCTGCCATTGGAGAAGCGCGTAGCAATTGCACTGTGGAAACTGGCTACTCCAGACTGCTACGGATCAGTCACTAACCAGTTCAGAGTGGGAAAGTCGACCGTTGGACTCTTGTTGATGGAAGTGTGCTGGGCCATTAATCGCATCCTGCTCCGAAAGACCGTGACTCTGGGCAACGTGAGTGACGTTGTGGATGGCTTTGCACAAATGGGCTTCTCTAACTGCAGAGGGGCGATAGATGGCACGAATATTCCAATTCTGGCACCAGACCACCTAACCACCGACTACATTAATCGGAAGGGGTATTTCTCAATGGTTCTCCAGGCGCCTGTGGATCACCATCGATGTTTCACGGACATTAACGCAGGCTGGTCTGGAAAGGTGCATGACGCATGCATCTTTCAGAACACTGGCCTGTTCAGGAAGCTGCAAGCAGGGACTTTCTTCCCGGACCAGAAGATCACCGTAGGGGAATTTGAAAGGCCCATTGTGATCCTGGGAGACCCTGCCTACCCCTTAATGCCGTGGCTTATGAAGCCATACATGGGGCACCTTGACAGCAGCAAGGAGCAGTTCAACAGGCTAAGCAAGTACAGAATGACTGTTGACTGTGCTTTTGGCCTTTTAAAAGCCCGCTGGTGCTGCCTCTACGGGAAGCTGGACCTGGCCAATGACAATATTCCTATGCTTATAGCCACATGCTGTACGCTCCATAATATTTGTGAAGGGAAGGATGAAAGCTTCACTCAGGGCTGGACTGCAGAGGCTTAGCGCCTGGAGGCTGAATTTGAACAGCCAGAGACCAGGGCTATTAGAGGGGCACAGCGCAAGCCCATAAGGATCAGGGATGCCTTGAGGCAGCAATTTGAAGCTGAAAGCCACTAATATTTGTTGCTATTCTTGGGAGTGCAGTGTTTGTAATGCAAGGAGGTGATTGGTGCTGATGCTGCAATATGTGGGTTTCACATAATTGTATGTTGCTTTGCAGGGCTCTTTTTGCTTTCAATTAACAGACTAAAGATTGCTTTCAAACCAACACAATTCTTTCATTAAAAGACAACAACTGGAGGAGAGAGTGAAACCAAAAAACACCCCAGCAGTGAGGGGGATGGGGGAAGAGAAAGTCCCAGGCAGAGGAGGGAGAGTCCAGGGATGGCTAAAGATTTGTGTATGTCCAGAGATCATATCCAACCTTGTCCTTTGGAGTACAGTGCAGCAGGTACTGTACTTCAGCAGGGCTAACCTACAGAGGGACGGGTGTTGAGTGCAGTGAGTACTGGGAGTCTGCAGGGCTGGACTGTGAGGGAGGAGGAGTGAAACGTCACAGGTAGAGACTGGAGCCAGGAGATTGATAAGAGTGTGTTGGCGGTGTCTGGGGGGAGCATGGGAAAGAGTTTTGCAACAGTGGCTGCAGGGGAGGGTGGGCGCGGAGCTGCTCAGTTTGAAGAGCTAGTATCGCCTGGAGCTAGTATCTGCTCGGCGCTCCATAACGTTTAAGAGCCGCTCCATGGCTTCGTTCTGGTGTGCTGCGTTCTCCTTTCAGTCCCTCTTCTTGCTCTCCTGCCACTCCTTCAATTCCTGTTTCTCGGCAGCGGAGTGCATCATAACCTCACGCAGAAAGTCCTCCTTAGATCTTGGCCGCTTTCTAATTCTGCACAGCTGTTCAGCCGCCGATAACAAAGAGGGAGGCTGGGCTCCCAAGGTCATCTCTGTGAAGTTTAAATGCAACATTTTACAGAAGCAGCATTGTTTGCAACACAGAGAACACTAATTCAGTGATTTAAAACACAGCCAGTACTCTCACACCTGTCACTAGCTGGCTGACCCCAGGCAAGCACACATGAGCCACAAGACCCCCAAAATGGTGAGTAGCCGCAGGGGGAAATCAGCAGGGTCCGGGAAGAGTGTACATTGGGCATATGGCTCGTGGAGAGAGCCAGCACTGTAGGGGGGGGGCCTGATGATCATTCCTGTCCCCACACTTTCCACAGGATGTGATCATTATGGAAGATATCTCGCTGCTGAAGGTCAGCAGGGAATCAAGGGAGGTTCTTCTCTAAGACTGTGGCTTCCACCCTGGCCCCTATGCGGCTCGCCTGTGTGCAGCAATGATCTCCCCTCACCCCCTCCAGTGACAGCACAGTGGTGCGGGCAAGTTACCATTAATGGGGGAAGAAACAAAGCAGCTCTGCCGAGGAACCTGCGGCAGCGGATTGCCCAGTCTCTCCACGAGAGTTTCCTGGAGATCTCTGAGAGAGATTCCCGTGAAGTGAGGGAGTGAATCAACAGCCTCTTCCGCCGCTCAGACTAGGCATATGGTGGGAGACAAGCCTGCTTTCTGCAACCCTCTTTTCCCCCAACAACTCGCTTCAGCGATTTGATTCCCAAAATCAAATTCGCTTACCAGGGGCCTCTTCTCCTGCGCTTTGCCAACAACCAACAGCTGTGACTGGCTAGCCTCCTCCGGGGTAGAAAAGAGCTCCTGACTGCATGTATCTCTGACCTCTGAGTCATCCTCTGCCTCTGGGTCCCCCTCCATATCCTCGTCCAAGATTTTCCTTCTCCTGGCTTGGTCCACTTTCAACTGGCACATGAGCCACCGAAGTATCCACAGTGGCCTTCCCAGTGGAGGTGGGGTCGCCGCTGAGTATCGCGTCCAGCTCTTTATAGAGCAGCCAGCTCGTGGGCACAGCACCGGAGTGGCGGTTTGTCTCCCGTGCCTTGTGGTAGGTGTTCCACAGCTCCTTCATTTTGACCCTACAGAGCAGTGTGTCCTGGTCATGGCCCCTTTCTATCATGCATCGTGAAATCTGTCCGTAGGTATCCTAATTCCTATGGCTGGAGCGCAGCTGGGACTGGACTGCCTCCTCTCCCCAAATGCTGATGAGGTCCAGTGGCTCGGCACTACTCCAAGCAGGGGATGGCCTGGTCTGTGGAGCAGGCATGGCCACCTGGAAAGATGTGCTGAGACCACGTCACGCATCGCTGAGCAAACAGGAAGGGGACTTTCAAAATTCCAAAGGAATTTATGGGGTGGGGCTCACGGTTGGTCACCTGAGGGCAGGGCAGTAGAGTTGAAACTGATGACTAGAGAGGTGAGAACAGGCATTGTGGGACATCTCCCGGAGGCCAATCGCAGCGCTGTAATCGCCACGGTGTCTACACTGTCGCCGTGGTGCTGTAGCCCCGGCGCAGAAAGCTCTACGCCTCTCGTTGGGGTGGTTTTTATACAGCGCTGTTTCTGCGCACAAGTGGCTTGGCAGTGTGTGCACCTCATGAGTTACAGTGCAGAAAGCTGATTTACTGCGCAGAAACTTGCCAGTGTAGACAGAGCCTGAGCACGGGGGGGGGGGGGGGGATGATGACAAACTGATACAGGGGCAGCCTAAAGGAGTATCTGAAAACATTGTGGCTGACCCTGGAAGAAACCTGGGAAGAGGGTTTTGGGTCGGGGTGCTCTTGGTGCTGTGAGCACATGAAGCTGTTTCCTGCTATTTGATTCCTTCTGTGTTCAGAGAGACGGAACTTTGTACGTTTCTTTGATGCAATTTTGTTTATTTACAAAGAAATGCCTGACTACCACCAATTTCTGCTCCAACTGGTGCACCCACAGGGCCCCAAACTTTGACTAGCCACTCAGGTTCAAAAGGGCAACAATATTTTGCAGATATTGAGTCCTACTGAATTTGCTAAGAACTTGTTTGACAAATTCAGATCTCCCTGGGTTTCTATCATCCCAGAATTTTAGCTTTGTTGCATCTTCTGAGGTTGCATCATCTGTGTTTAAATAGTACATTATTCTTGACTCTACCACAATAGTAGAAAAGACTAATAGTGACTGTATTAAAAATACACTCATAACACATATTTCATGGGTCACGTGATCCTCCCATAGATAGACAATCAGACCCTGAAAGAACATTGTCTGCCTGAGAATTTCCTCTGACACACCACCCTGCTGAAACAGCATGACTGCAGTCATGTTTCATTTTTCAAAGAGCAGTATTCAGCCAAGTTTGTAATTAGGACAATGAGCAGTGCATATCTGTAAAACAGCATGTCTTTTAAGGGTTGATTTATTTTTAAAAGCGGATATGATCCCAAAACATTTTATTCCCGTTTCACTTACTCTTCTTATTGAATCTCGAAGGACAAATGTGGTGTTGACGTACCGAAATCCGTAAATGGAAGCCTAAAGTTGGCTGGTTTACTTCTTCAAATCTATTCCTCTTATCGGCACTACATCAGTGTCTTAGATTTGCTGTTTGGCACCGTGTTACTATCTGGGATTATTTTAGGTTATATTCATTTGACCTGCTAAAGCAAGCAGCATATTGTAAAGAGATTTCCCCTTGAACTCTATTTCATTTGAAAGGTTGGGATCATTTCTCTAGTCTGGCATCCATGTAAACACTGCACAGTAGTCACTTTCCAGGTCTCTTTCAGTTGGGCCATAATGGTCTATAAAGCTTTGGAGGGGATGCAAACTCTACAGGACTACTATTAGGTAGTCTCTGCTCCAAATTTAGGAGTGTTACCTAGTAGCTAGAGCAGGACACTGGATTCAAGATTTGAGTTCTCTTTCAACTCTGCTGTCTGTCTCTATTATACCACGTAATGGGTATAATTCAGAGACAGCTTCACTGTGAATTCACAGAAAATGCACCTATGCCACTCTGGGTCTTGCAACCTGGCGCACAGGGGGAATCGGCCTAAAGCCAGCCCTGAACAGCGCCACTCAGCTTTGACCCAGACATTCCTGTCAAAGGGGTCGAGCCAAACCTGAGTGGTGCTGCAACCTCATGCCCCAGGGTGCTGTGCATGGAGCTGGTCCCAGACCCATGGGACAGGAGCCACCGCTGCGGGATGAGTGTGGAGCAGGCTTGCTTTTCTGCCTTCCACCTCACTGGGTGGGGATTAGGGTTGCGGTGCTGGGACATCCCACAGTTTGGGGACCACTGTGCTAGACAGTCCATTTAAGACATTAGATCACTTGAACCTACAAGATTCTTGACCCCTCAAAAGAAAGGGGCGTTCCTTTTCTCCTTTCTCTGCTTTCTTTTCAAGTTGGGCACACGCCTCTGGTATTCCGGATGTTGCAAGGTGGTGTCTTATGGTGATGATACACAGTGGTTGTATTATGCCATGTTTCTTTCAGAAATTTTATAGAATTCCATGTTACTGAAAGACTAGATGACTTGCTATAGGCAAGTTAGAAAAACATTTTGTTTTAAATCCCGCTTTGTCTGCGCAGCCTATGTTTTTTCTGTTTCACTGTTGAAGTTTATCTGCTTCTTCCTTGCCTGAAGTGTTAATTCTTGTCTGTGACATCAAAATAGATTGCCATGGAAACAATTGTGACATCACACATTATTACTTCAGGTAGGGAATATGCAACAAAGTAAAAATCATAAGTACTCATAATAAGCGCAATAAAGAACTAGTCTCCCTTTTTATGTGCCTGCATAGCTTCTATTTTTGTTGAGGAGACTTAAGTGTACAGGTCAAGGGAAGGAAAGGTCTTTTAAAGTAGTTGTTCATACTACAGGAAGCTTGGAAAAGGAGAACTTTTTGTACCAAAAAGCAACTTGCCCATTGTTTCTAGGTATCTTTGCTACTGAAATTTTTTTGTGCTTTTCTTGAAACGACTTTCTGGCTTACGGTCCTTTGTAATAGCACTTAAATATCCCTTTACATTGCCTGCTCAATGCTTTCACATTACATTAATCTGTGCTGCCTCTTGTAGTGAAATCATATTTATGTCCATTGGCAGCAAGTGATTGTGATGGCACAAATACAGCATTATGATTTCACTGCACATCAAATAGGAGAAAGCGGGCCATGACAGGTGGAGAACTACGCAGCCTAAGTGTACAACACAGATACAAAATAGGGGGGACAACAAAAATGTCAGCGGAAGCTTGAAATGCTGTGGCCCTAATTCTTTGAAATAGTAAGGTTTCTACGAACCTAGTTTTTGAGACTCGGAATACCTAATCTTCAGTGTTCAGAGTAGCAGCCGTGTTAGTGATATTGAGCTAGTGTGGATATGTTTTTGATGTGTAAAATTGGGTCTAAAATGAGTGACAAGCATATTGCAACCTATGAATACAAGAAAAACTGCATTATGAGGAAGGAAAACACTTCTTTATGAATGCATACTCTTAATTAGCAAATGATCTTTTTTTCCCTGATTGTTTTCATTACTGTATTGGACATAATATGTGGGTCAGCTATATGGAAGTTTGCCCCGGGTAAAAATTACTTTAAATGAACAAAGATCCTGGTCAACATTTGTTTTTCAAACAGCATTTTTTTAAATGAAAGGAATTTTAGTGAGAATTTCAGTTTTCATCAACACTTTTCATTTAATTTTGGTGGAAAAAAATCACTTTTATCCTATGGAGGGGAAAGGCGTGGAAGGCAATAAGTGGCTTTTTTTCCACAGAAATTAATTTTTTGACCTTTTTTCTCAAAATTTCGTTTTTTAAAAACTTTCAGTGAAAAATATTTTTTTAAAAAATCAACCATCAGAAGTCATTGTATCTCAAGTTCTAATATAATTTTATGTCCCTGTATTTATAGGTGATGGAAAATCTGACTTCTAGGGGAAATAAAAGTTTCATCTCTTAAAAATAAATAAAAACCTGAACCCCAAAAAGCTTTTATGCAGAATGGGAGCTTTTTATTAAGTTGTAAAAACTGTGAAACAGAGGGCTAACTGATCTTGGAATACTTCCAAGAGAGAACCTGCAATATCTGAAAGAAAACTGAGCCAGTGCAACTACTGCTGGAATACTGTGTCCAGTTTTGTCGTCCACAATTCAAGAAGCATGTTGATAAATTGGAGAGGGTTCAGAGAAGAGCCATGAGAATGATTGACTAAAGGATTAGAAAACCTGCCTTATAATCATGGACTCAGAGTTCAGCCTATTTAGCTTAACAAAGAGGAGGGTAAAGGTGAGTTGATCACAGTCTATAAGAACCTACACAGGGAATAAATACTTAATAATGGGCTCTTCAATCCAACAGAGAAAGGTGTAACCTGATCCAATGACTGGAAGTTGAAGCTAGACAAATTCAGACTGGAAATAAGGTGTACATTTTTAACAATGAGAGTAATTAACCATTGTAACAATTTACATAGAGCTGTGTAGTCTCCCTCCTGGGCAATTTTCCAGTCAAGACTGGATGTTCTTCTAAACGATCTGCTGGTAAGAATTATTTTGTGGAAGTTCCATAGCCTGTTATACAGGGAGGTCAGACAAGATGATCACAGTGGTTCCTCCTCGCCTTGGAATCTATGAACTACTGTCTCTGAGCATCCATGCATGCTCTCAGTGAGTGAGTGTACAGCTGACAGGGAAGTACCCTTAGCCATTAGTTCACTACTGCAGGTTAAAGAGATCAAAAATTTGAATTTGTACTTTAGGGCAACAGGATTTCTCAATAGGGGTGTGTGTGTGTGTGTGTGTGTGTGTGTGTGTGTGTGTGTGTGTGTGTGTG